>NC_133753.1:197565715-197865715 GCF_036562045.2 Rhinolophus sinicus | reverse complement strand
TTTGTTAAACACTGAGAAAGGCTCCCTCCTAGGGTGAGCAGTTGATCTGAGGGAAGCACCTTTCCTGTTCTCAGTGTGAGCTGTAATATCCTTATCAGCATTCTTTTAGTTTTAACCCAGATTAGTGTTTTTGGTGAGGAATCTCATTAACTCCGGCAGCCATCTCCTTTTGTGATTGCCTTTGGAATTGTAATGGACTAAAAGGCCAGCGGGGCCTTTCCCCAGGCACTCATTTCTTCTCAAATGAGCCTGCAGCTTAGAATAACTACGCGGTCCTCAAAAAGAGACATTCTAGAGGATTCCCCTGGCTGGAAGCCTAAGAAAGTCGGCCTGGGAGAGGGGAACCCGGGGGAGGGGGGGTGAGGCCCCATGGGCACCCCCACACCACATTGCGCCCCCACCTCTCCCATACCCCCTCATGCTTTCCCAACTGTCCTTCCACTGACGCCTCAGCTGACCCCTCTCTGAAAAACAGCCTTGCAATTGTCCTCATCTTATCCCGGTGCTTATAACAAACTGCAATTTCATGGTCGCGTGAAGCAAAGCACCCACGTGCCCACCAGAAGTGACGGGGCAGAGCCTGGGCCCAGAAGGCACTGCTGCGCGAGACCCGGGTGGACTCAAAAGGAAATTCACTCACGTCAGAGTATCCACCACGTGTTTTGTAAATGATTAAAACACACAGTACCTGGCGTATTTTAGGAATAAAACCTTCAAGGGTCAAAATTCGTGGTTACTTGAAAAATAAAATACCGTCTTCTTAATGTGAATTTATTTCTATTGCGCGTGGGGTAAAATGTCAACAGCAAACTTATGTGACTGCTCTCGTGTTAGAAATTCTATTTTGAAAAAATACAAATGACTAATTTGGTGCAATATAATTTTTAACAAAAGAATGTGTATTGGTAACATGGCTTTCTCCTCTGGGAGTAATTGTTTTATGCGTCTATTTATTTCAGGGAAAATGAAGAGTATTTTAAGTTTGAGGTTGATCATGGTGGTAACAGGACTATTGTACTTACTATTTCCCAAAGCCTGTTAAAATATGCACGTGAGTGGCATCAGTGCTCTTTAACCACTTTTCTTACTACAGTATTTTAGACAAAGCATTTTGGGACAACGCCTCCGACTCTCATGTGGCTGCCGCCTTGGAAAGGCCACGCTGTTTGTATAGGCACCTTGGTACTGAAGGGAAGAAGCATGGACGCCAGCACAGAGGAGGTTGTTTTCCTACAAAGGAGTATGGGTGAGCCCATCGTAGGAGACGGCTGTTCCCCTGATACCACATGGAGCACAGCCAAGGTGTATGTGCTGCAAGTCATACGCAGGTGTGGGTGCACCGCTATCACACAGAAGGAGAGCTGGTGGTTCATGTCACGTACAGGCGACGTGGGTGTGTCTCCTGTCGCCTATGAGGGGAACGGATGCCAGGTGTTCTACAGAAGAGGCCCAGGTGACTGCTGTCACATAAAGGAAGGGTATGTAGTTGTGTCCTACAGAGAACATGTGGCAGTCCCCGTTACCACATCGAATGTGTGTGGGTGTGCCAGCTATCTCACAGAAGATGTGTGGGTGTCGCTTTATCACAGGCAGGTACGTGTGCCTACTATCCCACGGAGGATACGTGGGTGTCCCGGTCCTAACAAATGACACGTGGATACAGCCCTTAACACAGGGAAGAGGAGTGGTACCTCTGGTGCCTACATCACATGGAGAAGGGATGAGTCAGGTCCCTGAAGAGCCCCCCATTGTCCCCCATTGGCACTCTGCTTAGCCACAGCCTCTGGAACTCCCCATGAAGTGTCCTGGGAAGGACTTAAGAAATACACCATCTTAAAGTGGTGACCCCTGGTGACACTGTGAGGATGGGAGGGCAGGTGGCCTTATAGCTGCATTTCTCTCTTGAGTGTCTGTGCCTGTTTCCAGCACCTCCTTCCTTGTGGCTTTATCTCCACTCACTCTGTCCTGCTGTGCACGTCACAGCCAAAGACTGACAAGCAGCCGGGGTGCAACAACCTTCCACAAACAAAGCAGGCAGCCCTGTTTCTCTTAGGATAACATCTACTGATCTCATTAATGATTATCTGCTTTCTTGGGTCTTGTTTCCTGAAAGTTTGATATGGGGCAACAGAGGTGACAAAAGATTGGCACTGGGCTCTGGAAATTAAGTGGCTGGCCATTAGATCAGCCTCCAGGATGGACGGAGGCTGGAGTGTTTGGCAAACGCATTAGATGCTGTCTTGACTTAATCTCTCGCTCCTTTATCTTGAATCTGTTTTGAACCCTCACAGGCAATTTACCAGCCTTGTCGTTGATTTTTATCACCCAGATGTGCCCCTATGAAGACCTACTTTCTGAATGATGAATCGGCCCCTCATTCAAACAACTGTGCGCTTCACCTTACTGTGGAAATAACACTCTAAACCACAACAGCCCAAATACCATAAATGCCTCTAACCTCAGCCTCTGGCCGGACTCCTGGAAATGCAGCCTGGCCCTCTCTGCCGGTGGTCTGTTTGCGCCCAGTGCATCCTGCAGTTGAACTCACCGCACAGAACACGTGTGCACATCTCACAACCATGCAGAGGGGCAGCTGGGCCAAGGAATGCTGCCAAGAAAAGGCAACCTGAAAACTGAATTCATGCATGGCCTCTTCAGTCACAAGACTGGTTGTGGCACGTGTGTGGGTGTGCACCTCTGACTAGCATAGGGCTTGCTTCTGGTGTGTAAGACCAACCCAATTTTCGGGTAGAGTTCCTGAGACTGAGGTCTCCTGGCCACACATCGCTGATGACAAGCACCATGCTCCAAGTGCAGTGTCCTTTCTCCAGCTGCCTCCATCCCCTCCCCACGCCCCACCTGGGAATCACTATAGATCCCCTTCCTGGAAGTTAGCCGGGGCCCAGGTGAGCTTACAACTCTGGCAGGATGGACATGGCGTTTGTGGGATCTCCCAGCAGCACAGACTCTTCAGTGTTTAGCTTTGGAAGTTCTTTGCCTTAATGGGACTTGGTTTCAGTGGTGATCAGAATTATGGATGTTTCTTCGGAGGGTCTCACGCAGGTAGTGCTGTAGATGGGGCAGCAAGCAGCACCTGCCGCCTCGTCAGGATTTCTGCTGTCTGGACCATGCTGTTGTTGCACCCACAGTGAAGGTCAACGTCTCCACCATCCGGGGCTGAGTCCTGGAGTCTGGGTGGGGCTTGATGTTGGGTGTCTCACAGGTGCCACAGTGTGTGATGTTCTTGGAGGTTTATCCCGGCTGGACAAGGGCCCAGGCATTTGCCACAGTCACGTTACGGACATGGCATTCAGTGAGGCGTGTGACTTTGTCATCAGGTACGACTGATGTACAAGAATCTCCAGGGAGGGCCTGATCCGAAGATCGGATGCAAAAGAATAGCTTCTGTCCCCTTCCGCCTTCCCATGGCTCACCCAGAGGCTCCAAAAGGTAACTGCAGGCCAAAGACACCACCTATCCTGGCAGTGGCCTGGGGTAGGTGGAAATGCCACACAGCTCCAGGAGAGCAGGGGGAAGAGCAGGACCCTGATTTTGTGATTCTGGTGTTTATGATCACTGTGCAGAAGCCAGCTTTCTCACTCTGGCCTCTTGACATGCATTTCCTTCCCTTCAAATAGAATTTGAGACTGTGTCTCTCAGAGACTGACCTCCTTCCCATTTGCTAATTATCGTTACGATCATTTATAGATTCATGCCCCGTGGGGTCCCTGGCAGATGTATACATCCACAACCCCCAAATTAAGAGCCAGTCTCGACCCTCACTTGCCTTCCCTGCCTGCCCAACTGCATCCACCACACTTCAGAAATTCCCTGTTGGACCCAATTCCGAAAGGTCTCCAGGATCCCAGTAATTCCCTGTGCTCTGCTGGTGCCATGCCCTCTAACTCCAATCCACCCGCAGCTTTCTGCTCCTACACCCACCTCCATAGCCCATTTTGGTCATCTGTCAGGGGCATCTGCTCAAAATATCCACTGTATCAGGTCTCACCCTTGTTCCTGGAAGTCTTCAGAAGCTCCCCATAGTATTGGGGTCCAAATTCCCACTACGGCCTGCAACGCTCTTGAAATCTGGCCCTGTCCGCTCTCACATCTCCCTCTGCCCCAGTCACGCTGGCCTGTGCTGGTCTACAAAGGTCTACCCTCAGCTCATTCTGGCCCCAGAACCCTCGCTCTGGTGCAAAGTTTTTCTCCAGTTTCAGACATCACCTCCATGACTTCCTTACAGACAGACGCCTTCCCTGCCCGTCCTCCAGTCACACTTGATCTGATTAGGTTACTTCATCAAAGAGAATTGTCTTGTTTATATCTCTTCAAGGTTTCTTGGTAGACTGTCTTCTACAATAGTCTACGTTCTGAACGAAGGAACAAATGGCAGACATGCTGGAGACATAAGTGTGACCTTACCTCAGCCTGGGCTCAGCGTCTGTCTCCTGAATGACCCATGGCGACTCTTGTCTCATCTACACCTCAGTTCTCCGATCTTTAAATCATAAATGACAGTACTTGGCACTCAATGGAGCCATAGGTTTCGGTGAGATTTTGCTGCTAATGATTATGAGGGTTTATAGAAAACTTCTGCACAATACAAACATCCTGGGAGGGTAAAAGGTCTGAACAGGGGTTCCTAATGATGGCCTGAGAAGAGCGTGCTCCTCACGTGTGCTTTTCCTCCTCAATCTCATCCAATTGCTGCCATTTCTTTTCCACATTATTTCACGGACCTTGTGTTTGTGGATCTGTGAGGGCAGGTGCTCACGAGCTTGAAGTCGGGGAATGGGTGAGAATTACATAGTCGAGACCCCCTTGCCCAGTCTGGGGTCTCGTCTAGGGACAGGCTCCCAGTGCAGGGAGTCAGGTCTGGGAAGAGCTGGGTATCAGACAAGACCCGTGAATCATTCCTACTCATATATAGTTCACCAAAGCACCTCAATAAAGTGGTTTGCTCTCTATCAGTTTTATTTTCCACAGTCAGGAGAACATTCAAATCCTAGGTTGATCTAATGGCCCAATTTTATTTTCTTCTCGCAACTATGGAGTTGTAAATACTTTCCCTGGACTTATGTCCAAACATTTTGGAATTCACTAAATTTTTAAACTTAAAAATAACAGAAGTTGATGATGACTTTGGGTGGCATGAAAATGCCAACTCAGAAAAGGGGCCACGTGAAAGGCCCCTGGAATTTCATGGCTGGGAAGAGCTTTACCATGGGTGGCACCCTTCACTGGCAGATGGGACCTGGAGGCCCACAGGCGTTCCTGGGCTTGTCTAGGTCTGGTGAGAAGGGGAGACTGGGATGTGGAGAAGATACATGGCGCCTGATGATGTGATTGTACGTTGATACACAACATTTACTCCAGAGAACATAAAGTGATGTCCAATGTCACAGGATAGCAGAACATTAAAAAATATGCCTCCTTCAAATGTGTCTTTCAGTTAAACTTGAACTTCCCCTGCTAGGAGCTCTTCACGCACAGGGTTCGTCAATTCCGTCCTGCATCACACAGGTCCGTGGTAAATACACCGTGGTGTCAAAAGTCTCCACAATCCCACTGAGCTGCCAGGATACACAGGAAGCCAACAGAAGCCCAGGATGGCTTTTTAGAATTTGTATTTGGACCCAATTTTCCCAATTTTGAGGCAATATTTTTGTGACAAAGACTTAATATCCTCTTGCCACCTTCACACTGTTTGGGACCGTGTATTAGCATCTCGTGAAATGAAATCATGCATCAATCACGTCACGTGCCAGTGGAATCAGATCAGTGTCCCAGGGACAGGGAACTGTGTGTGCAGGTTGTTCTTGCTATTCTCACCCAGTCTCTGGCAATTCATTAGTATTTAAATATATGCTAATTTCATCAAGGTGTGAAAAGATCTTTTTCTTGCATATACATGAAAGCTCTATATTACTATTCAACTAGGTTTTTTTCTCTCTTTTTTTTAACCCAAGAAAAGCCTGCTGTGGTTTAACAAAAGTGAAGGCAATCATCATCATCATCACAGTCTTGAAAAAGTGAGGGGGGACTTGTATATTTCATGTTGTAAACATGCGCAGCGCAGGAACCTGTGGAATATGTGTTGAGGGGATCACGACCTGGCACCTGGAGTCTTAGGCGTTTAAAATAACATCCTCAATGTCATGTCCACGAGTTATTATTGCTGCCATTTACATGTCTTAGGTTTTTCTGGATGACATAATACAATGCTACATGGTATCCAATAGTATAGCCCAGCCCTGCTGTCTCACTGTGTATCAATTATGGATTAAAAAAAAAAAAAATCTACAAAACCGGTCAGCGTTTCCTGTGTCACAATGACATCAAATGAGTGCCTAGCACATGGGTGCTGACTGCACGCTCTGAAGGCCATCGCCCTGTAATCAGATGTTAGTTTAGAAACCAGCGTCCTCCCAGAGGTGGGCCTGCCCTGGAGACCTGCCCGGCCAGGTAGATGGCCTGCCATCTGCGCGGCCTAGCGAGCAGCCGTCTTGGCAAAGACCTCTTAAATGGCTCAACAAGGCACATCATAAAGGCCTTGTCTTGCACTCCCATCATGATACAGCTTAATGGTGTTTAAGGTGGCCTGGCGTGCGTTTGTCACGATGGTAGATTGTGGGCCCGTATAGATTTCCTGTCATTCTGCAGGCATCTCAGACGTGACAGGGGTGTGTAGAGCGCAGCAGGAACTGGGGGCTCGCAGGGGTTAAGTGTGCCTGCCTCCTGGCTCGCATCCCGGGCAGGGCAGGCGGGTGGAGGTGCCTCACTTCCCTCAGCTGGCTGATGACATGATGGATTACCCATGTCACTGTCGGTGCAGGCAGCGTCACTCTGCCACCGATAAGGTGGCCACTCTCCTCCACGCAGAGAACGCAGCTATTTTGCTCCATGATTTTAGGAGAAGAGCTGTTGCAGGTGTCCTTCCGAGTGGGCTTTGCGATGTCTTACTTGGATAGATCCTTATCGTTCTTTTAAATGATACGGGGTCAGAAATACACCATCTGCACATTTTAATGAAAAATGCCAACATTTCGAAGAAACAGCTTTCAAATTTTGCATCATGAAAGTAAAGCTTGAAAAGTGTAGCCTCTTAAAGATTTTCCTAGACTCTAAAATGGGCTCCCACGTGTCCGTTCTGGACAGTCTCCTGCGGTTGCTTCGTTTGTTTTGTGTGACTGAAACTGTCACATGTTGAATGAGCAGGAAAAACATTTAAAGCCGCCTCAGCACGACCTCGTCTAACTTTCACCTGGCAGAGATATTTGCCTCTGTAAACTGTTTGTCTCAACTATGAATCTCTCTGCTCATGCGAGAAACAGGGTCCTACTTTTCCAAATGTGGAGCATGGTGACAATTTCTTTTCCCCCACGTGACAACATTGAGTGTGCCAATGGTGGATGGCATCTTATTCCTTACACGAGAAGGGCGTTTCATTCGGTCGTCAGCATGAACAGGGACCTTTATCGGTCAAGTGCTAAGCCCGGGATGAGAATATGGGTGCTGTGCCAACTCTGCGATAGTGAAAGCCCTGCTAGAACGGAAGTGCCAGCCTGCATTATTGTGCATCATTGTGAAAACGCACAGGAAGTAGTGTCACCGTGCTTGGCCAACGCTATGTAAGGGAATGAGGTCCCTGAGCTCTTAAACCTCTCTGTGCTTCCATACGACAGCTTTGTCTGCAAGTGTTTGCAAATTCTTTCTTTAAAATTTTTATAATCTTGAGAATCAGCTGGGAGTGCGGTCCTGGCCCTTAGAGCTTGTCTCTGAAAGGGACTTTGAAACTTCCTGGAGTTTCCTGATCGCCCCATCACTTAATGACAACAACAAAAATCGTTCTACTGTTTCCAACGAGCTTTGTTTTGAAGTTTTAATCAGGTCTAAACGGGAAGTTATTGAGGAGGACGATGTGGTCTGCATTTCAATCCTGGCACCTCCCCTCCCCCTCCCCGTCCCCGGCTTTGTTGCCTGCCGTGTGGCCTTGGATTCCAGAGTGTTTCTAACATCCATAATGAGCTCAATGTCAAACTGATGGGGCTTTTGTCTTTAACAATAAGCATTTAGCTCAACTAAATGAATAGAAATTGCTTTAGTGAATTACAAAAGCCAAGGTCCTTTCAATGCATGAACACTGACATTAATTATTTTCAACATTGTTTTAGTTTTGCAAACGCCATAACTTAAAATTTGACTTAAAATGAAATAAATTCATTTACTATTTAAACTTAAAAAAAAAGTATCAATAAATCAAAGCGTCTGCTGATGGTATGAAAATCCTCTTCTGATAAAAAAAAACACACACAGCACAATCTAAGTGCATTATTGAATTATTCCCTGCTGATGAGTCTGAAATGACCTCAGCGATGCCTCTACTTCTCGGTTAGTTGGCCCACAGTCCTGCTACCTTCCTTGCAACGGGACATGTTCCCAACATTAGCAAACAGGGCCTGATTTCCTTCCCAGGACACTGAAACCAGCATTCACAAGCGGCCACCGTCCTCTTCAACCCCCCGCCCCCCATCCAGCAGTTGCTGCAAGAGATCTGAATGCTTTTCCCTAAATCTCTGTAATCCAATAAGCTTTTGTGTTTAGCAGCTTGTTTTGAAACTTGTATGGCACCCCAGCCTGAGTCTCCTCTGGTCGCTCACAGGCAGGTGAGCGCCCCAGGGCCCAATCGTTATTCACGGCGAGAGGCCTGCTCAGCCCCAACCAGAATGTAATTTGTAATTAACTGTCATTTACTTCTGTCTGCATTGACTTGTTGTTCAAAAGACAATGTAACTGGGCTGGTCACTCGTTTCTCTTTGTTGTGGATATAATGTCTCTCAGATCTGGTTGTTTTCATAATGTTTAGAAGCCTAGGGCTTACTCTCTTGAAACCAGAAGGAGAAGGGGAATTCACTGAAATAAATCCAACACAAATAATTTGTTATGCCAAGGCACATCAAACATCCTACTTGATGAAACGGGAAAAACCATCTTACAGGAGAACCACAGACAGTTTAAGCCAGATAATTTAAATGACCGAAGTGAGGGCCCTCCACAGCACATATTTTAAACTGCAGTCTTCAAAAGGCGGTCTGTTCTGTAGCTATGGACTCTAATTTATGCTCGCTTTTCAGTTTAATTATTTGCTTGTCACACTTTTCATTAGGAGAAAAATAAACAGAATGTGTCGCTAGGCCTTGGATGGAGGTGTGTTTCCAAGACTGTCAAGTAACTCCAAGTTTGACGACTAAGAAACTCACAAAGCTTTGAGTCCATTTGAACGGAAAAGACTGAAAGTGTTAAGAGCGTTTAAGAGGAAAACATCAGACACTTTCGCAGGCAGATCTCTAGGAAGTAAGCTGCCACTTTTTCCATGTTTTGGAAGCTTTACAATGGTCTTGAGGGACAGTAAACAGCTCATCTTAAATGTTTAAAATGTTCACTTAGAAATCTCAAATCTGCCTGCAGACAGGAAGGGCTCTAGGACACGTGTTTCTTTTTGCTTTGAGGGTGGGGTGCACTGGCCTCTAGCATTGTGTGAAGGGTGTCATTGTGTGTTTGCTAATGGAACCTGCACTCAGAGTCATCTTCCCTGGAAAGCTCGCTGTCTCTTGCCCTAAGCTGGTTGTGTCATCCTCACAAGGTGGAACCACACTGTGAATTGCCTGCTTATCTTGGAACACATGGAGCCATCTCAATTCAGTGTCGTGGTCCCGTAGCATTATTTTCAAATACACCAAACAGATGAGGTCCGCGCACAAAAGGGCTCAGACTGTGGAGACTGGCAGAGCAGTCCACTGGTTTCAAGCCCAGAAAGGTAGGCTGTCACCTACTGACTTGTTTCCTGAGAGCTCCAGGCCCCGCTCTTCTAACTATAGATGCCAGCCCCCCACTCGCCCCCGCACACAGAGCTGTTCAGAGTGTGTGCTGTGTGTCTGCGTGGAGAGAGCGTGCAGAGGGAGAGAGGGACACTTGGTTAGGCCTTAAGTAATGAAGCCTCAGCCGCTAGCAGACGGCCTGGGGGTGGACTGGGTCCCTGCTGGCGGGGTGGACTGGGTCCCTGCTGGCGGGCCACAGCAGGCTGCGGAGTGCCATCCAGGGGTTCCCACCTTGCATCAGCGACATCAGGGAGATACTCAAAGCCAGGCCACTCCAGAGTATTTGGATGCATTTCACGCTGGGTTTCCAAGAAACTGCAGAGCTCACATGTGCACCTTACTTCTTGCACGTCTACCTGCTGTTAATTGGTAAAGGGAGCGCTGACCCTTTTGATCTGGGCTGTAGGTTTCTAATGCCCAGGCCAGCTAAACTGAGCAGGATGGCTTGGCAGGGGCCTTGCGCGAACAGGGCTGCTCACTGCTCTCTCTCTCTCTCTCTCTCTCTCTCTCTGGCTTTCTTGCTTTTGGTTTACATCCAAGTTGCACAGAAATAAGAGATGACAGTTGTTACAGACACGCCGGTTTAATTACTTGTCAGCTTATGGCTGGTATCTCAGCCAGCCAACGCAGAAGCTTAACTTTCTTCTAGTAGCTTAAAACCTGACCAACTGCTCAGCTTTCGTATTTATCCTACAACTCTGGATACATTTGAGATAAAAACAAAAATAAATAAAAATACTTGAACAGCCTCTCTGATTGGCTGGCAAAAACCATCAGCCTCCTGTGCCGCTGACTCCACACAGACCTCAGGTGAGGGGAGATGTGGCCGCGCTGGCATTCAGGGGAGCACGCTGCGCCTGACCTCCAGTGTCTACTTTCCCTGAGACTACACTCACACACCCTCAGGAAGGCACACTGCGGTCATGATGGAGTGGAATTAGCGTTGGGAGACTATGATTCACGAGGAGAGTCGTGCTACCCTTCCCAGGTCTAGAGTTACCTGGGCGCATGGGTCATGAAATGTTCTGGTCGTCCTGGGTACTCACCCCATGCCCTGTATTTAATTTTGACTCCCTTTTTGATGTTGGATTAATTACCAGCTACGTGTGTCTTAAGCCCACTCAGCAGGCCAGCCTCCCTTGCTCCCAGCCTCCCGGCGCAGGGCCCTGGGGCTCCCCGGAGGATGGGTAGAGGTGAGGTGGTGCTGCTCAGCCACTCTGTGGAGCTCAGGCAGCGCCCTGGCCCCTCCCCGTGGTCCTCTGGCAGGTTCAATGGGTATTTAGTTAGTTAGTTAGCCATGTCTTTGTTGTCCACCAACACACATAGTTCCCATCGACCTGAAGCCGATTACTGGTTACGGTGGCGTCCCCACCACTCAGCCCAGTGCTGTGAAAGCCAGGCCAGTGGGTCGTAAGTCCAGGCAGGACACATGGAGACTGTACATCTTCACGTTTTGAAGTTCCTGGGCGTGTTAGGTGCATCATGGAGGGCTGGACCCCTGTCTGCCACTTCAACTCGTGGTCTTCAGTTTACTGTAGAAAGTAAGCAAAAGCCTCTGGCACGCCGTCCTTCGCAGAGCTACTTTGGTGACACCAGAGCTCCGGTGGTACAGCCATGCTTGGGCTGTCTGGGTCCCCGGGCCCAGCGGGCTGTTGTCATTCCACACAATAGTGCACTCTCCCTGCTTGCGGAGACATATTCCAGGCTCTTATCTCCAATGAAATTGATCCACTCAGATATGGGATATTTGCATGAGGGAGCTGGAAACTTCATCGATGAGCAGCCTTCTGAGCGCGTTGGCACAGCCCAGGCACTGGAGAGGCGGATGCACACAGGTGAGGAAGCTGGCAGTGCCGCGAAGACGACAGCCGGGCTTTTGTGCCTCTAGAAGCCGTTCACATCCAACCCAGGAGGACTAGGGAAAAAGTTAATTTGATTTGATAGCCGAAAAGGTCACATGTTTTGTCCCGTTGTTTGCACGGGCTGCCCCTCCCGCAGACCCTGCACCCCGGTCTGAGGATGGCGTCTGCGCAGCGCCCCCGCCGCAGCCAGCGGGACAGCCAAGCGCTGCGACCTGCCTGCCCCACCGCCACACCCCAAGAGCCAGCACAGCAGGGCCAAGTGTTGGGAGGCACAAGTCTCCACCAGCCAGCTGGTCTTGGTCTTGGAACGTCCCTTCCTGTTATCTCATGTTTACAAACAAAATAAAGCCTCACAAGGACAAACAGGTGAAACAAACAAAACAACAACACCTGGACCGCAACACAGAACAGGAGAAAATAACCCAGGAGAGGTCAAAGGGCATCGGTCCCTCATCAAAGTCCAATCTCGCTCTTGAGTGGTATTTGACATTGCTGAAGGTTTCATCTTGATTACTTTCAATAAAATTCAAAGTAAGGATGACTGTCTTGGCTCACTAAGCAACAAGGTTTTATCACTAATTACAATCCTTTATTACCAGTAGTTTAATGGGTTTATGATAGGTCATAAAACAATTCGGGACGGGAGTACAAAAAAGGGGTGGCTTCTACAGCGGTGACATCTTAATATCCATTCACTGTAATCATTTTATGACCTTTAATGGTAGCATTTTTTATTAAAATATGTACATGTGCCTTTACATGGGCTGTCTTGCCACCAAAACTGGGAGGCGGGGCAACAGTCGCATAAATATGTAGTGAAACACTTAATGAGGCATTCTGCAAACTTCCGGGGTCCAGAGTGTGTGACTGCGTGCCTCACACGTGTGGAGTCTCATCGTTGGTAATTATAATACAGTGACAAGCGCTGTAATAACTCCAACCCTGGAGCCTCAGTCAAGGGGGCTCTGTGTGCTTTCCTGGCCCACACGTTGGAGGCATTTTCTTCATTAATTATATTTCACATAAGAATAATTATCTTGTGTGAGACTGAAGTTCCAAGGCATTTGCCAGATCCTGTGAACGCCAGTCTTTCTTGAGTGAGCATTCCTACGCTTGGTGACAATCCCACCTAAAGTGACATTTTGGGGGACGTGTAAAGGATGGTGTTTGTTGTTGACCTGCATTTTGTTTTGTAGTCCAATTAGCCAAGCAAATACTTTAGGGAAAGAGGCGCTGCTCAGCTGGGTTTGCATCAGGCTCTGTCTGCACAGCACAGCCAGCCTCACCTGCCCCCCTTCCGCCCTTCGCCCACCCCCTCCCCACCAGAGCAGCCTGAAGTCCTGAAGAGCCCAGGGGCTTGGGACAGCCAGTTTGGGGGCAGGGAGGTTAGAGAGTTTGGGCAGACCTCCGTTCCCATTGTTTTGCTGCTACTGGGAAAATCTATTTGTTTGTGCAGCTATGACCTAAATATTTGACTGCATTTTTCAGCCACAGGGACCGTCATAGCCTTGAATCCCTGGGAAAATTCTTGATTTGAAAGTGGATTGTGACCTCCAATGGTAAATGTTTGAGAAATCAAGCCTAGCACTAGACGTACAAGTTTGTGAAAGGGATAAAGTATATATTAATATTTTTCAAGTTCATTGAGCCTCCTCAATTTAGAGATAAGGGCGATGACTTCCCTGAGCACTTTCTTAGAACCAGGTAGCTCTACCCGCCCCAACACACACACACACACACACACACACACACACTAAAAGGAAAGAAGTCCCACAAGTCCAGCTCCAGTTCTCGGCCTGTGACTGAGTCCCTGAGTCTGACCCTGCCTCTCTCTGGCCCTTGCTCCCTCATGCTGATTCCACCATGTCTGGTAAGAGTTCAGTCTTAGGGAGAAGCACTTTCTAAGCATTTTAGAATCACATCAGAATGCAAGAGAAAATATAAAAGTGACAGAGACTGCAGGGAAATTTTACTCATTTCAATTAATTAGACAAATTCAATTCAAATTATAAAGCATGTTTGGGACACACATTTTGTAACTTTCAAGTATAATAGAAACTTAACCCAGGCGAGAGAGAAAGAGAGAGAGAGAGAGACAGAAAGAGAGAGAGAGAGAGACAGAGAGAGCCAAGTGAGGTTCTCAAGGGAATTACTTTAGTGAATAGATTGGAATGATTTGTAATTAGCATATAAATTGTATGCACATAAATGATGCTTCTAAAAGGTATTTGAAAAGTTTGTTTTCTTAAGTATTTCAAATCAGACCCCCTGCAACCTTGTTTACAGCACTGATTTGCTCTTTCATGGAAAAGATTTGCAAAGAAAAACTTCAGTCCGGGTCCTCCCTTCTCCCTCGCTCCCCCCTCACTGGTGCTTTATCACAAATTACAAATTAGTGGCATACAAATTAATGAGGTTTTTACAGTATTCAGCCAAATCATGCAATAAGACGCTTTAATTCAAACACTGGAGCTTGATTATTATAATTTATTCAAATGCAATGCACTGTTTGCTAAATTTCAGAGGTCTGGAATCAATATGTAATTTAAAGTTAATTTTAACCTGGAGGAACAGAAGTGCCCTTGCTCTCCAGTTGGGTGGCGTTCAGCTCCACCCTTCTCTTGAAAACAGCAGTTAGGTGTTTCATAGAAACACCAGGTTTGATGTGACAGCTCTGAGTACAGAGAGCATAGACGCAGGGCCAGGTCAGCAGGACCCCAAGGCAGGGTCTAGACCACTAGGAGCTTTGACCTTGCAAAGCTGTTCGTTTAGGTGACACCATTAAATACATAACAGTGCAGTTGCCGGGCCATGTCTTCTGTCCTTACGGAAGATGAGCAGTGACAATGCTTTTCTGTGAATAACTAACTATATCCTGCCCACGGGTAACACAAAACACCAGGACTGTTTTCCTTCCAAGGGCCTGTTTTCCTTCCAGTCCTTGGGCCTAGTCTGCCGTTGAGGCATTTGCTGGGAATAGGAACCTTGTCCAACAGAACCGTTGGTGTTCCCTGTGGAACCACTTTGGGAAACACTGATGTGAGCTTGTCTTCATCCGTCAATGAGCGGTGGGTCCTTTTTGCTATTTAGTTGGTTTCATTTGCCTTCATTAATTAACTCATTTCAAAAGTAAAAGAAACGAACCCTGATGATCAAATTAAAATTTTCAGGAAACAGTTTTTTGTACGATTTTAAGGCAAATTTCTAACAGTAGACGGACACCACCAGCAGGTTGGTAGAATTAGATTGTGGTAGCTGTTACCACACTGTCCCCAGGAACATTGTCGCAAATGTATATGCCACCAGCCAGGTGGGAAAGGGCCTACTAGTTTATTATACTCTGGTCGATGAGGGGTTTTTAGAACTTTATTCCCTTTTTTTCTCAAATGGAGAACAGGTACCCAAATGTTATTTTTCAGTTATGAGCAAAATTGAGCCTCATTTTAGATATTGATGGACTTTGCCATGTTTTTTTTCCGTGAAAGCTAAGTTCACATCTTTTGCTCTTTTTTCCCCCTAGTGAGTTGTCTTCATTTTCCTTATTGGTTTCTAAAAGTGCTTTTTAATGCCAGACAATAGCCCCCTGTCCATGCTATCGGTAAACTGGGGGGATGGGGGATGGAGACCCCGGAGCTGCGGGGAGACTGAGTGAGTGAGGTGAGCGGGGTTCAGCGTGGCTCTGCCAGGCTCAGAGGGGCAGACGTCGTGATTCCTGTGATTCGATGGCTCGTGGTTCTCTGGATCCTTCAACGATTCTTTTGTCACTGTGCCCTCTCTGTTGTTAAAAAACAAAAATCAACTGAGGCTGCGGCCTGATGGCTCAGTTGGTTAGAGCACGAGCTCTCAGCAGCAAGGTTGCCGGTTCAACTCCCACATGGGATGGTGGGCGGCGCCCCCTGCAACTAGAGATTGAAAATGGCGACTGGACTTGGAGCTGAGCTACGCCCTCCACAACTAGACTGAAGGACAACGACTTGGAGCTGATGGGCCCTGGAGAAACACACTGTTCCCCTATATTCCCCAATACAATTTATAAAAAAGAACAGAATCAGCTGAGTGAATTTGAAGATCTTAATGACTTTATTCAACGATTCATGAATCGGGCAGTACCCCATCTTGCGAAGAGAAAGGAGCTGTGATGAGCTGTATAAAGTGGAAGGCTTGTAAAGGCCGAAAAGGGTGGGAAAAGAAAGTTAAAAGAGTGGACTGTTCCAGGCGAGTCACCGTTCCTTGGGGAAGGCAGGGGCCTATCACACAGATCACCTCGCAGGTGTTGAGCAGGAAATTCCCGACTGACTGATCAAAGGTTACTCCTCCAGAGGAGGATGAAACTGCAGTTAGGTCAAGTGTTGAGTCTCAGTTTGCTGACATGGGGCTTAGCACAAGTGACTCCATTTTGGGCCTCGTGTGTGTGTGTGTGTGTGTGTGTGTGTGTGTGTGTGTCTTTCTCTGTGTTCCTTTTCAAACATTCCAGTCTTGGGGAGATCATTTGCTTGGTGGTTAGTGGCTGCAAACATGCATTGAAAGCCTTTGAGAGGAAACAGCAGGGAGACCGCTATGATTATTATAAGCAGGATAATTCCCGATGTCTGGAGTGCACTTTGAAGCCATGGTCCCCAAGACCCAAACCAATCACAGTCAAAGAAAAAGTCACCTTTTAAAGCCAAGTGTCTGCTCAGCGATCTTTCGTAGCTGAGTCTCCACTTCTCAGACGTGTTCCTGCAGGAGCAGCAGATGCCGTGGCCACAGCACGCGCAGCTCCTTGCTCAGCCAGAAGGTGAGCAAGGCCATCTTATCCGCATCAACAACTTTGGCTGCAGAGTCTAAGGACTTTTCTTGGGCAGCTAGTGCTTTAGCCGTGGATTTTGTGATCCCGTCCACAGTGAAGGTGGGGTTCATGGTCATAGCCTGGTACTCCCACCCAGGGGGCACTGATCTATTAAAGGAAGCTCATTTTGAATCACGGATCCTCCTGGTAATTTCCATTTGCGTCTGTGGCTCATGATTGGAAAGGTGACAGTGATGGAGGTCAGTCAAGTTTAAGGGTCTGTAGATCACACAGGTGGCTTTATTCTGGTCACCCTTGCCCTGTTTCCCTTTCTTTCTACAGAGCCTGATGCAAGGGTCCCTGGGTTTGGGGTTGTGAACCAGACACAGGGAAATAGACCCCCTGGGTCAGGGAGTCAGCCACAATACAGAGGAGGCTGATCTTGTTCCAGAGAAACGGAGGCATTGAAAGTCAGGGGTAAGCTTGTGGTGGGCAGAACACCAGCATCGCAGCAAATTCAGCAGAAGTTTGAAGGTTGGGTTGCCCCCTCAGCAATGGCCTGGAAGCTGCAGGTGATGGGTTTATCTTTCCAGGCCATTGTCAGAGTAAAGGAAAGAGAGAGAAGAAGAGGGGTTTCATGTTTAACTAAAGTGAGAAGTCCACGGGCTTTCTGGGAGGAACCAGTCTGCCTCAATGTCGGCTACTCTTCCCATGAGCTTGATTTGAGGTCTCCAGCGGGTGTGTAGCTCCTCGAGTCTGAACGACCCCTTTTTAAATCAGAGGATGTGGACACAAGCTTCAAGTCCCTGAAGCTTGGCTGCCATCTGGGTATGGGGAGGACCTGGTATAGTCCCCACCAGGGAGACTCAAGGGCAGTGTTTGTACTTGACCCCAAATCAGAAAAGCGAAAGGGATTGGGGACGTTAGCTTGGAACGCAGCCGGTGACGTGAGGAAAGCAGAAGAATTCAGGATCCAGTCCAGTTTGCAGGTATGTAACCAAGCCCACGACAATTCATAGAACGAGAATCTAATATCTACAAAGGTGTAAACATAATATTTTTCTCTAGTTACCCTATTTTTTTAACCAAAGATAATCACAGTAAAACTAGTTTATTTGCCTTAATCTTAGCTCGATTATTTCCATAAGTGCAGTAGGAACAATGGCCATATAAGCTCTTCTGAAGACTGCTTTGCTGGAACCTGGGAACAAGGTACCAGGCTGATTTTTCTGAGGGGCTTTTTTGGCTCCATACAGGTAACCTTAGGTTCCTTAAAGCTGCCTCTCATATCTGGATCTACGCATACCTGTCTCAAGTATGACGTTCTAGTGAAAGCCTAGGTCATGTGGATTTCCAGCTGTGCCCTGTTACAGGGAGAACAGATTTGTGCTGATTGTATGCAAGTAACTAACTATAGTGCCGTGAAAACTGCTTACGAGTTTCCGAATTCTGGAGGAGTCAGGTAGGGAGAACAAGGAAGAGCTCCATCTTTGTTTACAAAGGTTTACTTGACCGGATTACCACATGTCACCTACAGCTTAAGAGAAAGGATTTCTTTAAATCTGGAAAAGCAAAACATTAGAGACCCAGGGTTATTTTAAACAGGAAGTCATGAATAGTATTATCATCCTTCTCAGTTTATTCAGTTCCATGTTAGTAATTCTTGCTCTGCTTGAATTCACCTCTTAGTATTAGTGTTAGTTCTGGAGATTCTTACCCAGTTCAGAAACTGGGTAACATCTTAACGTTATCAGAAACTTGGGCGTAGAAAGTCTTATCCATGAAGATGAAGCACTCTTGCAGGAACACGTTTGTGAAAATAGAGTAAAACAGTAACTCTCTGTAAACGATGTAAATGTAGTAAAAATGAAGTAAAAATGCTCATTATTAAAGATCTGATGAGAGTTCATTACAATGGAATTGACCAGGAAATTCGATTTTTTTTCTGTGACTCACAATATTTTAAGGTAATAACTGGAATTAGGACTGATAACATTATACCAGGACATATCCAGGAATTTCACACAATTCCTGGAATGCATAACATGTGACTTTACAAGTGTCACATGAAGAAGTCTTAGTATCACTTATTATTTGACACTGCATCCCCTGTACTTTAACAGAGCGAATGAGCCTGATTAGTTTAATGTCTCCCTTTTATATGGAGAGAGAAGACATCTTTTGAAATGTTTCAGGGACGTTGTGGAAAATCCCAAAGTGACTACCAGGTCAAAAATACTTAATGTAGAATTTGATTTTGGGGGGAAGTTTGTCAAAAATATCAAAAGGTTTTAAACACTTGGTTGAATAGGATCATAGGTCACTGTGAAACAACACTTAGCCATCCTTTTCACAGAGATAAACTTAAATTCTAATTTTGCACCAGCTTACTTTTGATATTAAAATTCATTTAACTAATTTTAGTGAGCTTGACCACACATAAAATTTCTTTCCAAAGATTTCTTTTCCACAACTTGCCTATTACCTCTTTTTCACATTCAGATTTTATCCTATTTTCTTCTTTCCAGTTCTGTAATAACCTCCCACGCTTTAGAATAAAATGTACTTTGCTTTCCCTCTACAAAATAATGTATCTCCATCCTTTATACTTTGTTTTATCTTGACCTCACCTCTTCGTTTTCTTGTGTATAGACATGTTCTCCTTATTATTTTTAGTAGCTTTAATACATATATTACAAATTTCACCATAAAAAATTAATTTATAGTAAAAATTTAAAAAAGCACACAATTGTGAACTGTTACACCAGCATTCTATAGATTGGCACATTTATGAATATGTTTAGACAGAGTCGGCCATCATCCCCAGCTATTTTTCTTGCTGACAAATTTTGTAAGACTAACATGAACTTATTTGACCTTTAGTAGAACTTCATAGGACAAAAGCATTATACTTAATGCTGATAACTCTAAATACATGCCTGTTTTAATGAAGCTGTCAAACTTTAGCTTCTATTCATTTGGGTTAGTTTCCATTATATTTTTTGTGAATGTAATTTATACAAGCATTTAATTTTCTTTCAGCCAACTAAATAGAGCTCTTTAACAAATACGATGCATCTACAACACAGATATGTAAATACACATAAACTTAGTCAGACACAGAGACCTTATAGCTGCCCTTTTTACAATCCCTGCCATGAGTCAGGTTCAATAACACAGAACTCAGTAATTACAAAAGAAGTTGGTTCTAAGCTGTTTTTCTTGTAGACAGAATAAGTTAAGTTTACCTGCTCAGATGGCTGAAGCTTTTAACTAACACTTGTGGAGACGACAAATAATTGTTATTCACCTAAGTTTCCAATGACCTTCCCCCCTTCGTTCTTTTTCTGATGCGAATTACCTCCCTGAAGTTGGTAATTTTGAAAGCGATGGACCAGATAAGAGTTAACATTTACATCTCAAAGGCATAGGGAGATAATGCCAGTTCCTCCAAGACGGTCTTTGGTTTCTTAAGGCCAATATCTTACAAGCCTTTTGAGACAGTAGGAGAGGCTTTGGGATGAGTAGAAAGGCCGGCTTTGAACTGCCTCAAACTGCATTTCTACTTGTGCAGACATTGGTAACGCAAGGCCGGTGGCTCTGGCGGTTCCTTGAGGAGTTGGGTTGCAGCCTAAATGACACCACAGGTTGATCTACTGATCTGACTACATTCTCCTGAAGTTACTTTTTTATATCAGGGAGAAGATTTCCAACTAAGATGGAATCAAAAGGTTTCTATGTTCTAGGTTTAGAGCCGCGTGCCTGTGGGGTGTTTTAGCAAATCTTTCCACAAAGGCTTCAGAAGGTTTTTCTTTCCCTCTGGGTACATGGTTTCATTTTAGCTTGGAGGAGCAGACCTAAAATATTCCTATCAGGCTTTGAATAATTTTAGTTTCCCCTGGCTGTTAGAGGAAATAATGTAGAAGTTTACCAAAAATCCCTCGGAGTTTTGTCACCTGGGGGGGGGGTCCTCACTGGAGCCCTCCTTTAGGGGTAGTTATGCCCCATTCAGGTGATGAGGAAACATTTGCATAGGCCCTTTGAGGACAATCTCTTTTCCAGGGTTCCAATTGAGACAGCGCCCCCGGGCCAGTGTTTTAATGATGGATCCCTAGGAGGTGCCGGCGGGAGGCCCAGGAGTTGTTTTAGGTCTCGGGCCTCCTAGCTGTTGTATCTGTAAGGCTAAAGGTTTGGCAAATGTGTATTAATGATCTTGCGTCTTTAAGTGTTCATTAACCTTTTGCAATGCATGTTTTAATGAAGCTGTTTTGGAATTTTGAAGGCTTCTGGATGCTTCTGTACACCAACAAAAGTCAGTACCCCATTCAGTCTGTGTGAGTTGGGAACCCTTGCTTCCAAGCTCACTTCTTAAACAATCATCTCTAATTGGAACGTAGCCCATGATAGCCACTGTGATTCTATGTTGTTTTTAGTAAGATTTTGCCATTTTTTGTAGATATCTGCAGCTTCTGGGACCAAACTTCTTAGATATAAAATAAGCAGGTGTGTCAGAAGCTGGTGTGCTCGACTCTTTGAATTTTAAAAATATCATTATTATCATTTCTCCTCCTTGTTCTCCTTCGCCATCATCGTCATCATCGTCATCATCGTCATTTTAGCTCAGCCTTGGGTCTCTCAGCCAAACTAATACCTAGAAGAGATGCGCCACCAGTTGGGAAAGGTGTGACGTCTGCCAGCGTATTCCATTGCACAGATTGGCGGGTGAGGGAGTATCACTCTAATACGCTCTGTGGCCATGTCACCCTAACGTGAGAGTCTGGCTCAGGTGGAGAAAGCTCTGAAAGCTTTGAAGGCTTGACCCATGCCCACCAGTTTTTGCGGCTCTTTGGCTTCTGAGATCCCCATCAGCAATCGCCTTGACCTCCTGTGCACACTAACATGTCAGCAGTAACCAACGAACTGAGAATGCACTGCATTAGCAAACCCTAGGAATGGGGGCTGCAGACTGATTACAAACAAACGAGGAACTGCAGCTTCTCATTTGCAGTTCCCAGCGTGGAACCTGGGGACAGAGCCCAGGGCTGGGGTTTAGATGCTGCTGCAGACTGGTCACTACAAGACCCTGTGCCCACCACCCGCAGTTCCTAGTGTGGGGCTGGGGACAGGACTGAACCAGCAGACCCAAAACACGGGGTCTGGGGTCTGGACTGAGTTTGCAAACAAAACAGGAATTGGGTACTGGAGAGCCAATGAGGTCGGCACCAGGAAGAAATGCCCCACGGCCCTCAGAAATAGCAAGAAAGACAGAGAACTCAGAGGGGCTCCTGAGTGCCATGCCTGTGTTTCTCATTGTCCCCAAAGCCATCAGCAGTTCACTGCAGATTCCACAGATGCCACCAAATCTGTTAAAAAACAACATGCAACTGAGCAAATTAGAAGACCCTGTTGGCTTTATTCAATGATTCATGGACCCAGCAGCCTCCTTTTTAGCAAAGAGAAAGGAGCTCGGAGGAGCTGTATAAAATGGAAGGCTCGTAAAGGCAGAAAAGGGTAAGAAAAGAATTTTAAAAGTGGACTATTTCAGGCAAGGCCCCTTCCTATGAGGCAGATTACCTCGCTGGTGTTGGTCAGGAAATTCGATTGGCTGGTCAAAGGTTTCATTCCTGGGAGAGGCTGAAACTGTAATTAGGTTAGCTATCAAGGGTAGGTTTGCTGACGTGGGGTTAGCACGAGAGACTCCATTTGGGGTCTCTCTTGTCTCTCTCTCTTGCTTTCTTTCTCTCTCTTTCTCTTAACACATTTTTCCTTGATAACCTCTGAGTTGGGTATTCTTGAACATTTTACCCTTTATGAAAAAGCATGGAAACAAATTCAGTTATGTCCACTTAGAAGTTACTTGGAGATGTATATGGAATAAATTATTTTTCTCAGATCGAAGGTTGCTTTAAAATGTGCCATTGAAACACTCCTATTCTGTGACAATGTGTATAAAGATTGAGTTTAATGTTTCCTGGTAAGAAGAGTATGAGAAAGCCAAAATTAGACAAATGTTTATCTGTCTTTCATGTCAACAAAATGGGTAAATGATGTCTATTTTCCTTTGAACACAGAAGTCAGAAATCACGCCGTGTTATTGCTAGTTTTTGCCTAGGATTGTTGATGAGTCATGTTGGGAAGGAAACAGTTTCCCTTCTTCCCTTCTGTGTTCTTTGGCTGGTCTAATAATCAAATTGACATAAGACAGATGAACAGGAGAAAAACAAATTTAATTTTGTACATCGCGAAAGCCCCAAGGTATGGGACACAAAAGGCGGCCAGGTAACTGAGGGTTTTCTAACACCCCAATCTAAGGAAAGGGGTGGGGTCTGGACACAGAGGGGAGGAAGGCGGTTCACAGGAAGGCAGAGGAGGTGTTTGGAAAACACAGGTTTCCCTGCCATGCAGGTAAGTTTGTGAGGTGGAAAGGTGTGTTTGGTGATAGCTCCCTTCCTGGTACTGGCCCCCTTTCTAGTGTAAATTTAGGCAGTTGAGGGGCTGGTGAAGAGTTTTTCCTGAATCTGCTGGGTTTTAATTGCCTGTAGCTCAAAACAATCCTCATGCCAAAGAGACATAGTTTGGGGCAGTAATTCTGCTGCCCTTCAGTGAGATGGAGAAGCTGGACATCTGTAACCTCCTACTGGAAGGGAAACTTGACCTCCAGTCCCTTGCTTTACCTCACCAACTGGTCAGACAGGTGCCGAAGGCCAAGCTGTGGTGCCCATGTCCTCCAGGATCTGTGGTTCTCCACTGGGTTTTGTCACCTATAGGACGTTTGGCGATGTCTGGATACATTTCAGCTGTGACACCTGGTGAGGGAGCTGCTCTTGGCATCTAGTGAGTGGGGGCCAGGGATGCTGTTAGACATCCCACAAAGCACAGGACGCCCCCACAGCAAAGAAGTGTGCTGTCCCAAATGTCCACAGTGCCAAGACTGAGAGATACCCTCCTAGTGACAAAGAGCAGATGTGACTCCATCCTTAGTGTCTCCCCTCGCTCCTGATGGCTGCCAGCAGAATTCAGGCCTTTTCCCTGGGCTTGCACCCTGACCAGCACATAGGTCCCGCTGGCCATCGGCCCTCCCACCCTCAGCCTGCACCCTCCTCCCCTGACATCTGGACCTCTAGTGCTGAGCCTGCCTGAGGGTGCCGAGTGTGTGCCAAGCTCTGTCCCCCACTTTACAGCATCGCTGTTTTGGGGCTCACCAAGACCGGACACCCATGGAGATGGCTCTCAATATTAATGAACTGTACCAGCCGGCAATTCTCCTAAGTGCTGGAATGACTCAGACGGACATTATTGTTTGTCTTCCTTTAGTATTAAAATGGGTTTAAATCTTTTAATTACATTTTAAATATTAATATTTTAAATATATATGTAAATATGAATTAAGACTCCCAAACAGAAAACATGCAGAAGCACACAGACTGTACCTGCCATCCTGCCCCTCCCTGGTGTCTGGGGTGGGTGGGTGGGTGGACTCCTTGCAGTGCTGGGAGAGACTGAGGAAAGCAGCCCAGGGTGCACTGTGCCTTCTGGTCGACCTGCAGCGGCTGCAGGAGCTGGCTCTGGAGCTGCCTTTGGAGCTGAGTCAGAAGCTGTGGTGATCGGGGGTGACCAGAGCAAACCACTCCCCCACCCCCCTCCCTCTGTATCCAAACTAACCTCCTGTAAACTTCTGGGAAGGGTTTCTGCCCTGGGGGAGACAGTGGTTTCTAGACCAGGTTCACAGCCTGAACTGCACATGAATTTACCCATGCAGCTTGGAAACAAATCAAAGACCCACAGCAGGACTCACCTCAGACCTTCTGAACTGAAGTCCAAGAAACAGTCATTTTGAAAAGCACTCCGTGCGACTCTGGTACTCAGACAGCGTGGAGAACTGCCGACCTGGCCCACACCATTCACTTCACTCCTGGTGGCCATGCACAGCCGCCAGAGTCAGCAAAAGACAGAAGCAGACCATTTCCAAGTTGAGAACTGGGGGCAGGAGGCCAGGCCCCCCTTTGCATTTTGAGTGGCTGCCTGTGGCCCTTTTGTGCCCAGGGAAGGGGTATGCACACCCCCACACCCTTTCTGGCCACAAAGCACCGTTACTCCAGGAAGTGTCCTGACTGGTGAGCCCCCCTGCAGACACAGGTGGCTGATGGGACAACTCCTTGGCTCTTTGACCCTAGACCCTTCTTGACTGTGACCCCACGTTCCAGCCAGTCAGGACGCCAGGCAGTGACTGTCTTTCTCAGCCCTGGAGCAGGGCCCACCCTCTGTGTCACAGCTGCTGCCTCTTGGGGCACAGTCTACAGTGAGATGGCCTGTGACAGAGTAAGAGTCGTTCCTACAGCTCAGTGACAAAGACCCAGCCATGGGGTCTGGACAGCGGCTGGGGAGCAGAATTACCAAGATTTCCTCTCTTACATTTTGTAAAGGACTCTCCTCTGCTCCTAAAATTGAAGAATAATCCTGATTCATAACATGACTTTCTTTTTTTTTCTTTTAAATTTCAAGTTATCATGATGGACAAAATGTTCCCCTCACGAGTGAGCTGGGTTGTCAGGTGCCATGACCTCCAAGCACAGTGCACGTGGCTTCTGCGTCATAGTGCAAAGGGTGGTCACAGACCCTGCGGTTCTCAGATGGATTTAGTAAAAGCACTGCTTTGACACTGAGGGTGATGATTTGGCACTCGGTGTTCTTGTTTCTCTTGGAAACTCTTGGTTTTAGGGCTGTCAAGTGGCCACAGCACAAAATGGAAGAGGAAGAGGCCACAAAGGAGTGACATGAGCAGTGAACAAGGGATAAAGGGCATCAGGACACAAAGAGCTATGTGACCGTCACACAGTCGGACCATCCTATCTGGGGCAAAGTACAGAGCACTGTTCTAGGGACACACTGAGTTCCTGGGATCAGAACAAATAGCACAAATTTATTCCACTTACAGAGAAAGGGGTAGTGTATTAAAGCTCTTAGAAATGGATCCAGCAAAATTGTTAAACAGAAAGAAAAATGTTGCTTAAAAGAAGAAATGTCAGGGATCCAGCTAACCTACTCACCAGAGTGAGCAAGTGAGGAGACGACCCAAAGTGTGCGGGAACCACATGCATTCAGGGTCTCAGCACTGGCCAGAGTCAGACAGGACGCTGGTGGCTGCATCGGCTGCAAGGACTCGTGTGTGCCTGGGGGTGAGTGCTGTCCCACCACGTGCCTGTCAGGAGACGGGACACAAAGTCCCCCAGTAAAAACTAAGCTATGGAAGATGGAATTCCTGCTCCAGAGGAAGGCACACATGCCCTGTGGGCCACCCGAGTGTCAAAGGACATAGGGGACATCATTGTGTATTTTCCTTTTCTAAAATATTTCGAAAGGGCTTTCTTATTTCATGCACTAGCATCTGTGACATGTTGAGGTGGGGACTGTGAAAGAATAAGGTATGAGACACAGCAGATCAACTTGGGGGGATGGTGAATGTGGAAGTCAGGTGTGGCGGTGCCCAGTCACAGGGTCAACTTGCAACCAGGCACACACACAACATTCTCATGCATGCTTTTGTCTTCCTCACAAGTGCTTCGTCAGACCATTGTCTTATAAATTAGGGAATAAGAGTGACTTAGTCATCAGCATAGCTTTATGAAACACTTTGGCATTGGAAGTTACTTTAGAAGAAACAAAAACTTAAAAATTATACATATATAAAATAAATGATAAATCAGTAGGTTAGTTCTTGAATTAGTGCTCCGTACATTGTCTCTCTCTTTCTCTCTCTCTCTCCCTCTCTCTCTCTATATATATCTATGTATAATGTAAAAATATATAAATGTAATGCAAATAGATATCTGAATATAGTGCTGATTGTACATTTACACTTGTATACATACATACTAGGTGTGATCAAAACATACGGTGAATGTCGCTGCCGAGTGCCATCCCACGGAAAGGCAGGGACCTTCAATACAGGAAGGGGCCGTCAAACCTTAGTCACAGTGTGTGACAAGTTTCAACTTGTTTGGTGCAGTCAGTTGGGTGTGAGCTACGGTTGAGAGAAGGTGTGTTTTAAAGTGTAAATCATCCTTCATCATGACAACCCTCCGTGTCACACATCGCTTGTGGTATATGGTAATTTCTGTCAAATAAAAACATTACAGTGTGTCCTCATTCACCTTATTCACTGAATATGGCACCGTGTGACGTCTGGCCCAAAGTCAGAATGATTCAGGACATCGAGGCAGCCACAGCAGCACAACTAAAGACACAAAAGAGGACTTCCAGAACTGCTTCAGGAAGTGGCAAGAACGATGGGATAAGTGTGTTCAACGCAAGGGGGAGTGTTTTAAGGGGGATTAATGGCAATGTGTCTTTACTGTAATAAATTTTTTATTTAAACATTCACCGTAGTTTTTGATCACACATTGTAGATATTTAAATAATACATTAATTATAAAAATTTATGTAGGAATTGAGATTCTGATATTTCCTTCTAGGACTAATTTTTAGAACAAATGATGTTCTTTGTTACACTCACAAACAAGTCTGAAGAGCTGTTGTTCAGTGTAGCTCTTGTGGGTAACATAAGATATAAAAGGTAACAAATGTTTTCAGGACAATGTTATTTTGGGGGCCTTAAGTAAAATCTCTTTTTATCTGTGCTTATTGGTGTGAAACATCAATAGGCATAATTTGTTTTATTTTTATTTATTTATACATATACTTATATTATTTGTATAAACAATATGTATTTTTAAATTTATCTATTTTTTTGTTTATTTGTTTGTTGGGTACAATAGCCCATAGTCATCCACTAGATAGTCTCATGTGCAATATTCCCAGAAGTTGGTAAGAATGTTGAACCTCGTGTTTGTGGGTTGATTTAAACTTTGTAAAAGTGCATGAGTCTCTCTGCAGACGCTGGAACACTATCGAATTAGACAATGGATTCTGCACCGTGGTGTTTGTTTTCCTGAGACAGAGGTGGAGAGAACTCCAGCCTGGAGCCTCCCATCCGGCAGGGAGCAGCCCTGTTTGCTGACAGCTGCTCCAGGATCTGTGGTCCTGCCCTCACATTTGCCAAGGACACACTGTAGTGTCTCTCTTCTGTCCCCCAACTTAATTGCGTTTAGCTACAGTTTGTCTTTCTCTGAATAGTGAAAACACTGTGAACAGCTTCTTTGCTTTAGAGGCTTCTAGGAATAGGACTCAGGGAAAGGTTTGCTATGCACTGTATTGAAGGTAGGACTCCAGACACGTGGAGGTGGGACCCCAGACGCATGGACATTCCAGAGGATTTTAGCTAACTGATCAATTATATTCATCTGTATCTGTCTATCTATCTATCTATCTATCTATCTATCTATCTATCTATCTATCTATCTATCTATCTATCTTTAAGTATCTCTCACCTTTCCTCTACCTCTTACCTGTCCCCCAGCTGTGCTGTTCTGTCGCATACGTCTGCACTACCGTTTCCTTTGCCAATGCTCCTCGCCTGGCGGCAAGTCAGGCAAACCCTGCTCACCAGTCAAGGCTCATCTAACACGTAACCTCTCCATTAGTCTTCCTCCCCATTTCATTAGCATTTCCATAGTTTCTAACCTCTAATTTACCACCAAGCACATTGCTGTAATTTCCTGGTTACACCCTGTAGTAGTCCGTTCTCCGGGGAAAGAAGAGAAACCTCAGCGAAGGTAACACCTGCACGGCACCAACTGCCCCTCAGTCCTGTTCCAAGACTGGCTTCGGTGCCTCATTTGATGACAGGACACGGAGGCCATTAAGTGGGCCGTGGAAATAGAGTGTGGTGGTTCAGTAGCAGTGGTTTTCCCGTGGGAACACTGAGCTTCCAGTGTCAACACGGGTCTCCAAGTGTGGGACAGGCTGAGTCACCAAATTTTAATGGCTCCTTCGAATCAGCATCCCCCGTTTCCAAGGGTCAATACAGCACAGGGACATGTGTGTATCCGAGATGAGCTGTAAAAGCACAGAACCCCCTTACTTTAATGAAACGTGATTCACAAAGTATTCCTCGTCCCCTTCGGGCTAAGTAATGATCAGGACTCTGCAGGGCCATGCCAAACACCGGCACCCGGGGACCTGTCTCCGCTAGCTGCCCCCACCCGGGACTCCCATCGACCCTGCACCTCCTTCCTGAACCCCACACACCACGACGTCTCCTGGCTGGTGAGTGCTTTTGGGGAGCCACAGAACTTGAGGCTGGAAGTCGGGGGAGTTGGACTAAGAGAGTTCTGTGCCCTTTTCCATTAACGGGGAGAGAGTGGCCCCCTCAGACATACGTGGGTAATAAACAGGAGCGAGCAGCTCAGAGAAGGCCAAGGTCACGCTGCACCTGCCAAGGTGACAGACAACTTGGGAATCTGCTGAAAGCAAGAGAAGCGCACATGTGTGAACTTGGAAGGGGCTCTGAGACTAACGAGAAGACAATGGCCTGTGTGCGTTACTGATACAACCCTGACTGGCCAAGAAAGCCCGACTCACAACTGCACACATACAGGGGACAAAATCTCAAGCTAAAATAATTCACTTCTGGGTGGACTTCCAAGCAAAATTAATCAACAGGGAAACTATCTATAGGGCTGGAGGGGACTCTTCTGGAGGCTTCGAGGGGCTTTCAGATACATGACCACCCACTTGCAGATCTGTTTCAGGACTCTTTTTGGATGTGAGTGACGTCCACATGCAAAAACAGGCGTAGAGAATGTTCTCCTGGCAGGAGAGCCCAATTTCAGGGCATCTGTGTCCTCTGTGCATAGAAATCAAATTGCCTCCACTTTTCTTGCCTCTCCCACCGAGAACTGAGCCAGTTTCTTTAGTTTCAAAAAGAGGAGAGGCCAGTGTGGACATCCTTGCTGGATGTCACCTCCTTTGACCCAAAATGTCAGTCTCCTTCAGCTGGTGCTGGTCTTGTGACTGTCAGCTCAATTTATACACAGACTCTTAAATTTCCAAATCTCCATTTAATTGATTTTTTTCAGGTTGACCTGGATTATACTCTGTGTTATTGTCAACTTGGTGTAAGTTTCTGGCCATTGTGACAAAGGGGCATTTTACACAGTCCATTTTGCAATTTTGTGTTACTCACAGCAGATATGAAGGAAACTCCAATCCCACAGTCAGGCCACGACTCACTACTCCCTGCACATTCACACTTTATTAATGACACGAAATGAGTCTAAGTTGTAAGCAATTCAATTTCAGTTCATTAAAAATGAGATCCCCCCACATCTAACTTCCGCCCCAGGACACGAAAGGACTCAGGAGATCCGTTGGCACCGATATCATGGCAATGATTTCAGGTTTCAAGAAGGGCCTCACAGCTGCGGCCAAGGGGCTGGCATGCTGGGTGCTTGTCAGCATGACTGCAGCTGTGTTGGAAAGAGGGAGTGGAAGGTGGGCTGTTCACCTGCTTCTCCATCATTCACTGGCTCACAGGAGCTGGGGGTCAGTAGTTCGACAGAGTTCAGTCGTCACCAGCCCCACTGGGGACTAGACTCAGGTCTTGTCCTCACCACCAGGCTGTGGCATTTCCTTCCATGGTGCTGCTCACGTATGTAAATGTATTCTCTAAGCCCCGTACTGTGGGTAACAAGCATTGTGTCTGTTATGTGTAACAGACCTATATGTTGCTTCTCAGGGCCAGCTGATTTACATAGCATTGGATAAGGTGATTTATGAAAATGCATCACCAACTTATCCAATGATATGCAAATTAGCTGGCCCATCGGAGCAACATTACAGAGCTACTTCAGAAGGTGCGGTGACCACCAGCAGGACAGGCCAGGAGGTGATCAACTTCTCCTTTCTCCTAAGTTCAGTTGCCTACATTTCAGCTTTTCTACTTGATCTTTCATTCAAAACACACCATTAGCCCATCAGATTTTCACCTGTCCTTCACTTTTCTTGAGATATTTTAAAAGGTTATGCCTGTAACTTTTAGAAAAGGTTTTCCATTTTTTAAGGTGATGAAATGCATATCATCAAGATATTAACAAATCTGCAAGGTACTAGCTTTGGCAGATTGAGCACCTAATAAAATCAGTCCGATAAGTACCCAGGACAGTAGAACAGCAGCAAGGTGGCACGCGGGACAAAACATGCCCTTTCCGCTTTCATTTCGTGGTCCTCGTTCAAACCTCGTCTCATTCACCCTCATCAAGGTCACACAGATCTCAGAAACTAATATATTCTGTTGACTTTTTACATTATGACCCAGTCTTTAAAACGCAACGTAAACTGTTTGAAAAAGTAAAAAATGGAACCTACAATCTTGAACCATAAGACTTTTAATGATGTTTGTATATTTGTGTATTTTTAAAATTACCTGGGGTTGGGACAAGAGTTGGTTGGGATCAAGAAGCTTTGGGGGGATGGGATCTTCTAAATCTTGACTGTGGGAACCTGGGTGTAGAAATTTGTCAAAAGCTCATCTAATTGGGCCCTTAAAATGGGTCCATTTTGCTACATGCAAATTATATAGCTCAGCGATGTTGATTAAAAAGGAGACCTCCCTGCCTATCTAGTTGATTTTTGAAGATTAATAAAGTAGTTTTTGAAAGACTTCCAAAACACTGCAAAATTTAGCAAAATTCAAACTCAGAAGCTGACCGACAAGATCTACTTTGTTATATAAATAGCACTTGGCATTCTGTGTGCAGACTGTGTGTCCCCAAACAGGACAGGCCAGGCTCAAGTGAGAGAGGACTGGCAGAAAATCAATTCTGATAGGAATTCCTCCTGCTTTGCCTGCAAAAACCTACTTTCGGGGACCCCATGGAGGTCAGAACATCTGGCTTTCCCATCAGCTGCAGACAGACAGGGTGGTGGCAACAGCAGACTAGGACATTCAGCCCCAGCCCAACCTGTCTGTAGGGCAAGTCCTAGGTGACCTTGGCTGATCCCGGAATCAGCCACTGCCACTTCCCTGAATGCACACGTGGTCTAACCCACCTGCTGTCTATACCTGATGCTACATCATTATATGCTGACTGACAGCTCAGGGGCCCCCAAGTTTTTCTGGAAGTTTGTCCTGACCCACCAGCTGGAAGTGGCCACGAACTGGGAAAGGTGGAGCATTGTCTGTAAGTCTGTCCAGAAGAGAGCAAGGCATTGGCCATCCCTCCTGTCCTTCCCAGGAAGCTAAACAACACCTGAACACCTGCTGAGTCCCCCACCCCACCCCGGAGCACCCAGCTCAGCGCAGACCACATTTCGCTTGGAACTGATGTCAGAGAGCTTTCTGACTGAACATGTTAGATTTGTTTTCAGGTGTGTTCTGCCTTCCCATCAGATGTGAGCTCCATGCAGGCAGGGCAGGGCTGGTGCTGCTCCCTGCTGTACCCGCCAACATTGTCTGAGCACAGACGGTGCTCGTGCATGATCATTCCATGAATAATTGAAATATGCGTGTACATTTAGTCTATTTATATGCATTTCAGGTAGGTGGCTCTTTGCAGGGGAAGCAGGAGATGTGTGCCTGTCTGCTCCAGGGTCTCCGCACAGGCCTGTCCCTCTCCCGGGTTGTCACCCCCACTTCTCCTCAGGGGGCTCCTCATCCACAGGTCTCAGTGTGAATAGTGAGCCCTCCCAGCCCAGCCCAGGTGAGGTCCCCTCTTCCTCACATCTTCATGACAGGCTGTGTGCAGTTGTGCTTGTGCAGTTTGTGTGACTGTTCGCTCCAGATCTGCCCTACCTGAGCCCTTGCCCAGAGCCTGGGTTCAGACTGAGCCCGTTTCACAATGTGCTGAGCATAAACTGTGATGCTCACTTTGCAACAACACTTGAAACTTGGCTCGTTGCCGCCAACATTGTGAGACGTTTTCATGAGCTCTTCCCTACTTCGTGAGAGTTTTATTACTTTCCTGGTAAGAAAATTAGAAAAAAACGAAAAACACTGAAGTTTTCTTATGAACTGTGTTTGAATACGAAAGACATACGATGGTCATGCTCACTGCTGCTTAAACGCGGATCTCTCAGAATCCACTTAGAGCAGACTTGTCAGTGTGGGAACTGCCGACGTTGGGCTAGGTCATTGTCACGGGGCCGTTCTGTACACTGTGTCCTCCACCACCAGATGCCAGGAGCACTCCCTACCCTCAGGTGAGACAACCAGAAACGTCTCCAGACGTGGCCTAGTGTCCCCAGGAGGGCAAATTTCCTGGATGAGATGCCCTGATGGGGAATTCTGTCATTATCAGCCTGTTTCAGGATATTCAGTACCTGTGTCCCTGCCACCTGCACCGACATTTACACACACTGCACGCACACACACACACACACACATTCCACACACACACTTTATAAATGTCATCCTTTTGGATTTTATGTGCTGAACTCCTACTAAATAGTAGGGCTTCTCCCTTACGTTTTTCTTACTGGTGTATTTGAATCTCCTAAATTTAACAGCTTGGAAGCTCATATCCTCTATGGGCCGTAAATCCTTTCCAACGTGGTGGTCCTGTTGTACCTGTAAGGACGCCTTATTTTCAAGTCAAAGGTGTCCCCGAGATGTCCTGGCACTCCTGAAACAGTTCTCTCTGATTATCCAAAATAACTTTTTGAACGTTGGGGAAAACCACACTTATTTGGAAAGGAAGGCGGCTAAGGAGATACTTTAAAATAATATCGGAGAGGACGTGGACAAGAGCCGGTGGTTCTGCCGGGCAGGCCCTGCGCAGGGGCCCCTGTCAGGATTGCGTGATAAATGGGGGCCCCAGGGGCCTCGCTACTGGGTTAGTGCTCTGGTTCTGCCACAGCTGCTCACAAACCCGGCATTGAAGTGTCTGCCAGGAAAGCATAACATAACCTGACACCGATCAGCCCAAGGGCACGGCCCAGAGAAGGCCAGATTGTCTGCCCCGCCGCCCGCTCCCGAGACGGGAAGTGGAGCGAGGCCTGTGGGAGACTTTCCAGTACATTTGGAAGGACCTGGCCCCTCCGCAGTGACAGGTGGGTAAGCACAGCAGCGTCCTCAGAGGCATCTTCCCCAACTGCAGCTGCGGGGCTGGGCGCTGCCCTGTGGGTGTCTGCAGGCTGCACTGCTGCGCAGGCGCACGTCCGTGTCCCCAGTCGGCTGCTCCCGCAGCGGTGCACTGTTTGCCTTGCAAACCACAAGGCCATTAGGCACCCGAGGCCACACCCAGGCCACCAGAGGAGCGCCAGCCAGTTCTGCTAATGGTTTTAAAGTGCTCTTTCTACTCCGAAGGATAAAGACTATTTCAAATGCCACTGGAGGTACTTCATTTACTTATGTTATATTTTAAACAGAGGCAACTAGGAAAATCAATATTAAGTCACTGCATGAAACACCGATCAAAGGATTTCTTCAGATTTTTGTGGGTAAGGAACACATAAGGACCTTCACGGGTTTGAGTGAATTTTACTCTACAAACATCTTATTTGGGGATTGTAATTGGTTTATGTGAATATACCATGAGTCAGTTTCTCACCACTTTCAACACCATTTACACCTCTCATGATCTTTCTTTTTATAACCTTGACTTTTTTTATTATTACGATTATTTTTAATTGTGGTAAAATATACATAACCTAAAATTTCCCATTCTAACCATCTTAAGTGTACAGATTAGTAATATTAAGTATATTCACAGTGTCATGCAAACATCACCACCTCCATCTGCAGAACTATTTTTTATGTTGCACAATTGAAATTCTGTCCCCATTAAACATTCACTCCCCAACCCCCTGCCCAGTCCCTGGCACTCACCACCTACTTTCTGTCTCTATGAATTTGATGACTCTAGGGCCCTCATATAAGTGGAATCGTACAGTATTTGCCTTCTTGTGACTGGCTTATTTCACTCAGGATAATGTCCTTAAGGTACATTTGTGCTGTCGCCTGTGTCAGAACTTCATTCCTTTGGAAGGCTGACTTAGTCCATTGCATGTGTAGACCACATTTTGTTTATCCATTTCTGTGTTGACTGACATGTGGCTCGCTTCCATCTTCTGCGTATTGTGGATAATGCTGCTATGAACATGGGTGGGCAAATATCTTTTTGAGAGCCCAAATGGAGTTGCTGAATCATGTACTATTTCTGTTCTTAAATTTTAGGAACTTCCATACTCTTTTCCACAGTGGTGGAGCCATTTTGGCCATTTTGCATCCTCACCAACAGTGCACAAGGATTCCAATTTCTCCACATCCTCACCAACATTTGTTATTGCCTGTTTTGTAATAGTAGCTATCTTAAGACAAGACAGTCCATATTAGTGTAAGTTCTGTGGGCATTTGAAAAGAACACATATTTTCCTCTTGCTGGATGGAGTGTTCTGTAAATGTTAACTAGATTCTGTTGGTTGATGATGTTGTTGAGTTATTCTATATTACTCCTGACTTCTGTACTAATTGTTTTTTTAGTTGTTTTACCAGTTGTTGAGGGAGGGGTCTTGAATTCTCCATCTATAATTGTGCTCAATTTCTCTACACATTTCTGCTTCCATTTCTGTTATTTTTTGGTTCACATATTTTGTAGCTCTGCTGTTTGGTGCATATACACTTAAGATTGCTATATCTTCTTGATGGATTGACCCTTTTATCATTATATAAGTTAACCCTCTGTCTCTGTTAACTTTCCTTGCTCTCAAGTCTATTGTATCTGATTATTAATATAGCCACCTACATTTGCGTTCCTTTGATTATTTTTTTCATAATCTATGTTTGTCCATACTTTTTTTTTTAACCTGCTTATATTGTTCTAATTCAAGTGAGTTTTTTGTAGACATATAATTGGGTCTTTTTAAAAATTTTTTTATAATCCACTCTGTCAATCTGTGTCTTTTAATTGGTGTGTTTAGAACATTTACATTTAATGCAATTAATGTGTTAGGGGTTAAGTCAGCTGTTTAATTTCTGTTGTCTTGGGGACAACCAATTTTTTTGGCTTTGTTCTGATTTTTAATTTTTAAAACTTTTGTTGAGGTATAATTGACATACAACATTATATTAGCTTCAAGTGTACAATATAATGATTCAATATTTGTATATATTGTGAAATGATCACCACAATAAGTCTAGTTAATATCTGTCACCACACATAGTGACAATGTATTTTTTGTGACAAGAGCTTTTCAGATCAACTATCTTGACAACTTTCAAATATGCAATACAGGATTAGTCACTATAGTGGCCATGTTGTGTATTACATCCCAGGACTATTCATCTCATAACTGGAAGTGTGGACCTTTTGACAAACTTCACCCGTTTCATGTATTTTATTATTACTTTTTTAGAATGAGGAAAGCGGTTTGTCTTTAGGCTGATGGGAGTGGTCCCATAGAGAGAAAAGAAGTGAAGCAGAATATCTGTTACATTCACCTTCTGTTAGGGTTACTCATGTACATCTAATGTGCCCACAGTTGATGGCATGCCCTTGGCTTTACTGAGCTCAGAATGCCTTGCAGAACTTTATGTAAAAGAGTCAATAAATATTTGTGGCCTTAACTCAATTAGAACAACACTGCTCTTCAAGGTTGGGCATCAGAACAAGCATGCATGTTGCAAATGGTGTCTTTTCATGAGAGGACCACAGCATGTGGCACCCAGGCTACCTTGAGTCAGAGGCACAGATCAGAACTGAGCACATTGTGTGTGAGAAACATTTCTAGTAGGTGCTTGTGGATGGTCGTGAGGTTCTATGACAGTACATGAGTATGACTAAGTCCATCTAGCTGTGCAAAAGGTACAGCTGTACTCTTTCACTTGAAATGTGATGTAAGCACACACACCCCAACAACAAAATGTGGGGATGGCAGGAGTTGTTGAAAAATGAGTAATTTTCCTGGATGAAGTTTGTGTGAGAATAGTGTAACATCGACAACCCATTCTGTGTGAAGATTTGTGGTGCCTCGCTGTTGCTTCAGTTCAGAGACACACATTTTTGCCATTGAAAAAAACATTTTTTTCTCCCTCAATAATGACCATGTTTAGCAACAGGTATGTAGGATCAGCATGAGCATGAAGGTTTTCAATGCTCAGTGTGTATTGTCACAGAGTTCATGAAAAAGCCATTAGCCGGCCACCCCTCCCCTTTCTCTGTCAGGCGGAATCATGTCATAAATATCGTCACTTGTCAAGCAGGATATCAATCTATCCAGGTAGCCCCCACTTCCTGTCTCAGGCCATATGTTTCTGTTATTTATGTCAAGAAAATGGCGTTTACACAACCGCTGTAGTTGTTGACAGAAGTGTCGCTCCTCTGATAGAGCTGGGTGTACGGCCTGGGCCAGGCCCACAGATAGTGTGTGAGCTGGTGCGTTTTAAAATGTGCTTCTACACACCTGATAGGGTAAACTGGGTGGGGCTCACAGCACCATCTGCCCAGCCAGCGGAGCTCCAACGGCATGGACCTTTGCCCCAGGCGGTCAGTGCATTTTGCAGAGATAGTGCTGTGGTCAGTGTGTCCCTCTGATGTCTCAATGCTAAAGCTGTTTTGTAGGAGGCACAGCGAGGAGCCAGCCTTGATGGCTGACCTGGGAGTCCTCTGTTCCAAGATGCCTAGCACAGTGTGGGCTCATGCAGGTGTGTTCTGTCTGCCCTTTTGCTGCTGAGGTGGGCAGTTGGCATGGAATGCCAACCAGCAATCAGAGATTTTCGGTCAGTGCTTGTGACTCAAAGAGAACTGGTCCATGATTATAGCCTTCTTAATAGAGCATAGTACACAGCCGAAATTTCATGTGCTTCTGTATTGTGAAATATGTTCAACACACACACACACACACACACACACACACACACACACACACACGGCATTAGTAGTCTTTTCCTGGCAACCATCGGGCCATTCCATGATGACTTAACACGAATGCCTTTATTTCATTTGGTAGCTCAGAAATTACTTTGATCTCTTTGAAAATAAAGTAACTTAATCCTTAAGCGTCAGTCCTGTTCTCAATTTCTCTACACAAGAATAATGGTATGTTTGGGCAATTTAACTACAACATTATAAAATAGATCATGTAATTTTTTTAATTGAGCTTCAAAAGCTTGTATGATTTTTGTTGGTGGTCTCTATCTTCGTCTGACACTGTGATGCAGCTTTAACTCAATGCCTGTGGAGAGTTGGACCGAAATTGAATATAGATCTGATCTGGAGCCAGTACAGCAAACCAGCCTGATTATACGGGATTACACGGTGCATGCAGTTTTAAATTAAATAGTTTCTTGCCCTATTAAATAATGTTGCGGTGAGTTATTTTCATTTCTTGTCTACTTTCATATACAAGTTTGTTTTTTCTTTTATTAATATTCCTTTATTTAGATGTGGTGACAGCTCAGGACCTCACCTCTCTCTGGAGAGTCTGTTTGTATCATGTAAAATTTCGGAGAAAATCTTTTTTTCCCCTTTTAGTATGTTTCATCACATAATTTTCTGGAATTCCTTTAAGTTTTGCTAGAAAGTCAAATGACATCTTTACTGGAGCAAATCAATGCTTAAACTTTCCTCTTTTATGTCCTGTTTACTGATGCTGTTTTTTGTCTGTGGTCCAGCTTCATATCACTTGCTATTTGCCACTGGTGCTCCCAAGGCAATATCCACCCAGGAACCCAAGATTCTGAGAACAGGAGAGACCGCTCCTGGTCAGCAAGGAAGCTCTGGGAGAAGTGGCCATCCCACAGCCCCGGGAACACGCCTCTCTCTGTGTGACCACAGGCAGCTTCTGCAAACACCAAAATATGTGCATCTGGAGCCCCACACTGTGTGCTGCTGTCAGACTTCAGATGAAACCCGGTTTGGCAAAACCATACACGGCTTAAGTATATTCAGAGAAAATCTGACCCCAGGAAACAAAGGAAAGCAGTGTAGCCCTGGGCAGCCTCCTGTCATTAACACTGGTCTTTATTGTCGCTTTTCTTGGCCTTTCTCCATTTGAGAGCACATTTAAGTAGCTATTATTCCAGTTCACGTATTTTTTTCCCCCTCAAAATTGGCTGACGCCATCACAAAACCTAAGGGCAGTGGTAGTATTTTAGTCCCTGTGCTTCTGTGGGGCTATCACCTGGGGACGGTCCCTTAGTGAGGCCCAGGATGCTCCCTCAGTGTCGTGTTGTGGGCCAGCAGCCGCTCAGTGGGTCCTGCATCCCTCCACCTGCATCGTGTCATTCGTGACAGTCCCACTCACCCGCAGCCCGCAGCGGGGCTTCCCGGATGCCAAGCTGTCTGTAGGGCAGGTCTTCTTTTTGCCTCACCCATTCTTGAGTCACTTCAGGCTCATGACAGGGAATTCACAAATGTTTGTTGCATTACTTTAAGAAAGAGGTCAGGTAAATGTGTGTGGGAAGGTAGGGGTTTAGGGAAGAGCAGATTCCAGAATTTCTATGTAGATGTGAATTAGCGATTACAATGTGCTTAGAAGCGTTCATTGGGAAGCTAGTGTAGAGCTGTTTGCATATTCCTTAGCACGTCCCTTTAAAGTAGATTGCATCTTCAGGTGTACAGTGCACCTGAAACTAATGAAAACAATAGATTGCATCTTTGTTTGGGTTGGCTTGGGGAGAAGCTTACAAGGACAGGTACGTAAATGCAATTTAGAAATTGTGTGTGTGTATGTCCAGTTGGCGTTAAGAATACAACTATATTAAAGAATATAACTATAATTAAACATACTTGTACACACGTACTTTTAAAAATGGATACCTAAACACATGGACTGAAATACCTGTATTATGTAAAGTTGTTTCTCCTTGTAGGATAAAATGATTTGTCTTCAGCAAAAAGACGGATTTTTTTTTTAAAGGTGCAAGGGGACACGCTTTTCAGTGCTGCCTACTGCCCCCCCCTGCCCCTCCCAGAACCCAGCCAGGTGATGTCAGCAGCTGTCATCTCCTCCTAACTAGTGTTTGTGCCTCATTTCCCTTCCCAATTGTCCTTTCTGTCCACGCTATTTAGGTGTAAATAATGAATGCACAGACAGTAAGCGTTCATTTTTGTGAGTTTCAAAACTCTGCACAGGTGTGTGACCCACGTCTAAATCAGGAGAAGGAACGTTTCCATCACCTAAGAGTGGGATTTCTGGTCCACAGAGTAAGTATATGTTTGACTTTATTTTTTTAAATGCCAAATATTTTTTTCAAAACAGAATTTATGAGAATTTCAGCAATACTGGGGAGTTCGGTTGCTCCCCATTCTCACCAACAATGTGTAAGTCTCCATAATTTTGGCTCCTCTGTTGGTTCTGACGTCATTTCTTACTGTGGCTTTATTTGCATTTTCCTGTTGACTAATGATATTAATCACCTTTTCATGTCCTTATTGTCTACTTGTATCTCTTCCTTATTGAAGTGTATCTTTAAATAGGTTGCCTATTTGTATTAGGCTGTTTGTCTATTAAATCACACAGTTTACATGTTTTGCATGTCAGTCACTTGTCAGACACAGGTGCCGGGAACATGTCTGCTCTGCTCTGTGGTCACCTTAACATTTTCTTAATGGCGTTTTCCGTAACACAAATTTTTAATTCTGATGAAGGCCAATTTGCCAACTTTCTTCTTTTATGGTTAATATCCTTTGTGTCTTATCTAAGAAATCTTTGCCCACCCGGCAGTTGTGAAGATTGCGAAGATTGCTTCCTATATTTCCTCCTAAAAGCTGTATAGATTTAACTATTATATTGAGGTCTATAATCCATCTCAAATTAATTATTGAATATGCTGGGAGGTGAGGGGTGAGATTCCTTTTTCCCCCATATGGATATGAGTGGTTTCAGTTCCGTTTGTTGGAGAGCCATTTCTGCATCCATTGTCTTTCCTGACGCCGTTGTTGAGAATCGATGATCACGGCAGGTGTGGGCCTCCTGTGGCGCTCTCGCCTATCCATCCGTCCCACTACTTCTGCACCACACTGCCTTGGCTACTGCAGATTTAGAATACATTCGGAAATAAAAACGTGCAAGTCCTACGCCCCCGTTCTTCCATGTCAAGTTCGTTTTGGCTACCCAGGGTCCTGCCTTTCCACATACATTTTCGAATCAACTTGTTTCTGAGTAAAAGCCTGCTGGGTTTTGCATTCTGTATATAAATTATTCTTATTATATAATATATTCTTATTACAACTATTATACTACGTCATAAATGTGTCACAACAAAATAGACGGCATCACCTTATCTCTATGTTAGTCTAAGCTTAGAATTCAATATCCTCTACAACTTGCAATCACTAATTTGTTGTTCCAGAGAGATGGTTCTACGTATTTTCCAAATATGCTGTACTTTCCAATTTCTGTGTTTCCCCCTCCCAGGCGTGCCTTCTTTATCATAGTTCTACAAGGAGAGTGTTACCTCTTTCAAGGCTGACAGCTGATGTCAGCCCTTCATCGCACCCCTCAGTAGCTGGAAGCCATCTGCCTTCTGCAGACTGACGTGATTTTTCCTTTGTCGTCATGTGGCTGTACCGCATTGTGCTTACCTGTGGGTAAGTTCCCAGTCCTCATCCACGGTGGGCAGTGTGGCACTCATAGCAGCAGCCAAAGCACAAGGACCCCTGGGATGGGATGGGCTGAACAAAAAGAAGCCAAAGGGCCCTCGTTTGAAACTCTGGGAGAGACTTCAAACCTCAGTGGAACCTCCTCACCCAGGGCAACGCACAGGAGCTTACCCTGTGGGAGCAACACCTGTCCTGAGGGCCCAGCTGCACCAGGCCACCAGCTGCCGAGGGACCCTGCAGCCTGCCACCCCAGGAGCCTACCACTTAATGTACATAATGTGTGGTCTGCAGACCAGCTGGTTAGAAAGGCAGATACGGCACGAACCTCCTGATTTGCAGTCTGCATTTTAACCAGCTCCTCAGGAAACTCCACCCCTGGAAGGTCGGGAGAGCTCTGCCCAGGTGGCCGGGTACCAAGTCACCTGTAGTAGCAGCTGTTAATTTATTGATTCATGTTTTCTGCATGAGGAAGGGGGAGAGGAGAAGAGGACGTTACGATCTTTATTCAAGCTCAGAATTATGTTTTGCTTCTCTTCCCATCAATGGTGCTCATTTACGATCTATACTCTCAGCAGGAGGTGAGCAAGCACGGGACAGGAACGGAGGTGATGGGCTGCAGCTTTCCCTGCAGTATTTGCATGTCACTTGGCAAGTGAGGGGCTCCAAACGATCAATCTTGAGAGTTTTGGAATTCAGAGGCTACTGTAGATTGTCCACTGGACCCGGTCTTGGGACCCGCTGGAATCCAGAACGATGTGTGCATTCTGGGTGGTGCCAGTGCTTTCCTCTCTGGCTGGGGTGTAGGGACATAGCAAGTCACAGTGTGGACTTCCCCTCTCATGTGGGTGGTGAGGGGATATTCTGAGGTGGAGAGACTTGTGCTGCTCCTAGGTTGAAATGATCGCTCTTCCCTCACTCATGAGAAAACTGATGTGACTCTCATTCTTTAGCTCTCGCTCATCTTTGAAATGTGAACGCCCACATCAAAAGACATTTATGACTATTAAATGAGACAAAGTACATTCCACATTTCTCAAGTCTGGCACAAAACAAGAACTTGAAAAATATTAGCTACAATAAAGATAAAAAACATTAATAATGAAAAAAAACACGCTATTTGGGATAAATAAGCTGTAGATAGTGTGTGTGTGTGTGTGTGTGTGTATGTGTGTGTGCACACTCTACACATAGAATGATTACATTAATGCAGAGTTGATAGGACCATATTTTCAAAAGCTAGGCTTTCAGAAACTAGGCTTTTGATGGCATATTTTTTCTATTTTTTTTGAGATTTATCTTGTGGAACACAACCTTGCCTTCACTCAATATATGCGGAGGATTACAGACAAGGTGATGGATAGATTCCTTATCTTTTATAGATGTCATCGGACATGTGACTCCAGTCTCCTGAGCAGAGACGGGAACAGAAACTACTCAGTAAATAGTTATGGCCTTGGCTTGAGTCAATTGCCATTTGCCAGAGAAAGAATGACTTCAGATAACTTTAGATACAAGAGTCCTCTGGGAGCGATATTCTTCCATCAATCACTCTAGCACTGAGGGCTGTTTTCAAGCTGTGAGGATATACCCAACTCTCCTCCTCACCCGTGTTTCTCCCCTAACATATAGAAACATCACAATTAAGTTCCACTTGTCAGGAGCCCCAGCCACTGACAAACTCAGCTAGAGAGAGCAGGGCCAGGAACCAGGAAGCAAACATGAACATTTTCCTGCACAAATTTACAGAGATCTGAGCATGTCACAGAGACCACCGCCCGTCACCTCGACGCCCTGAGGCTGCTGCTATGGGAGCACACACACTTCTCACACAGGTTTCTTAAGCCCACACCATGGTTTCCAAACCCATCGCCGACTAGAGGGCACAGGAGAGAAGAGGTAGCCCCATCTCAGAGGGGAGCTGGCTGTTGATGTGACTTGATGTGGGGTGAGGCAGACCGTCTGCCCGGCCCTCATCACCCCGGACTTGCCTGTGGTCTACCCCCTTCATGGAACGGACACCATCCACACCCCAAGGACCCAGGGTCTCTAGGCCCAGCACAGGTCTCCCATCGAACTCCCCACTTGCAGAGCTAGCCATCCCTCAGCCACCACTTCTTAGCTTTCCCACAGCAACATCACAGGCTGGAAGGGTCCAAAGCTTAGCTCACAGCCCCTGCCTCAGCCCTACCCGATGTGCTATTCATCTTCCATTCTCCGCTGCACATTTGCATCACCAATGTCTCCTCCCACAGCACCCCATTCATCACATCAGGACCACTCCATGTGTGTCCCCGGGTTGTCTGTTTTCTCCATCCCCGCAGCCACTGCCCCACTCTAGGCACCCATCCCAGCTTGTGTAGGTCCCTACACCAGCCTCCTAGTCACCTCTCTGTCTCCCACTTTACTGGCTTCCAATCCCCTGTCCACTACGGCCAGGGTAATCATGCTCAGCGACGCGTCTCATCATGCCACAGCCCTCCTGTGTCTTCTTCTGTTCTAAGCACAGGATCCCACCCTAGCAGATCACCAAGACTCTACTGCCTGATGTCTTGTCTCCCCTAAACCACACTGTGTATCCACACCCACCACTAAACATGCTAAGTTCCATCTCTGTTCCTCCGGATCTTCTCCCCCAGCGGTGGCTCTGATGGCAGAAACGTCGTTCCTGCTTCCCTCACATCCCCCCACTGACGCCTACATGATCCTTTGCTTCCCTGGATGGTGACCACTTCCTGCCCGATGTCTTCTGGGATCTCCAGAGCATGGGTAGATGTCCCAGGCCACGTTTCTGTTGGTCCCTACGATGAGGTCACTGCCCTTGTCCTTATGATAAAATATTGTAGCTGCTTGGTGAATTGTGTTCTTCCCTCTTAGATGGCAGGAGGGGCAGGAGGAGCTGACGGCCACTCCTCACGTTGAGATGTTTGCACGTATTATCTCACTGAATCCTCAAAGCAATTTTGTAAAATAAGTACTGTTATTACTGATGACAACACTGAGATTAAGGAAGAGTAAGTAATAATTTGCCCCACATTACGTAGCGTGATGGACTAAGAGTCAAGCCCAGGCATACAGGTGTGGTCCCTGCCCGCTCCCTGCTTTCTTCTGCACAGGGGGCCAGGCGTTTCCCACTGTGCTTATCACTGTACCCCAAGTCTTACTTAGCTCAGCGCCTGACACAGGAGCCTCACTCAGCTTTCTTGGGATGTAAGCGGAATGAACAGACTATGATTGCAAAAGCCTGCAGAGAAGCCATTAGAAGATAATGTCATGGAGGAATCAGGCTTGAAGGGCAGAGACCACTGCGGCAGCTGGTTTTCTAGGAGCAGCTGCTCACGTATCACGCCACTCCTCCCGGAAGCGTCCCTGCTGCATTTACTGTCTTCACAGGCTCTGCTGAGGACTCAAGCCCCTGTGAAGGGAGGGCCTTAGCACCTGACTCCCTTTGTGTGCCATCCATCATGGCAGGCCATATTGACCTAGTCTCCCCAAGGCACTGCAGCCTGGGGGCAAGGGGTATACCAGTTGTCTCCACCAACGGCCTTGCATAGAAACAACCCCAGACTCTCAGCGGCAGACACACAGATGTCGACAGTCCTGAGTCTGGATGGTCTCGTGAGCTGACCTGGGCTGGGTGTGACAGAGCTCAGCTCCAGCAGGCATCTGTGGTCAGGGTCATGTGGCTTGGGTGGTTTTGCCGATTGTGGCTGGGCTTGCCCACTCGCTGGCTGATTTAAAATATCCTGGCTGGGACATGGGATGATTCAGCTTGGCTGCATGTCTGTCACTCTGCAGCAGCCAGCCCCGGCATGTCCTCATGGCAGAGGAGCAGAGAGGAGGCAGAAACATGCAGCACTTCTCAAACCTTTGTGTCCTGGCTGCTAACATCCCATCGCCCAGAGCATCTCACATGATGAGCTCAGAAGCCAGGAGCTGGGAAGTCCGCTTCACTTCGTTATGCAGGACAGGGTGTGCTCACTGAGAGGGCGAAGGATGGGGTCATCCAGGCAGCTCATTGAAGTCAAACCGCTTCCTTTCCAAAACCAGGATGTTGCTTGAGAAAGAAGGACGGCCTTGCCAGGTTGTCAACACAGCACACCTGCTTCCGGGGCTGCATCCTAGTATGGTGACCAAGGGAGACATGAACGCCCATCCATGCTGGGAACAGGGAGCCTGGTGGAGGCCGCCACATCAGCGACACGCAGATCCGGTCACTCTTGGGAAACACGTCTGGAATTATAACACAGTGTTAAAAATAATTTCTTTCAAAAGCTGTTGTGATATTGGACTTGACTAAACACATGTCTGACAAATGAAGCCTTACCCACACTTTATTTCAATATGTAGATATATATAATTTATAAGTGGTATATCCTTTTTGGGATAAATATTCTTGTTGCTTTTCTATAGAATGCAGTTGACTGTACATAGACATGTTGAGAATTGTATTTTTAAAATAAATCCATTGGTTTACAAAGAGTAATTAATTTATTAAAGGATTTGAATAGTATTCTTCTAAACATATATGTATAGAATTTTGACATCATATGCACACAGATATTAAACAAACTACACCAGTTTAAGCAATTTCCGTGCAAATCTAAAATTTTTATAGTTGGATAGAAACTCCACCTTGCTCCCAGATCTAACAGCCAAACATCCATGATTGAGGCTTCCATGAAATATATTTCAACGCAGAGAGGGCTCTGGCTCTCTAAGAGAAAATTATATGAAGGAGATTGAAATAATGGTTCAACAGCATGATAGAAGAATTGATGCTTTCAGGAGCTTCTGTTGGTAGAATGGTCCAGTGCACTGTCTGCTCTGTTATTGGGGGATGGGGTTCTTAGCGGCTTCTGCAACTGAGCCATAGGCTGCAGCTGGGAGGATGTCCTCATTTTTCCAACACAAAGGCCTCAATTATCAGAAACCCAACATATTTGCCTACTAGGATGTGATACATGGACTTTCAAATCAAAACTTGACAAAACGATGTGTCTGAGCCAGCGTCACGAACACATTTCTGATTCTTAGGACACTCATATAAGATGATGGAAGTCTGTAAGGCTCACGGTGGTAGATGGTATCTTGGTCTTGGCAGTGACCTTGGCTGGTGCATCACCAAGAAAGTAAACAGTTGGTCAGCTGGTGTGCTGACGAGTGGAGTGAGTGATGGGATGGGAAGGCAGTGGTCCTGCATCTGTGAGTCATAACATAAAATGCAGTTCTCAGAAGCTGTGACACGCTGATAACATCAATGCATTTCCATTTTTGTACATTGGAAATAACGGTCTTGCTTTTTTGTTGGTTGTGTAATTCATAAGAAATAAAGTCAGGACAGTAGCCTAAAAATGATGAGTCGATGAATTTAAACAAAATGTAGGCGCCTTTAAAAAGTGTTTTTGCTGCTATTAGGAATATAATGAGAAAAAAGCTGAGTAAAGTTGGCATGTCACTATGAGAGACTGATTATTTCTTTTCTAAAATGCCACTGAAATAAGCAAGGGAATACACAAGAAAGTAGAGTTACGACGAAGGAAGACCATAAACTTAATCTGCATGGATTTCCATAACTGTGTCAAGAATTCTGTACCCACTGGAGTCATCATGCAAAAATAAGGATAATAGATACTCTCAAGTATTTAAAGATTTAAGACATTCGATGTAATTAGGGGGAAAACAAAGCCCTGAAAGCATACTCTGGTTGACTATGGAAAGGATTAAAATTGCAAACTTAAGAACAAAAACTTATTATAATAAAGCACAAATGGCTGAATGTAAGTAAGTGACTGGGACAACAATGGTTTCAAATTAATGCCAACAATAGTTTCTGAAAACAAAATCGTGTATCAACAGGCTGAGTATAAAGTAAGATTAGATTAACATAGACTAGGAAGTAGAGACGTCAGATAACTGAAAATGAGACTTAAAAACCATCACACTGGTTACATGATTTGAACAATTGAAGCCACATACATAAATATTTCAATCTTGACAATTTATTTAAAACATGTTTTTCTTTATGACAAAATCCACCCAAATAATTTAGGAGAAGGCCCATTGTTTCTGTGTTTAGATACAAATTATCGTGTGTTCTAGACTCTCGCAAGTTAAATTGCTGAAATCTCTGTGGAATGCATAAGAACAATGTATTTTACAGCATTTTGTGTGTGCCTGCCCCGGTACTGTGCCTGGTTCCATCCTGCTGGGCCAGGAAAGTTACTGGGATGGTGGGTGTGTAATCACAAGGTCCGTCCCCATAGAGACAGTGCACTGAGAAGACACCTGGCTTTGGAGTCAACACCGAGGTGTGTGTGCACTTCACGCCACATTGTGATGATGGTGGAGCAAACTGCATTTATCGACATCCCCACACTTGTGAGAAGAACGGGTTCTCACTTTCTTGGTAGTTAGTCATCCTTGTGGACATTCTGTAACATTGCAACACTCCAGGGAATATGGACAGGGGTCCTTCCCCACCCTTTCCCCCCACACTGACCAATGATGGCCATGGCATTGGAAGGCTTTAGAAGAGGTGGTCCTGTGGGTGCTGGTATGTGTGGAATTAGGGGCTAGGCTCAGCTGGGTGTAGCCTTCCTGTTATGGATAAGAGAGAAGACTAGTGTGACCACAGTAGAGAGTGGTGGGGAGGGAATAGATATGAGAGCAGAGAACGGGGCTGGATCTGTCTGTTATGCTTTTCAATTAATTATAGTGGGATCAGAGAACATAATCTGTATGCATTTAATTCCTTTAAACTTACTGAAAATTTCTTTTGGTAGTCCAGCATATCATCTGCACGTACTTGTAAAGAATATATATTTAGCTCTTGATGGGTGGATGTATGATAAATGTCGATTGTGTCAAGTTGGTTACTGGTGTCACTGCTGACTTTTTATCTACTTCTATTTGTTCCTGAAGGATACCACTTCAGTCCACAAGCTTATAAGTTCGTGTATTTCTGCCTTCAGTTCTGTCTGTTAGGGTTTCAGGGACTTTCAAGCTGTTAGTTGATGCATACATGTTTATAGCTGTTTTGTCTTCTTGATGAATTATCCCCCTTTTTTTTTTATTACCATTGTGATATGTCTCTTTTTAACCTTGTTAATATTTATTTTCCTATTTTTGTTTGCTATTAAAATAGCGAATATTAACTATATATGAGCACCTTAGCTATATGCTCAATGGTAACATGATATATACTCATATTTTCCACGCTTTTATTTTTAAGCTATTAGGTATGATCAAAAGATACAATGAATGCTGCTGCCGAGTGCCATCCAACAGAAAGGCAGGGATCTTCAATAAGGGAAGCAGCACGTCGAACTTTAGTAACAGTGTGCGACAAGTTTCAACTTGTTCTGTGCAGTCAGTCGGGTGTCAGCTACAGTTGAGAAAAGGTGTGTTTTAAAGTGTGATGTAAATCATCTTCCATCATGACAACGCTCTGTGTCACACGTCGCTTCTGGTATATGGCAATTTCTGTCAAATGAAAACATTACGGTGTGTCTTCATGCACCTTATTCACTGGATCTGGCACCATGTGACTTCTGGCTCTTCCCCAAAGTCAAAATGACCATGAAAGGTAAATGGTTTGAATTGATTCAGGACATTGAGGCAGCCACAACAGTGCAAGAAGAGACACTCACAGAAGAGGACTTCCAGAATTGCTTCAGAAAGTGGCAAGAATGATGGGATAAATGTGTTTGAAGTGAGGAGAAGTATTTTGAGGGGGATTATTGGCAATGTGTCTTTACTGTAATAATTTTTTGAATTTAAATATTAGCAGTATTTTTGATCACACCTCATATATGTGTCGTGGTTAAAGTGAATTTCTTGTGGACAACATATATTTGGGTACTGATTTTCTTTTTTTTTAAGGATTTTTATTGGGGAAGGGGAACAGGACTTTTTTATTGGGGACAGTGTGTACTTCCATTTTTTCCAAGTCAAGTTGTTGTCCTTTCAATCTTAGTTGTGAAGGGTGCCCTTCAGCTTCAAGTTGTTGTCCTTTCAGTCTTAGTTGTGGAGGGCACAGCTCAGCTCCAGGTCCAGTTGCTGTTTCTAGTTGCAGGGTCACAGCCCACCATCCCTTGCGGGAGTCGAACCGGCAACCTTGTGGTTGAGAGGATGCACTCCAACCAACTGAGCCATCCGGGAGATCAGCTCAGCTCAAGGTGCCGTGTTCAATCTTAGTTGCAGGGGGCGCTGCCCACCATCCCTTGCGGGACTCGAGGAGTTGAACCAGCAGCCTTGTGGTTGAGAGCCCACTGGGCCATGTGGGAATCGAACCGGCAGCCTTTGGAGTTAGGAACACGGAGCTCTAACTGCCTGAGCCACCGGGCCGGCCCCTGAGTATTGACTTTTTAAAGCAACCTGACAATCCCTGTCTTTTCATAAGAAATTAGACCACTAATATTTAATGCAGTTTTCTCTATGGTTATATTTAAACCCACCATCTTATTTATTTTCTATTTATCCCAACTGTGCTTTGTCCCTGTTTTATTCTTTTTCTGCTTTCTTAACGCCCCTTCCAATTTCCTTACCCCACTTTACAAATAAGAGTAGCTCCCCCCATCCTCAACCTTACTATGGTGCATTTATCTGAAAGTTAAAATAATCTATGTAAAGAAACAAACGGGCACTTTGAAATACTAGTGTCTTTCACTGTCTTATGCCAAGGGTAAAATTAGAAAGGGCACTTATTGAAGTTTCCTGAAAGAGAGAGACAACAGGCACGATGATCAGTATTTAATCATCTTGACTATTCTATATCCATACTATAGTCAGAATACAATGCTGCTAGGGCCTTCCCACAAAATACATGCAATAGTGTCAATAAAAACTACTAAAGTATGTAGACCCCTAATTCATCACAGCAAGAACATGGCAAGCTTTTAATCACTGTCTATTTCTGTCTGTTTATCTACTTATTATCTGTCTGTCTATGTGTCTATCTCCCTTTATTTTCCCTTATTTAGTGTAGAATTATAATTTGTAAAATGCATGCTCTGAAAAATTAATATTTCAGAGTTATTTCCCATTGTTTTCTCTACTCTTGGCAATGAGAATCAGCTTAGTCAGTATCCCACATCTTGATGTGTGTCTCATCTGCACATTCTCCGTAATATCAAGAAATAGGAAATGCAAGTTTTCATATTCTTTTCTTACAGATCAGTGCCAGAATCATATATTGGGAGTAAGTCAGCATTTTCTATTTTAGTGGACATTGCCATTTATTTTGTCAGAAGATTATTGGAAACTGTAAATTAATCACCTCAACCCATGCACACACAGAATATTTAAAATTTTTAACATTTATATATTTCACAGGGAACTATGATGGTGTGATTGATGTCTAGAAACATAAGTAACTAGCATAAATTTATTTAGGGGAAGGGAAATAGAAACATAACTTCAAGGATTAATAGAAGCAATAAAACCTTTCGGAGTCAGAGAGCTTATCCATGGATTTGAGCATGGATTGTGGGGGGCGTCATGGTCTTTGGATTTCATTAGACATATTGAAAAATGAGTGTAACAATTTTGTTTTTTTTTAATTTTAATATGACGAAATAGAAATAACTTCTTTACAATTGTGTAAACATAACGTAAACATGTATAATCCGTACATATGATTCGATGGTGGTTTTAATGGGAACCCAACAACAAAAGGTTGAGAACCAGGGTGCTGTCTCCTGGGTGAGGCCAAGAAGCCAGCGAGACCCGCTGTCTGTGGAGCCTGCAGCCCCCTGCGTCCCGCCATCATGGAGTACCCACTGGCATCCAGGGCCCCGAATATGTCCTGTTGCCCCCAACCTGGTGGCCGCTAGCAATACTGTCCAGATGAAGGATGATCATGACAAGATGTTTAAGATGAGTGAAAAAATCTTACTCCTATGTGTTGGAGAGGCTGGAGACACTGTACAGTTTGCAGGATGTATTCAGAAAAATGTGCAACTTTATAAGATGCGAAATGGTTATGAATCGTCTCCCACAGCAGCAGCTAACTTCACACGCGAAACCTGGCTGACTGTCTTCGGAGTCGGGCCCGTATCATGGCAACCTGCTCCTGGCTGGCTGCGACGGACATCCGGATCCAGCGCCCTGCTACCTGGCCTACCTGGCAGCCTTGGCCAAGGCCCCTTTTGCAGCCTATGGCCATGGTGCCTTCCTGACGCTCAGTATCCTGGACCGGTGCTACACCCCAGCTATCTCACGTGAGAGGGCAGTGGAGCTTCTTAGGAAACGTCTAGAGGAGCTCCAGAAATGCTTCATCCTGAATCTGCCAACCTTCAGTTTTCAAATCATTGACAAAAATGGCATCCAAGACCTGGCCAACATTTCCTTCCCTAAACAGGGCTCCTAACGTCATGCCCCATGTCTCACGTGCCAGGGAACTTGTTTGGATGGGCTTCTTTATTTTTTTCTACTCTTTGGATGTGAACTCTTGATAGATGGTCAATTCAGGATAAAGCTAAGTATGGATTAAAAAAAAAAAAAAAAAGGCTGAGGACCATTACTCTAGCCTGTATTCCAAATAAATAGAATTGTTGGATAATAGGTTATGGTCAGTTTTCACTTTACTGTATGTTGCCCAAGTTTTCTGCAAAGCAGGTCCGCTCATATACACTCTTAACCTTAATTTAAACTCTCATTTCTCAAGCCAATTTGTGAATAGCATATCATTTATTGTTCTTTTACTTTACATTTCTCTGGTTAGTGAGCTTGTGAGTTGATTAATGTTCACACTTTGTCCTTTTTTACTATGTTAATGTAAGATAATAAATTTCCCTCTAAATGTTGTGTTGGTGTATCCTACAAGTGTTTTCAGTATTGTTTGAAATACCTTCTAGTTTCCAATGTAATTTCTTATTTGAGACATAAATAGTTAGGACCTGAGTTTTTAATTTCTAAATGTTTTATTTGGTAATTATTTTGTATTACTTACTAATGATATTTTGTAGGTGACAGAAAATGGTTTGAATAAAAATATTTGAGCTTTTAAATGCTTTTCAAAATCTCACTGCATATTACACTTTCAAAAGTTGGGTATATTTAGAGTGAATTTTTTAATCATTGGGTGCAGAGTTTCACGGATATTTATTGCTTAAGCTTGATAATTTGTGTCATTTAAATATTTAAAAATTATAACTAATTTTATTTCTCTATCAATATTCAAGTTATTTTGTTTATTTTGTTAAAATTACCTAGTATGGTAATGAGTATGTTCCCTTTTTTCTTATATTTACGTTTGTTAGTATGTATTCTGAGTCTACGTGCATGTAAGGTAAGGACTTTTATGGTTCATTGGTGAATTTTCCCCTTTATCATTAAGAAATAAACTTATTTTTCACATATGCTTTTGTTTGCCACAAGGTTGGTCTATTTCTTTGGTTATTGAAATAGTTGCAACGCATTCTTTTATTCATTAGTATTTTCTGTGTGTAATGTACGTCTTAACTTTCACTATTTCCTCATCTTTAAACAGGATGCTAATGGATTTTTTTTTTGCGTTTCTCTCAGATAACACCTACCTTTGAATAAAACAGTTTATTATTTTTATATTAAAATTAATTACTAACATAGTTGGGATTATTTCTGCCAAATTTGTCATTTATCATGCATTTTCTTTTCTTCTTTTTTGGTTTACTTTTATTTTTTGTAATTGCATTACATTAGATGAGTTTATTTATTTCTCCTTCTTGTTAATTGAAAGTTTCATGTCCTATTTACATAAAAAAATCAAAAGTTTACTTAGTGCATAGAATCAAAAGCTGTAGGTAGAGTTATACTAACGTCATCATCTTCTTTACTAATAAAATTTGAATGTCAACTCTGTTCCTCATCTTTAATGGTATTTTTTTCAGAGTATTTTCATCACATTTCTTAATTCACAAGTGACTAATTTTGTAGTAAATATTTTTTCCAAATATATACGTTTGCCAATATTTTTGCATAACAGTTTTTTCCTATCATACTTGTTTCTGTGTTCAATTTTATAAAATTGCAGTATGACCTTTGATATCCTTTTAGCTATGGTGAGACAATGTAAAGATTCTCAGTCTTGATTTTTTTTCTGAAAATCTCTTTTTCTGCTTCATTTCTGAATGACAGTTTATTCCAACTAATATGAAAGAAAGAAAATAATTAATACTTTTGCATAAAATAAAAGTAAACCAAAATTAATTTAAGAAAGAGATCTTAATAGACCTAGACTTATACATGGAACCCTTAAAAGCAGAAACATACTCACAAAAGAGCCATATCTGGACATTTTTGCTGATGAGATTTGCCAAAACTTCAAGAAAGAGATGTGGAATGATACTTTAGGTAGGCCTGAATTTTAGGTGTAAAATTATTCCCACAATTTTTTAAAAAATGGTTAGTTGTGTGTCTTCTAGTTTTTATAATAAGTGATGCAAAGTCAATTGTCATTTTGAAGGCTTTATGTCCTTTCATTATTTATTTATCTGTGTGTCATTTTATTTGTTTGTGTTTAAGCTTTCCCTTGGTCTCTTCTCTTTTGTATATTTACTCATTGGTCTAAATGTGGATTTTAGAAAGTTCTATTTCTAGTGTTTATGTGGTTTTCAAATTGAGTGTGTGAGTATTCCTTTAATTTCACAATACTCTTATTCAAGATCTCTTAACACAACATCTTTCCCTTTTAAAAATATTTACTGCTTCTGCTTTTAGTCATCATACCCTCTAATCTCTCAATCTCTATTGTATACGCTCCATCTATTGGGTTTTTTGGGCTAGCTGTCTTCTGAGTAATTTTCTTGTCTGCCTTTCAGTGTAGTAATTTTCACTTATCCTTATATGAGCACCTGTTTAAATCTTAATTACTCTTTAAAAATTCTACATTGATTACAATACATACTATATGTTTTGACTATTACTATCTTTTATTGAATCAGTGACATTAATTCATATTTGGTCACAAATATGCCCTTTGTGATGCTCTTTGCCCTATGGTCCTATTTGGGACCACATTTCTTTTACCTAAAGAATTCTCCTTAATGTTTCTTTTAGTGTAAGTTTACTTGTGGTAAATTTGCTATGTTTTTGTCTATCTGTAAATATGTTCTTTTACTTTTTTTTGTGAAGGACATTTTGGTTGGTCACAAAATTCTAATTTTGCAGTTATCTTCCAGCACATTTAAATCCATAATTCCAGCCCTCTCTCGTCCATCATTTTTGTTGCACAGTCAGCTGCCAGTTTTACTGTTGATCGGGTACCAAGATTTTTTCCCTTTGTGTTCTTTTTAGCAGTCTTCCTACAGTCTTCTCAGATATTAATTTCTTTGTATTTATCCTGCCTGTAGTCTTTAGAGATTTCGAATATGTGGGTTTTTATTTTTCATAAGTTTGAAAAAAAACTTAGCCATTATCTCTGCAAATAAATATATTTTTTCTGCCACATCTCTCTTTTCTCTTTCTAAGTCTCTAATTACATGTATGTTAGCCTTGTCACTGTGTCTCATTTTTACTTCTATTCTTTTCTCTGTTTTTTAAAATCCCTCTTTCTCTCCGTTTTAGTGCAGGTATTTCCACTTACCTATCTTTCAGTTATTTAACTTTCTCATCTCTCTCCGCCATTTAATGTGCCATTAAACCCATCAATTTGTGTTTTTACAAATAGTTGTGAAATTTTCTCTTTTTCTCCCTCCCCCTTTTCATATTCCAGTCTTCTGGTGAAATTTCTCATTTATTGATCTTATTATTTTATATTTAAAGTTTTTTTGAGTATATTATTCATAGTTATTTCATAGTCCTTATCAGACAATGTCAAGGTTAATCATTTGTGAGTCTATTATAATTCTTTCTCATGGATGTTTTTCTTTTTTTTTCTCATGGATTTTGTTCATAACATTTGTTTCTTGCCAGCTTTTGTAACATTTGCGTAAATACCAGACATTGTGAATAAAACATTTTAGAGGATCTAAATGATGTTACTTTTCTTTAAAAGTTGTTTTTGTTTAAAATGATGTTACTTTTCTTTCAACGTTGGCAGGCAGAGAGACTGATTCACTCAGGGACTGCCTTAACCTAAATGTGGTTGCTGCTCATTATGTTTTTATTCTCAGGGATCATATTTTCATTTGTAGAAGTTCTATCTGTTTCTTTTTCAAATGTTTTTGTTCTCCTTAGTGTCCTTTTTTTCAACAGTTTCATTCCTTCTTATGTGTATCATAATTTTCAATATATTTATGTTTATTATTTTCTCATTCAAACTGTTTACTTGCTGACACTTCTAATTCTTTAGGTGTATCTTTTGAGTTTCAGCCATTCTTTTGTTCTGTAATGTTTATTGTGAGTTTATCTTCATCCTCCGTGACAGTTTTTCCTGTGTGTTAAGTACACATGACTTGCAGTGTGAAAATATTCTTATGGGACAACGGTGTGTTCACCTGGGGCTCCAAGAGCGTCAGCAGCATGGAAGTACGTTTTCACTCCATCAGTGTGGCCATCCTGTACAACAAGACACTGCAAATCCTCAGCCTGCACCCACTCACTCGTGGTGACAGCTTGGAATTCTTTCTTTTGGGAGGGAGGTGATTCTAAGTCATGCCACAGCAGCTGATGAGCTTCCACCTGAGATAGTGGATTGGTGGGTTTTGTTCCTACCCCCAAGCCCCCCAGTCATGTAATGAACAACCCTCTCAGGGTCCGGGTTTTATGCCAGCTTCTCTATTACACATCCTGCCTCGCACAGCCCTGTCTCCTGTGCCAGTGGGTGTGCTGGATTTGAATGCCTGGGTTCTGGGGCTGGGCTATATCAGGGTCTATACAGTCTTGGGTTAACTCCACAGATGCCCCACACTTGTTACTCTGGCTTTGCATTTTAATTTACTTTATGATGCCTGGAGATTTTACTTTACCTCTTTAAAGGTCTGTCATGTATTCTTTCTTTGTACCTATCTATTTATTATATATAGTCCATCCATGTTTCATGCTTGGAATGAGAAGTTAATTTTATTTTGACTGCTCTGTTGTCAGAATCCCCAGTCTGTTGCCAGTTGCAAAAAATGTGTGCCTTAATCCTTTGGCGCTTAACCTTAAATTTTCAAAATCCAGGCTCTTTAAAAATCAAGGCCTGACTTTTAGGACAGCATTCTCTGCAATCTGACTCAAGAGCAATGAAATCCAAAGGAGGGAATTGCCTCATTTATTCCCTGAGTCTGCTGTGGCATCCCTTCTCTGAGACGCGCGGATGGAAGTGGTATCATATGAGCTGGGGCAGGTAACAGTACCCAGTGAACCTCAGAGGCATGTGTGTGAAACATCAATGAATATTTCAATTTATTATCCTGCCGAAAGTGCTTTGTCTACTTATCATTAAATTGCCATCAAATCAATAATAACTCACATATTTATTATCACTGATTTGAAGCCAACTTCAAAAGGAACAGGCTTGACAGTAGCTACCAGTTACCATGCAATCATTAAGTCCGACTTGTTTTATGCTAATGCTCTTAGAATATATAAGTGCATTTAAATAAAGTAACAATTAGCCTTCGGTGGAAATCATTCCTTTTTAGGATCATTCAACTCACGTTAATGAATTGAATGTCCTTCATGAAGATAAGTGATCGTCCATTAACACTAGAAAAACACTCTTCTTCAAGAATGGAGGTGTGAACCCAGGTACAACTGATTATTTTACTGATACCTGATTAATATTCATGAGTTGATACTTTTAGCACTCTGTTTTAATAAATATGCAATATCACTACACAATTTCTTAGTGTGCAGAGGCCTTATTTTGTGTTTTAATATTGTATTAATTACTTGTGTCAACGGAGCCATTCAAATCAACTGCACTCTCATGTGACCTGAAGCTTTCTGAGACCTGTGGTCTCCCAATGGCAAAGGTAAGGAATTCCATGAAATCAAAATTAAACTAGAAATCTGTGTAGGTTTTCTGTAGACAACTTACACATGCATGACAGAAATCTGACATGATAATGCATCCATAAATGCCACAGGTGCTCTTTCTGTTACAATGATAAATGTATGTGCATAACATATGTACTGAAGTATATACATATTTTAAAGAGCGGTTATAGGACTTGAGACTCTTCTCTAATTGGCCATTCCCACCCAACAGCTGGCAGAAGTACTTTAAAAATCCCTCAAACTCTGTCTCAAAAGGTGATGGAATAAAACCTAAAGCAGGTAAAGACGTGTGAATCCCATTGAGGGAATATGTTTTAATTGAAGGATAAACAACTTGCAAATATTTTTATATATTAACTTGAAAATCAATTAAAACTTCAACATGAATCATTTGACTTTCTTTGTTGCACTGTATTTGCAGAAATTTTTCTAAATTTAGACGTGTAGAGCTGTAAGGAATAAGCTTCATGTTTTTAAAATATAGTTTTTATATAAGAAACCTAGAAATTCCTTAGAAATGAAAGCCAAACTCTACCTGCACTTGGCCCTATGGGCAGACCCTTGAGTGGGTATAGATGTTTTTCCAGACCCAAATCATTCTGTGATGGGAGGAGAAATATTAAATCCAACACAGAGATAAAGAAGGTAGGGGACAGTCCGCGCTGGGTCAATGGGAACCGAATCAGGACTGCTGCGGGGTTACGAATGAGGGAGGGGAAACCTGCTTTGGGGAACCAGGATTTTGGGGGCCTCATTTAGGAGGAACTCCAGTCCAGCACATCCAAAGCATCAGTGGTGCCCAGGGGTGGGGAGGGGCCGGCCAGGGTGGTGGGGTCGAGTCTGCAGGCGGAGGGGACACGTGTGAGCGTGGCGGTGCGCGGAGGGGTGTACCAGCGAGTCCCTGCGCCAGGCCAGGTGCGAAGCCGCGAGAGGATCCTGGACAGGCCCAGCCTCTGGTGAACGCGCTCCACACAATCCCCACTCTCCCAGCAATGCTGAGAATTAAGCCTCCCTTTCTTCGTTTTAAAGATGGCAAGAGGGAGGCAAAGCCGCTTGCTCAAGATGGGCTCGCAGCACAGATCTGTGTGGCTCCCAGGCCTGTGCCGTTCTCGCCATCCCCTTCTTCCCCCAGAGACAGCGGAAGGGCCAGGGTAGTGGCTCGGGCCGCCGGAGCACTGGAGGGTTGGGTTGGGCGACAGAGCAGGGTCCAGGTGCGCAGGGCGCCAACACTCCATCTCTCCATCGCGGCAAAGAACAGAGACGGGAAAAGGGCCACCTCCCAGAACAAGCCCCTGCGAGTGAGAGGCTCAGGGCACAAAGCCACGTTCAGACGGTGTCCTCCTGGCCACCGGAGCCTGTGTCCTCATCCGTAGCTGGGGCCTCCCAGCAGCTGCCTCCGAATTGCGCGCCATGACCAGGCAGGCACCCACAGCGGCCTGCACTGAACACCCAGCACAGAAAGTGAACGCCTGGACTGATTTGTTTCCTGGGCAAGAATGAAGCTACCCAGTCACAGGCCCGCCCTGGACTCACGGCTGGGGCGCACCGTCCCGGGGACCTGTCCCCCTGCCCTGCACCTCCTGTCCCAGGGCTGTGTGCATCGTCCCATCCCAGGGCTGGACACTTAGCAGGCACGTGGTACTGGTGGTGTCCTGGCCCCTGACAAGAGAGCAAATTATGGCTTGTGTTTTCTGGATTCACAGCAAGGAATCACGCAAAACATTTGAGAAGAAAATTTCTGTACAACAAGGTTTAATGTTGTTTAAAGGGGTGCATTTCAGAAGTCGATAGATTATTTCTGGTAGAAACCACCGCCGCCTGCTGACCTGGGTGGAGGGGAAGCCGGTGACGTGCGGGGACTGACGCGCTTGAACCGTCTGCCTCCCCCGCGAGCGGAGTGACCCCGACGTGCGCGATGTCCTCGTGCGTCTGCAAGTCCAGCGCTTTCGGGTCACGCACGGCAGGATGTGGACAGACTGTCCGTGGTAACAAGTGCTTAGGCTGCCGTCTTAGGGAAACAACATGAATCACCCCAAACCGTGTCAAGCACACGGCCAATTTTTGTCGGACAGACTCCCCTCCCTTCTTCTGAGTCGCGGATGGACCCCTGACTGCTTAGCGTTTTGCGTTTTCTGTGTTTCTGGGAAGAAGGTCACGTCTCAGACGCAGTGTGTGTTTCAGGGACGCCTTCAGCCTTCTCTCAAGGCCCCCAAAGCCCCTCGTTTTCCACGTGAGAATACTTGTGAGCGCGCACACACACCACACACACACACACACCACACACACACACACACACATAACACACACACACACTACACACACCACACACACACACCACACACACACACACACCACACACACACACACACCACACACACACACACACACACACACACACACACACACACACACACACACACCACACACACACACACACACACACACACACACACACACACACACACACACATACACACACACCACACACACACACACACACACACACACACCACACACACACACACACACACACACACACACACACACACACACACACACACCACACACACACACCACACACACACACCACACACACACACACACCATACACACACACACACACCACACACACACAGAATATAGACTCAGTGATGCCCAAGGATTAAAGTTCCCTGAACAAAGTGACTTGGAGCTGGGGGAGCAGAAGCAGGGAGAGAAGGGATGTGGAGGGAACAACTGATTCAAGGAAGTAAGTACCGTCCAGAACCTTCTGTCTAAGGTTACAAACAACAAAAACAATCCATATTTTTGCGTTTGTTTTCCTCTCCAAGTGTTGAAACTTTCATCATGGATGGATAGCAAACCTCTCACCAGCGCCTAAAAGTCCTCATGGCGAAGCCCTTCTGTCACCAACGAAGTCCTTTTCAGACGCAGTGTCCCTGGCTGCTTGTGCCCTCAGGAGAGGCCTGTGCAGGCTCTGGGGGTGCGATAGCACCTCCGGGGCGTCTCTGGGGCTAGTGACCAGCTCAGCATCCATGTTGCTTCCGGGACCCACTTAGGCAAACTGAGCTGATGACCCTGATCTTTAGTCTGAGCAAGCAAAGCACAGACATTAAGTTGAGGTGGCCGTCCTCAGGACGAGGGTCCATTTGCTGTTCCAGCCTGGGGCAGGACATCTGCAAGCACGTCCAGCCCTGGTGGAAACAGCCAGCCAAGAGCTGAACCCAAATGGCCCCTTGCAAACACCACTAAACTTGCACCATGAGCTGCAAACGCTGCATTAGGAGGTGTCTTGTTTGCATGGAGCCAATGTGCCTTCCCTCCCTCTGTGAGGGTGAATGAGGGCCATCGTGCCTCCTGTCTAATGAGACTTGCAGGAGAGGGTGACATCTTCCTGTCAGCAGCCTCTGCTGGAAATTCGCAGGACGCATGCTCTGATGGAAGACGCCAGGTAACGGTGCTGGGTTTCCTCAGTAATCCGGTATGACTGTTTAATAACTTTGCAGTTTTGAAACAGGTAAGTAATGGGTGTTCTGATTGAATTAGAAACTCCTAATCAGTGTCCTCCCCCTACCGTGGACGTGTCTGGTTTCCATGCACTGGTCACACTGGCTCGGAAGACTTTCATGTATTTTCTGGCAAGCCACTGTGGCCGACACGTTGGGGGGTGTCAGCTTTTAATTGTAACTGTCTTGCAGAGCGGTGTTGTTTTAATATCCTGTATAGATTTTTATGTAATACACTCACTTGCAGGCAGCCTGAAGCAAGAATCAATTCTGTGAAGGGCTCTTCTTTTGTTAAAAGCCAATCTTGTTTTAATGATGCATGAAGAAATATTCGAGCATTGACATTTTTCTGTCAGGTTTCTTTTGAAAAATCAATTAAGATAATACTGCTTTGACCTAGTTATCTAGTTAATGCTTATTAGGAATGTAATATGATTTACTGTCAGCATAATAATTTTTGTATCTTATCCCATTAGCTTGTGCATATTTCAAAGTGTATTACACAATGGTCACTTCTTAAAATGTAATGTAGCAGAATACATTAATTAGATTGACTGGGATCATTAGACAGAATCTATCTCATTGGTTCCTTGTTCCAAATTTGTATACAATCTCTATCAAGATATCGCATTATTTACGTGGCTAAACACCTGCTTCTCAATCAGAGTGGACTCCTGTACGCCCACCACCAATTCTTCACAAGTTACAAATAGGAGACATTTTTGCTTATAATCGATTGGTTTGGAATCAGTCATTATGTGTGAAATTGAAGCAAAATGAATTGCAAACCCATCCAAGGCCGTGTCCCCAGGTTCAGTGCCCTGTGCCCTGTGCCTAAGGAGGCACCCCCAGGTTATCAGGGTGTCCGGGAACCACAGAGCAGGCACCACCATGACTGTTGTAAGCTAGAGCTCGCCGTCCTTTGTTGCCTTTGTGTTAAAGGTGGTCAGTGGCACTGTCAGAGCAGTGCGCCCAGAGGCCCTTCCGGGAAGTGATTGATTTCTGGGGATTTGGGAGTCCTTCATAGCCAGAGGCGCTGCGGGCTTAACCTCGCTAAGCAGACCCTGCATCAATGTCTCACTGTTTCCCTGTTAGGAGAGGCTGCCTGGGGAGTTACTTTCTCTCCTGGTAAGGCTTCCTTCTCAGTTCCGGGGACCTGCCGGAACATTCCAGGTGGCACAGTGAAATGACATTCTTCTTAAGTGATGTTTGTGAACTGAGACGAGTGAGGTGCGTGGACACACCGGGGTGTTCAGAGCTCCCCGGACCACAACACGGCTCACTTCTGCATCCTGGTCGGATGTCAGCGTGCGCGCCTCTGTTCCTAAGGAATAATCACAAGTTTGTGTCTGATTCCATCGTCACCTGTTTAGAGAGTCACCTTCATCACTTTAAGTTATTAGCACATTCCTCATGTTCCCCTGGCTCTCCGCATCTGTATTACTAACATACCACCATATAATAAACCCCTAAGCACGTTCAAGAGGTCCATGTCTTCCCGTTTCATTGTAGAGGACTATCAGCCAGTACAAGACCAAAAATTAAGGTGGCCATCAATGAAATGATTGGCTTTCTAAAGAATTTCCTGCCTTATTTGTTATCTTTTTGGTTTTCAAATTCTCTCCACTTTACATAACATTTTCATTGAATCGTTGGGACCCAAAGATGCCATTTTGAGTCACATGTCTGCCATACATCATTTCAAATTTACCCATAAAATGTTTGCACTTAACAAAAGACACCTTGTTTTATAGACAAACATGATGAATTAACGTGGGTAGTTTAGTGGAGCTCTTTATTCCCAGCTTGGTAACATTTTAATTAATTAAAAGAGAAAAATCAATGAACGTAGATTCAGTTTTCTATAGGATATTTTACATTTTCTACTTTCCTAGTTAAAATTCAAAGGATTTCTTTTATTTTAATTTTTTTGTAACTCATAATACCACCCCCTCCCTGCCCTGTCTTAAAATGTATTTCTCCAGGGGCGCTGAGGGTCCAAAAGGTTGCCGGGCAATGGTTCTTAACGCAGCAGAATTGGAGTCCTGTGGCGTCCTGATTTGAATACAGCAAGGAGCAATCGGATGGATGCGATGGCATCTTGAATTGCTAAGTGGGGAAGAAGCTGGAAGCTCAGAAATGTGCACAAAGGAAGGCCGAAGGAAGCAGGGAGGGGTCTGAATACAGACTCAACAGAAATTCCTTGTGGAAAAAGCAGGAGAGGGAAGCAGGTGAGAAGCTGCCACTTGCCACGTGCCGTCTTCATACAGGCTCCGGGCTGGGCGTCAGCACTGGACAGGTCACTTTCAAGCACCTAATTAATTGACTTGAGGGCGGTGAGGGTGCCCTCTCAGAGTGACACTACTGGGGGCTGCGGTTTTCAATATAGGACATAGACATCGCGGATTACAATGGGAAACCGGAAATTACTGTTTAATCATCATTGATCAAACACATAATCCAAATAAAGAAAATTAGGAAGGTAGGCATGGAAATGGTGACTTGGTTTTACATTATTCTCTCCTGCCTAACTAGGCACTTTTCCCGGGTATCTGAACTCTTCTGTCTTTTAACTGTGCTTGCAGTTGCTATAGTGATGGCATAATTTTGTAATGGTCTAAAAATGACACTGGCATAGATACTGACAGATAGGAATTAATTCACTAACAAGTAATTATGTAGCGAAATGTTGACTGCCACACAGAAGGTGCACGGTGACACATTTTCTGTTTTTCGGGGATGGCAGTAACATTAGCGTTGGTCATTAGTGGGAGACGTCTCCACAGTGTTGGATACAGACTTATATGCAGACCTATTTAGTTACCTGTGTGACAGCCTTGTTCGGGACACCAGAAACAGCTGTCCTAGCCTGTATGAGCCAAAATAATTAGGCCTGTCATCTTCTCGCTCTGATTTCCCCTTCAACCTGCTCCACAAAATGCAAATATTTTGCTTTCATTGTCACATTCACCTTGACACGGATATTGCTTTGGTGCATAACTGGATAAGATGACTCAGAATTTGCATTGTTCATTCTAATAAATTTGCTTCCCCTCCATCGCATGGCAGGACCCATCAGATAAAGTCTCCCGGAGTGTCATCAATCACCAGGCTTGACAGACGGCTTTTGCCTTCATTTGTTACATAGGAGAACATGCTTAATTATTTGTCCTGTAATTAGTTGGGAAAATGTCAGGAAATGTCAACTCTCTGTTCGCTGTGGAAGGACTCGGCTTGAAAGCAGGATGACTGAAGTGTCATTACTGCTGCCTAACTAGAGGGGGATCAGCTGGGGGAAGTGAAAGCTTCTAAAAAAGTAATCATGGCGAGTTACGGAAAACGGAAAATCAGCACCCAGAACAAGATGCGAGTCCTATTAGCAAACAGTCGTGTTTTTCATCGGCTGCTCCTCGCAATAAAATCTGGGCGGGCAAACCCAAGAACTAGTATATTGCATTGATGTAATTTCTGTCACATACTCATGGCATTGCCGGAGCCAATCATGCTTAATGTATTACTATAGGGGGCACCTAAGATTTAATTTGCAGATTTAAAGCTCATCTTACCCACGACACAAAATTCAGTGAATATGCACAGTGAACGGTTTTGCCTTCGTCTGCTAAAGTGACGGGTCGAATGTGTAAAATTAAAATCGTCATCCTGCTTTTAGACTCTCTTGCTAATAAGAGCAAATTGTCATTAATTATTACTTGGCAATCAAAAGACATGCAAACAAAAATACATGTCAGGAGATGCTAAGGATGAAAAACGCGCAGGCTGTCTCCAGGCCCAGAACGGGTTGACCAGATAGACGACGCGCCCACAGCCGGAATGCTGAGGAGAGCTCTCTGTTGTAATTTCACTGAAGGGGCACAAGGCCTTCACGATATTTTCCAGCTAAATCAGAGAGAAACAGATGCGTCAGGAGAAAGCACAGTTTTATCACATGACAGGACATTCCATTTGGAAATGTATGCGCCTGGGTTTTTAATTGTGCGACCAATGCGGGTGTGTGTGCGCAGTTGCATTTGTGAACGGCTGGGCTGCAGCACCATCATGTGCAGGGCGCTGTTTGTCCATAAAACACCACCAGCAAACCCCACACCGCAGGCATCGGCTATTTTCTACATTGTTGTCAAAACAATATGCTGACGTGAGAACTTTCCGTACTTAATTACCGACATCCTTTTGTGTCTTGAGAACAAGTAAATGATTGTGAGGTGTCTCAAGAAAGAATAATTAAGATGGCATTCTCAAGTTGAACAATTCACAACTTGTCACAGGTATGGCTGAGCCAATTATCAAATGGTTAAACATTTGCTCTAGCAGGACAATTGGAGCACTTCCCTGCTAACCAGCTTGGTGGAAGGTAAGGCCATCCCAACCCACAGCACCGTCAGGTAGTCTGCCTCTCCAGAGGTCCGGCTTAAGAAAGGCAGATATAGTATTTCAATCTTTCGAAATCCAGCAAATGAATGAAGCAGGCAGCTGGGAGCTGTGTGAAACTTATAGTTAATGACCATTCATTCTTGACATTCACAGTTTTGAGACAGATGAAAGTGTAGCCACGGTTATTTTGACTAAGCAGTCTTTCCACGCTTACTCTAATCTTTGTCCCTGAAATTCGTCCATGTGAGGTGCTACTATTCGTTTTCCCGGGGGGACGTCCTTCTTGTGGACAGCACTGGGACACGTCCCTTCCCTCCTTTCTTTTAAGGAAGAGCTCTGCCTGGCTTTCAAAAACTCAGGCGTCATGGGCAGATTTTGAAAATTCTAGCAATTAACCAACAGAAGAACAACAGTTTCTTTCCAGCATCTTGGGGGTTTTCTTTTAGTTCTTTATAGGTTGAACAATCTTTAATGAATGCCAAAGGAACAGTTAAGAAAGAGAAAAATGTTTTGGTCAATTAAGTCTTTCAGTTTTCCTGTGTTGGGTGGTAGAGACGGGCAAGCATCAGACATTCTAAAAATCATCTCTGTGGGTACCAGTTGGGGTAGAATCGGAAGTAATCCCTCTTCATTCATAACCGACAGGAGGTGAAAAAGGAAGCCAGCCGTGGATTCTGCCCCACTCTCGTTTCCCCTAAACCTCCCAACTTGGAGGAATAAACAGAGACTGCAGTTTCTGGAGATGGCCTTCACAGCCCAGGAGCAGCACATGGACCCGCGCCCTTCAGAAACTTGCTTTAATTTCCTGCAGGTTTAAATACACGCAGACTTAGCGTGTGCTGCACAGTGTGTCACTGACGAGGGGGCGAGAGGAGTGTGCCCTCCTGCAGCCGGAGCCCTTCCCGTCAGCAAGCTCCTGTGCTCATTCCCCCTTGCCGGGGTTTATAGGTCCTTGCAAAGCTCTCCGACGTCACCTACATCATGGCTTCAAATAAGAAAGACACTTTCTGATATTAGAGAAAACGGAGGCTCAATTTATTCCAATCCTCCAAGGGACACCCTCCGTCCCCATACACTTGAGGGTGAGTGCCATGGTCCTCGAACAGGTCAGGGGGCCAGGCAGAGACGGCAGGCAAGAATTCGGCCATGCTGCTGTGCTGTGCCCGGGAGAAGCGTGCATGTCACCACTGAGACACAGGTTGTCCACCCAGGCGGCGGCTGGGGAAGGACGCAAGCAGCGGGCAGTCGAGGCCACCCAGACACCTTTAGCTGACTCTCCCCAGCTGCTTGCTGCCTGTTGTGTGGAAGCAGCTGTTCAGGTCCTTCCAAGAAGAGAAATGTCTTTCAAGGGATCTTGATAAAATAAATCACAATCATTTGGATAAAGCACATTTTATTAGTGACAAAAACCCATGGGTGAATGTGTTTTATGTTTTATTAAATGAAATGTAGCAATTCAGGTTGTGACATATAAAGGTTGAAAATAGGATTTCTAGCCCTGTGTATTTACCTACACACACGGTGTCGTTTTACATCTTTCTTTCTGTGGGGTGGTCAAAGGATAAATTATTTTTTTTCTTTAGGGAGACTGCACAGGATTTTCTTTTTCTCCAGAAAGAGAAAGAGGCCAGACATTTGATCGTGATATTAGCTGCTTCAGAGGCAGAAAGAAACAGATTCTTTCTTGTGAGTGAAGGTATTTTGAATGCGCACGAAGCAAGATCCTCGCAAGGCAGTGCCCGCAGAGCTGTCAGGATGGGGCAGAAGCCCAGATGGTCCCGCTTGCTCTCCAGGTTTGCAGGTTCCGGGACACGGTGTGTATTCTATGAAATGATTAATGCGGGAAAGGAGCTCACATTTTTACATTAACATATTTAGGCATACATAATAAATTGGGAACTCTTACAAACAGATAAGACGGGTTTAATGGCGTTGGGAACAAATAACAATACAATAAGCTTGAAACAATACATTTAAGAGGAAGAAAAACAAAGATGTAAGGTCAGACAATATCTCACATAACATTTGGAAAAGGCTGCCAATTGTTTGGATAACAGTACAATGGCAAAGCCTCTTAGAACGTTGTTAAGTCTTTATTCAGTAATACATTATCATGCATATTTCATAGCAGGGATTACCAAGACAGAATTGTGTGTCATTTTTGTTGTATGTCTTTATAATTACACCTTGAAGCCACAACTAGATTTTTTTTTAAACTACATATTCATGAAAAGCGGACTTGTAATTTGATAAAGGGGAGCTTGTGTTCCCAGCTCCATTCAAACGGCGTGGGGAAGCAGAATTAAAGCAGGCATCTGTGTTCTCGGCATTAATCTCCTCAAGCACATTCCAGCTGCTCTGATGTGTGGGACGGAGATAAGTCGCAAACGGACGGGAGCTGCGCGGGCCAGACAACTCTATTATTGGCTTCATAATTGCTTAATTAAACTTTTGTCACTAATCATTATGAGGGCAATAGAGCTGTTATACTGGCTTCTGTTAAGCAAAAATCAATAAACTGTTGGAGTTAATTTCGCCGTATTTTTTGTCCTGCAAATGAAATTCATTGCTGCCGGTTAGTGATCTGTGTGGCTGGCGCCCGACTGATATGAACAGGCATCACCATTTGAATTGAGGCTATTCAGTCGCACATGAATATGAACAAATGGCAAACATAAATCTCTTGCATGAAGTACACCTTCTATCCCTTTATTATGGAACAATTGACCCATCTAAAATGAATTCTAATGCCAGGAAAGCGTTTAGATTTAAATTACACCATGGTCTTCTGGATCTGAAAGATGGCGGCATAAAAAAGATTAATATGCTAATTATTTTTCTCCTTATTTTTTTCCTTCGACATCCATGGTGGGGTATTGTGAAGCGTGTAAATAAGATGACTGTTTTGTCAAGAAATGGCTCTGAGGCACACTATATTCCATTGCAATTTAATTTGTTTATTCAAAACCTCACTCCAGATTTTAACTGTGTTTGCAATAACACTTTATTTTTCACATAATGTTTTCCTTTCACGAAGAATTCCTGGAATAAGTAAAGCATGTTTTTGTTTATCGAAATAGATTTAATGGTATTATGAATGATGACATACTTAGCCGAGACTGTATTTATAAATCCCTGTCAAACTTTTGTTTTCTTCCCCTCTTCTCGTGCCTGTGGGATTGATCTGAGGGGGTGCTGTCTCTCTCTGTCTTTTGTGTTGGCCAGGGACGTGGAGGAGGCTGACGGGAGCTTTTGTTATTGATGCACCATCTCGCGGCCAAGTTACCCAGGGCCCACCCAGCCCAGCCCCTGACATTTTTAAAATGAAAAACAAACAAACAAAAACCCGGACCTTAACCTCCCTGGGCACATCAGCCTGGTGTGCAGTTAACGCTGAAAACCTCGTATGTCCGAGTCCCAGGGATAAGCTGCAGTGTTTACTCTGATTCTTCTCCAAAGTGGCCTGGACGCTGCCAACACCCACAAGAGGAAGCACAAATGGAGGGGAAGATGGAGGGGGCGCCACTCTGCACCGGTGGTGTTAGTGCCACCCTGTACTTGGGCTTTGCATCTGTGCACGTGTCCCTGTGCTCACGAGTCGCCGCCGACCTGAGGTCCACACATGGAGACGTCCATGGATGTACCCAACGTGCTGGACACCCCACGTTTATCATGGAACACGTGAAACGATGTCGACATTCTCTCTGCAACTGGAAAGTCCGATTGTAGCAAGAAAATTATTGACTCTTTGAAGATGAAGAGACACAATCCATTCTGAATGATTTGTTGCCATGGGTACTTAAACGAAAAGGAAAATAAAAACAATAAAAAATTAGGAAGAGACAATTCCCATCAGTTTACATCTCTGAATTGCTGTACCATACATTCATTACTCACTGCTCAGCTTTTCTGTGTCCGTGAAAAAGCACATTGAAAGTTGTGTAACTCGGTCGGCAACATCGTCATTGGAGGTTCACTGTTTGATATGAGCAGGTGTAGCTGACTTGATGCCTCCGCAAGAGGGACTCCTGCCACCTCCCGTGGTGTCTGTCAAAATGGTTTGAACATAATAAGTGTTCAGTTAATGCTGGGTAATAACCGGACAAATAAATATGAGACTGTGTGGCTTCATTTCCAGAGATAGAGTCACTTATATCCCTGAAAGCTTGATAAATTTTTCCTTTTTTAAGCTCAAATTATAATTCCTGGTTGCCCGGGATTAGGGGGCCTAAAACAGTGATACTAAGAAACCAACTGCAGGAGGGAAAGACATGCGCTCTGACTGCAAACTGCCAGAAATGTATTTCCTTCTTAATTTGGTCTGAATTCGCTTCTTTATTTTTAATTATTCTCTTTCTCCTGGGGAATCAGTGTTTTATGTGGGGGGAGAAACACTGCATAGGTTATTAGCACAATCTATGCCTTTATTATAATAACAATAATTATTTATGTAGTCTGCAAGAATGGAGGGAAAGTGGGGCCTGGTAAAGCCTCTTCTAATAAGAAAAATGTCTGACATCATGAAAGCAGATCCTAAAGGATACTTATTCTTGAGCCCTGAAACCAGTTTCCCCAAATAAAAGACTCTTAGGAAATACTATTTAAAATCTAATGTAGATTAAAAGAGGCACAGCCGTGCATACTGGGATTCTAATTTCCATTATTGCATTCATTATATGATTTAAATGAGCTTACAGTGTAAAATACACTGTGCCTTGTGGTTGAATAACAATATTTAAACACCCTCAAAGTCTTTTAGGTTATTGTTCTATAAAATTGCAACTTACTTATTTCAACATGCATGATATATTGAGATTTAAAGCTAGATAAAGTTGCATAAATATACGGCTGCTCTCTACAAACACCTAGAAGTAAAAGGGATTAGAAACCTTTTGCCTGGATGCCAGCGATGTGGGTGCCCAGGCTGACCAAGCCCTGGCGGTCAGGGGGTTAAGCAAACCCGTCCTCCAGAATTTCCTGACAGACCTGCTCATAGGTGAGGGTCCAGGGAGAGTCCTATAGATACCTCAAAAGCACATTGAATTTCTACTTGAGAAACAGTAATCTTTTCCGCTTATACCTGGGGCCTAGGAAAAGCTGCCCTGGAATGTCAGCAGGTGTGGCCCGGGTACTTCTTGGAATAAAACATAAACGAGCTTTCATTTTTACCAAACCCAATATCCGCAAGCGTTTAATGCCACACTAGTCCAGGTTCTTGGTTACTTTCCTTTTAAGATGCATTTCCCCCCCTGTGCTTGCTCATCCTGCGACAGATGAAACTGATTTCGACTTATCTTAACAGTGTTTTAGGATTATCCTGAAATTCCGTCTCAATGCTGGCAACGTAAGAAAGCTGTCCCAGTGAAGGGTGCCATGTGGTTTCTCTATGAGCCTGTTTCCGGTTTGGCTCCTTAATGGCCAGATGCATTCAGTATTGGGCTCGGTCAGGATGGATTCAGCTGTAACTACTGGGCAGCGTTTATTAAGGGTTCGTAGTGGTTGTAAACAATTCAAATATAAGGTCTTTCCCTTCAAGTAGCTTATTTTTCCTTCCAGAGTCAAACCAGACAGAGAAATAGAAAGGAAAGAAGAAAGAGACAGAATATATTTAATATAAAAAAAGAACATTAATACACTTAACTGTGAGAAAAGGAAACAAATTTGGTCAGATCTTTTTGCGGATTATTCTACTTTGGTTTTGGAATTTTAGTTTTTATTTGACTTTGAAGTTGGTGGACATCATTCCTTCTGGGACATAAGACATTAAGGAAAATTGGGAGGTCAAATTGAAAAGTAAAAACCCTCAGTGGGATCAGAGCCAATGGAGGGAAAACGTGATTGTGAGAAGGCGCTGCCTGTGTGTATGACCACTCACTGGCTTGGTGACCATCACGAGCTCCCAGGTCATCTCACTTCAAATTCCCACCTGCTCCCCGCAGTTTCTATCTGCCCACCATCTTGTGCAGCTTCCCAGCAGGCCCTGCGCCCTTGAGGCACACTCATCAGGGTCCCCAGTGGGCCCTCCCGCTCCCTGTTGTCCACACCAGCGTCCCCAGGACATGGCACTGCCTGTCCTCACTCCTACTGCGTGGGCACAGAACTACTCTCTTAAAAACAGTACAGACTGGATTGCTTTCTTCCAGTAGAGAAGGCATTAACTATTCTTTGTAGAAAGTCATAAATTAACGAAAAGCAAAATGAACAAAATTAGAACCACCCATAATCCCCAACTCAGAAATAACCACAGCTAGCATTTTCATGTATAGTCTCATGAGCCATATACCCATGGCTCTGTGTGCGTGTGAGCACGTGTGTGTGTGCGTGTGTGTGAATGTGTGCTCATGTGGTTGTATTTTCTTACAGGGGCGGAAGCACAGCTTGTCTAAAGTTGTGTCTCACTGAACACCTAGCCCGGCATATGTTTACAGTATACGCTCAGAAGACGTTTACTCAGTAAATGAATAAAAAAGCAGATTGCAAGTTTTACTTTGCTTTTTCCTACACAGGGACTTCTTGACTGTCTGAAAATAAAAAGCGCAGCCATTTTGGGTGTGCTGTGCCAAGGACTTAATGGGATTAATGCTCCCACGGACTTGATTCACCTTTCGGCAGAACAAACTACCTCTGCTCACACCCGTTTGTCACACGTGTGCTTGACGAGGAGAAAGCGTGCTGTGCTCAGAATTGCAGGCGTCTTTGCTGAAGCTGCCAATCACAAGCAAACGCTCTGCACATGTTCCCATATGAGGCTTCGACCGAAAGCAACTGCTTAGAAAATTCTATTTGGATTAAACTCCTAACCAGCTCTGGACCCCGGTCGGAGGTACTTGTTACCTTATAACGGGATGAAGAAAAGAAGGTACATTTGCCATTAAACATTGTGCCTGAATATTGGTAAGTTTTCAGAAGGTCACTTGCCGAATATATTTTCGTAACTTACAGCAGGGGAAGGCTCTGGTCTGTAGCAAAATTGTCACCTGGAACAGCAGTCGTCCTGGTGTCCCTTCTGATTTTACTGTCACAGCACTGTGGCTGATGCGATTCACCACAGAAATTATTTACATGGTAATTTGGAAAAGAGACAGAAGGGTGTTCCTTTTCTCGCCAATGCCTTCTCTTCCTCCCACACAGAGTGATGATGAGAGCTGTTATGTTTATTACTATTTTATGTCCTGGTGGAATATTAGAAGCAAATTAAAAATAATTGGATATGATGGCCTTTTCTGTGTTCTCAACCCAGGAGCAAACTTAGAGAGAACTTGGAAATGCAGGGGTTTGTGGGAGACGCTGTGATATCCCTGGAAGCCCTCGGGTTTGTGGCAAGTGGTCACCGTCCAGAAAACGTGTGTATCTGTGGTTCTTTGGGGGAAAATTCCAGCACATGCCGCTTGGCTTTGTCTCTCCGTCCATCCTCACTGCAGTCGAGCTCCCTCGTCGGCCACCAGGGCTCTTTGCCACAAAATGAAAAAACAAAATCTTGACTCTTCTCTGAATTTAAGCTATTAGATAGTGTTGTTGTTTCTCTTTTCCAATCACATAAAAATTTTATGTAAACTTAACCAGGGAAAACATGGTTCAATAACGTAAGTTTGATTTAATAACATAAGAACTATAGCTTTTCTGGTGCGAGGTGGGATCACATGGAAAATGATTTTCACTTAGAGCACGACAGACTGCAAACGAAAGCATGTGTATCTAGTGGGGAATCTAGTGGGGACCCAAAGCCACAGGAGGCACTGTACCTTTTGTGAAAACCATTATGAATTTACAGGGGGATGGTGGTAATTCTGGATTAGAGCTTTTTTTCTTTCTTTTTTTTTAGTGAAAGCCAGATTATTAATGGACTGAACAGCACTTCGTTAATTTTCACCCAAAATAGCACAAGGAAACAGTGTCTTGGAAGGGAAATGCACTTGGGCTGTCATGTGACGGTGTGAGGGTGGCTCTGCCGCGCCTCCAGGATGCAGAGGGGCTGCGAGGAGACCTGCTCTCGGCGCCCAGCCCCATGTCCTGCCACTTCCAGAGACAGGCAGCATGGGGAGCTTTGTACGTGAATTCCGTGGCCGTTCTGGCGGCCCATTGATACCAGTGTTTATTCACGAAAACTCCTGAAGTGTGGCAAGCATGAAAACACAGTATTAAATGTGGAAACTTTCATTTTCATCTCATTAAGGGGGCATGAATTGAATGCTAATTTTAAAAGAGAAATGACATGAAAATGCCGGCTCCAGGACTAATTAAACCAGCCCGACTTTGGCCACATTCATAAAAATAGTAAGTAGTTAATGAAATGTGTTCAATAATTAACCTGAACCAGGTTTAAATGACATTATAAAAAGGTGGCAGGTGGTCTCCATAGGAGACGCATTGTCAGAAGATCTTATTTATGAGACTTCATTGTTATATGTTTTTAGTAGTGCATTTTGCCAGTGTTTAAGTCGGCAGTTTAAATTTTTACGTGTTCACAGTTCTCAACTCTGTGGTTCTGAAAGCAGACTGACTTTCTCTCCAAAGCCTAATCAAATAGTTCCAAGTGACCTTTAAAGTCAGCACACGTGGTAAGTAACATCCTGGATGTGTCGTCCGGCCCACATCTGTGTCCCAGTGCTCAGAGTTCAGTCTGGGAGGTGTCTTGGCTCCAGGATTTTTCACAGATCCTAGATGGTCATCAAGGCCGCTGTCCCTGGTGGGGGCTTCCCCTGCTCAAGCTTGGCGGTGCTGTCAGAGGTCCCAGCGGGGACTCCACCCCACCGTCCGGTGGCACTGACAGGGTCCCTGAGGTCAAATGCAGCCAGGACATGCACGGGTCCCTGACAAGTGGCCGTGCGCCCCCTCTGTGCAGAACCCCGGACCAGGGCCGTGCACAATGCCCTCTGCCGAGCCTTCCCCTCCCGGGAACAGCCTCCTTCCCTTTGCCAATGTCGTGTCATGATTAAACTGAAAACAAAGATCAAAAGCCTACTACAGTGTCAGTGAGCAGGTCTCCCAGTCCAGAAACCTCTGTTTATTATTTTAAGAAAACTGAGCTAATTTCTTCAGAGCAGGGCAGACAGGCGTCGCCTCCCTTCCCGGGTGATCTGTGCGGTTTCGTGTGACAGGCTAGAGCTTGTCCCTTGGCAATGGGAGTGTTGGGTTTTTAGCCACATTGATGTCTTTGTAAAGGTGATACATGCGGTCTGTCTGTCAGACAAATACCCCGACAAGTACAGGTATTCATCAAATTACCTTTAAACTCGCAGGTTTGAGGGGCCTTTTCAGCTAGACGTGGGAAGGCATGCTTGGCCCATTCACACAGAAATCACTTAATGATAGTTAATATCGCCCTGTAATCTCTGCAGCTCCATTTAATTGCAACTTTTTGAAGTCTGTCTGCACCCCTGGAGGACGTGGGTCCTTCAGTCTCAGCACGATTCTGGTGGTCCTGGGCTCCCAGGGGAGCAGGGGTCAGCTGGCAGCCATGGCCTGTGGGGGCCGCCTCCAGGACGGCTTCCCTGGTTTCTCCTGGGACCAGCTGTTCCCATGTCGCCCCCGCAGAAGAAGACTTCTGGGAAAGGCCTGGCAATGGGCTTGGGGCTGCTTCACAAAGAAAAGGACCGTTTTTAAGAAACCAAAACATCAGCTTTTGAAAACCACACAATTCAGTGTGGCCCTGATTGGAAATACCAACAAAATAATTTGTAACTGTTTAGTGCCCCTTCACTGTGGGAGAGAAGCAGCAGGTGAGACGATGGCTGCGCTTTCCAGGTGAAGGTTTTGTACATTTTCTTTACCTAGAAAAGTCTCTCTCCATGAACTCCTCTCCCCATGGCTTCCCTTCCTCTGTTCCTATACAGTAGGATGCAAGAGAATTTTGTTCCCAGCATCCATCTCCCTGACGCGTCCCCCACACTGGATTTCCCTTCTGTGCTACACAAATAAAGTAAACAGGAAGCAAGAAAACCCCCACTGACTTGAACATTTTTTTTCCAGGCTGTTTTCTCTATTTTGATTATATAGAAACAGACTTAATGGCCAATAAATTGCTCCAAATACATGGATAAATGTAACACTGAACTTTTCCAGCCAAAATCATGAAACCGTCAACAATTAAGAGATTTCCCACTATCGCTTAGCATTTCTCTGAATCCCATAGCTCGACTTGATATGTATATGAAATAATTTATTTTCAATGTGATTGACAATACATGGCGGTGGGTCTACGCATATCTGTCAGGAATATCAAAGTATTTGCGTGAAGCTAGTGGCAATTTGACTGCAAGGGCCTTTGGATACTGCAGCCGAAAACTGGGAAATATGGTTCCCACCTCAAATGTGAGGAGCTGGCGGCTAAGATTATGACAGAAGTCTTAATGTGTTGAATATCTTATTTGCCTTTCGAAGCAAAACGGTATGTAATTTTTAAAAGTGTGAACATATTCTCAGCAGACACATGGCTTCAGGGTTCCACTGGTGAGGGAATTATCTTAATTAAAATTATTTATATTGGCTGCTGTACATTTCTGAGTTTTTGGCTTTTGTTTCCTTTTCTTTGGGGTTATGGGTGAATCATTTCTATTTGCCCCCTTACCTGGATCTAGCAGACATTCCCACGTGGAAAGTCACACTTTTTCTCACCCACGTTTATTAGTTGTTGGCTTTATGGGACCTGCCTTTTAGAAGCATCCACGTTTTTGCTCTCCTGAGTTAGTGCGCCACGTGGGCAAGGTCAGGAGTCCCCCGGAGGGCTGGATTTCAGCTCTGAGCATCATGGCTCACGTCTGCCCCTTGCTGTGGTGCTTCCCCAGGCACCCCTGGCAGGTGACAGGAAGGTGACATGGAATTAGAGCATCGGGGGACACTATACCTCCATTTATTATTCCTCCCCTTTTTATTACAAAATCGATACCAAACCCAAGTGGATTTTTACACCTGAGTAGTTCTCAGCCGCGTCAGGTGGGCATATGACCACCTTACAATTATGCAGAAGGCTAAGCACGCACATTAATTGATGAACTAAAGCAGCATCTCTGCACCCCCAGCAGAACCACCGAGGTGCGGGGGCTCCCTGCACACAAGCAGGTGCAGAGTCCACCGGCCATGTGCTGGTTTTTGTCTTGTTTCCTTTTGTCTTGGAGATGACTGCCCGGGCTTCAAAGGATGCTTTAAATTTGAATCTCTTCTCCATGGCAAACGCCAGTGTTAGAAGCCTGGGATTACAATGACAGTTCTGCAGTTAACGCCTGAGCTCATCTCTGCCCCCAACTTCACAGCCGTTAATGACATGCATAAACCTATCAGCGTTTTCAGGACAAGTGCTTTGCAGGTTTGCGTGGGAAACCCATACTAGCACAACGTGCTTCTATTTCCTTACCCTGAAAGCCCCAGCAGCCCTAGGTTCTGCTTTCCTGCTAATACGGTGCGTCCGAAACACACGGTTCATGCAGACTGAGGCCCACCGTTAACGCCAAGCACCGTACCTACTGAAGGGCCTTGCGTCCAAACCCAGACATTGGATCCGTAACCCCCCTGAATCGGATGGAAGCGGTCTGCCCACTTCTGAGCTAAGTCAGCGCCGAGCGCTCTTACACGCTGACCAGTACATGGGCGAGCAGCCGGAAGCTGAGCACCAAGACGCTTAGTGATTGACGTGTTGTATAACGTGTGCTGCCACACACAAGCCACTGGGTCCTGTCACCTGTTACCAGTCACCATGAAGTGTGGGCATCTTCATTCTCTCTAGGCCAATGCCCCTCTTCTTATCCCTGGGCTTTCTAAGAACCAGTTCCTATGTTTGATGGCGAGAATGCTGACTTGGTCCCTCTTCTCCACACTCCCTTCCTCTCTGACACCCACCTTCACACTCAGCCTCCTCACACAGCTGCCCCGGTGCCAGCCACTTCCTGCCTCTGGCAGCACCCGGAGTCCCAGCCGCGCTGCAGTTACTTTGTGCGTCGGCCAGCACACACCTTGTCTGACTTAGAGGTCGTCAGAACTTTGTTGTGCGTTTTGTCTTGTTCTGTGGTGCTGTGTGCGCGTGTGCACGTGCGTGTACTCACACGTACATCACGGAGGCTCTGCCTCTGATTGTCTTAGAAGGCTGGTGCGAAATGTTTGCCTCTGTGTCTGCTTGATTTCCTGAAGAACGGATCTAAAGAATTCCCTGGTCTTAAGAATTATTTCCTCGGACTTATTTTCTCAAGAAATCAGGGGAAAATTTGAAAGTCGGACGGGAAGTGCCATCATCACGCCTGGCCACTGTCATTGTAGGGGCCACTCTGTCACCGCTCCGTCACCTATGATCACTCCACCGGCTCGGCGCGCTTGTCTCCAGCCCACAGCACAAAACATGGCTTTGCTTCATCGTGAGCTCGGGTGCTCACGGCTCCCGCTCCGCTCCGCTCCCTGGCAGGCCATTCTCAGCTGCTCCTCGTCCCCAGTAATTAGCCTGTGATGGCTGCTGCCTCTTGTGGCTTTTCCTGTGAGAGACATTTGACACAGCAGACATCAGAGGGCTTTTTCAGGAGGCTCTTGTGGCGTCCGAATGGCTCTTAATTAACCACTTAGGTGTCCTCCTTCAGTCCCCTGCTTGGCACTTTCGAAATGGTAGGGGTTGCACTGTGGATCTAAACTCTGGGGGAAGCGCGCTATCAAAAGATCTTGTAAATGAAGGCTTGTGTAAATTATTTTTAATGATTCCCTTCTGGCATATCATTATGTTTGTAGCTACACAGGCACTTCAGAGATGGCTCATCTTCCGCGAGGTCAGCTGCAGGACCAGCGTAACTAGCTGCAGTCAGTAAATGGCTTATTAATTAGCGTAGTGATTTTACATTGCTAAGAGCTCTGATGTATGGAGCTGGAATTGTAATTGTGTAGAATCGAAATAATAAGCCATCTCCGGGCTCCTTATGCAAATTGGCATATTATAAAATCATTACCTATCTAAACACTGAGTTTTAATAAGAATTACAATGATGAATTTTATGATAATTGACACTCAAATTTTAATCTCTTGGATTTTTATCATTTTGGTGGTTAAAGTGTGTTTCTAATTAAATGTTGCTTAAAATGCAAAGGATTGTTTAACAATTCTATTCCGTTCTTCTAGTTCAAATTAGGTTATTCTCTTTGGTCACAGGAAATAGGCCTTCTTAGTAACAGATATGTGACATTATGTAACACTTGTACAGAAAGATGTTTAATCATCACTTTTTTTAATGAGTGTGATTTTGATGACAATAGTGTGTCAACCGTGAGACAAAGGAACCTAAACGGCATTGGACGTGACTCCGGAAGTATGAGTGACATACAGCGAGAAAATCAAGAAAAAACATTATATCTTTAAGGGAGCGCCAGGGTTTCGGGTGCAGGTTGAATTTTTAAGTAATTATGGCTTCAGTTACAAAACGTTTATCTTCTAACACCTACGAAATGCAATGTGGTTTTAACCTACTGACTTTTGGTCCCCACTGTTGTGATTTATATGACCTCATACAATGAGTGACTATTGGCATTTCAAAAGCAAACCCTAACAGGCAAAAGAAGAGAACTCTTGTTTTAACTAGACGTGGAATAAAACCTGTGCGCTATCACTGTCCCATATGAAACACGCCTCCCGGAAGTACCAGAAACTTGCCGTAATCTCCACCCATGATCTGACGCAACTCATCACGCTGAATTCTCGAAGACGAGTCCAGTCTGTGAATGGAAGAAGTATTTTCTGTCTTCTACAATGCTGAGTTTATCTCCAAGGACACAGAAAACTTAACATGTGAACTAATATTAGGTTGAGAGAACTGAGAAAAAGAAAGTACTGGATTCATAAAACAATATAAATGAAGCAGTTTTTAGAAAATCAACTTGCTATCTTTTTGAAAGCCATGATGCACAATTACATTTTGATCATCTTATGAGCGTCTTGCAGATTAAATGAAGATACGCAAAATGAATGCCTTTCCCCTATTTCCCTGGTGAGCTTCCAAGGGTCTCACTGGAGGCGTGAGGTGTGCTGGGCTTACCTCCAGCCAACAGGAAGCCAGAATATGTCGGGTGTCCTGGAATCAGCAAGGTGAGGTTGGGGAGACGTGGGGGACCCTGTTTGTGAGTGAGCACAGCATCTACACATGGCTCAGCTAGTGGCGGGGAGAACTGGGGATAAGAACCTGGGGACGGGAACCTGGGGACAGGAACCTGGGGACAGCATCCAGCATGGCAGGGCTGGCTTCCCTCTCCTCTCCCACTAAGATCTGGCCTGATCCATGTCACCACCCCATGCCTGAGGCTGCTGGAGGGGACACTTCCCACAAGTGATACATGTCCCTTCTCCATGAACCACAAAGGCACCTGATCAACTCACCTGACCAATGGCTGGGGGCTTCATGGTTGCCTGCCCAGGGAATGCATCCATGTTTGAGGTTGGGGTAAAATATTCTAAATGCAGATAGCAAAACTGCAGCCCTCACCACCATCTCATTCCAACAACCCCTTTGGCGCTGACGTTGCCTGCCTGGCATATAGCAGAAGCAGTAGTTTGGAGCTGCAGTAAGAAAGTGCAGAGACTGGGTGGCTTAAATGATGGGGATTTGTCCTCTCACAGCCCTGAGATCAGCAGCCTGAAAACAAGGTGTCAATGGGCCACTCGGCCTCCGCGGGGAGGGTCCTTCCTTCCTGGCCCAGCTTCTGGCATTGGTCTGGAGTCTGTGTCTGTGCCTAGACTTCCCTTATAAAGACACCTGTCACTGAATTAGGACTCACTCTAATCCCAGATGACTTCACATAAATGCAACTAGTTACATCTGCAAAGATCCTACCTCCACATAAGGTCACATTCTGAGGTTCTGGGTGGATATGAATTTGTTGGGGGACACCATTCAACTGACTGTGCCATCTCATTGAAGAAAGAGCAGGGAAGGGGTGCTCCAGCCAGCTCCCTCTTCTTTTTCCTTTTATGAAGAAAGCAGAGGCCTTTGCAGGAGAAGACCGCACCACTGCCACACCCTCAGGCTTAATTTCTTTCTCTTATTGCCTGAAACAGGTTAACAGCACAAGGTGCTGTGTGTGTAGTGTCTTCCCAAACCCTAGGTAAATATGGTGCTTGCATTAGTCAGGGCTTTACAGAGAAACAGAACCAATAGGAGATATGTATACATACAAATACAGGTAATTATACATGATATATATATACACACACACAAATATATAGAATTCATTAGTAATATGTAATTATGTATGTATATTTATTTATTATGAGGAACTGGCTCACATAGTGATGTGAGTACCACAATTGACCACTAACAGGCTGGAGACCAGGGAAGCTGGTGGTGCAGCTGGAGACCTGGGAGCTGATGATGCAGCTGGAGATGCAGGAGCTGGTGGTGCAGCTGAAGATGCAGGAGCTGGTGATGCAGCTGGAGATGCAGGAGCTGGTGATGCAGCTGGAGATGTGGGAGCTGGTGGTGCAGCTGGAGACCTGGGAGCTGGTGATGCAGCTGGAGATTCAGGAGCTGGCGATGCAGCTGGAGATGCAGGAGCTGGTGATGCAGCTCCAGTCCAAGTCTGAGGCTGGATGGAGACCAGTGTCCCAGCCTTGTATCAGGCAGAAGAATGGCAAATTCTCTCTCCCTCTGCCTTTTGTTCTAGTCTGACTTTTAAGAGATTGGAAGATGACACCCACATGGGTGGGAGGGTCATCTGCTTCACTGAGTCCACCAGTTCAAATCTAATCTCCTCTGGAAACACCCCACAGATACAGCCAGGATAATATTTAGCCAAATATTTGGGCACCCCATGACCTAGTCAGGTTGACCCGTGCATAGACCATCACAGCCCTGGGTGGTGAGAATAGTAACAGCTGCTTATCTGGCATCACATCCCTGATGCCTGGAAACTTCTTGCTCCTGTGATGAGCCCGAGGGGAAGACCCCTCCTTGAACCTGCCCCTCAGAGCCCTCCTGGGGTGAGGGGAAGACAAATCATGCTGCATGGGGTCCATGCTGATGGGTGCGGGTGGGAGTGGGGAGCATGGTCTCAGCGATGTCAGGATGGTGGCCGGGCTGCCCCCACCCTCCCCACTGGGCCCTATGCTGGACCGTGTTCTTGTTCACTGTACGTTTTCCACTAACCCTGACTTCAGCAATCCTAGCTCAGACTCTAACATCTTGTTTCTGTCCTTTTGGTCCACTAGAAGCCAATCCCATTTTCTCCTGTCCCTTCGTCTTGTGGCCCTGAGTTTTCTCACTAAAGGGATCTGACCATGAACATTAGTTGTCAACACATGTCACATTAGTGTTTGTACACACAATCTAACTTTTGAAAGTGAAGTGACATAAACATAACAGAACATTTGTGGTAATTACACGTCTGCTTCTGATCTGTAGGCAGATGGACAGGGCCTGAGGTTTCTCATATGTAATCAGAGCAAGCTTTGAACCCTGGCTCATTCCACGATTAGATTTGGAATAACCTAAAACTAGTAACGGGTCATTGGGGGAAAAAGCATCCTCTTCCTAATTCATCAACATAAAGAATGTAGCTACTTCTTATTAAAATTTGGGTTTAAAACTCTGAGTTAATTCAGAGAATCAGCTAACAGATGCGATGAGTTGAGAATGCCAGCTGTCCCTCAGTAACATTCTCTAATCTTTCAGTACTGGAACACTGATTTTGTTCCAGGAGGCAAAGCAGAAAGAAAAAAAGACTACACTTTCCAGGCTCCTTTGCAGCGCGATGTGGCTTCATGGCTGATGCCAGCCAATGAGGTGTGAGGGTAGACGTGTGTGGGCTTCTGGAAAGCTGCCTAAGTGAGCTGACTCATGTCAGACCCTGGCCTCATCTAACTGCCTAAGCACCATTTTTCTAGTCTCTGCGGCTGACAATGGAGGGCAGTTTTGAGCTGAAAGAACCTTTTCCCCAACATCTCTACCTGAACATCAGAGTCTAGAGGACGCGTGGGGCTGCGCTGGCCCAATGCTGTTATAGATGACCACTTAAGTGGACACCATGGGTATCCGTGTCCCTACGTGGAGAAAGGGAGGGCTGAGTTAGACCCTTTCCCTGTCTGCTGGTAACAGAATCTCAGTTTACCGTGGCATGTCCTGGCCCCTCTTCACTCTCAGTCCCTGGAGCTGATGCTGCCTCCTGGGGGTCATCTGAGGTCAAGGAACTCAGGCCACACAAGTTCTTCATCACTGTGGCAATGGCTGGTCCAATGACGGTGTCAGATGGCTTGCTGGAACGTGAGAAAGAGGCTTCTTTCCAGTGGGATGAGTTGCTGCAAGATGATGTAAAATTGGGTCTCCACAGGGACAGTCACCTGGAGCAGAGAAGAACCAAAAGCTGGAGAGAGAGTGTCCTTATGGCACCACTTCAGTCCTTGAATCCAGCTATGCCTGAAGCCGGCTTAGTGTTGGACCTCTCAGTGACATGAAGTAATAGATAGATAGCCTTTCTTTTAAACCAGTTTGCATATGCTTTTTTTTTTTTTTTTAATATCACTTGTAGACTATAGTTATGACAACAAGGAGACCAGACGAGAATAGCAGGGCGTGGATCCAGGCCATGAGGACTGGAGTTGGGCCCGAGTTGATCAGTTTTCCCCGATGCACAGAGGTTGGTTCTCAGTCCACATGGTAGCCTAGAAAATGGTCGCCAAAACATCCATATTCAAATCCCTTGGAACCATGAACATTATCTTACTGGCAAAACTGAGTTTGTTGATATAATTAAGGATCGTAACATGGGGAGAATATCTGAGGTTATCTGGGTGAGCCCCACATGTCATCACATGCACCCTCATAAGAGGAAAGCAGAGGGAGATCTGATACAAACACACAGATGAGGCGGCAACATGACCACACAGACAGAGTTTCGTCAACAATCCAAGGGATGCTGACAGCCACCAGCAGTTGGAAGAGGCAAGGGACAGGCTTTGCATAGAGCCTCTGGAAGGAGACAGGCCTGCCAACACCCCAAATTGGGTCGAATGAAACTAACTGATCTTTTACTTCTGGTGTCCGGAACTGCGAGAGAATTCTTTCTGTTGTTTTAAGTTACCCAGTTTGTGATAATCTGCTACAGAAACCATGGGAAATAAATATAGTACGTTATTATCAATATTGTATTGAAAGAACTTCTTCTATTTTTTTTTTTAAATTGGGGAAGGGGAACAGGACTTTATTGGGGAACAGTGTGTACTTCCAGGACTTTTCTAAGTCAAGTTGTTGTCCTTTCCATCTTAGTTGTGGAGGGCGCAGCTCAGCTCCAGGTCCAGATGCCGTTGTTAGTTGCAGGGGGCTCAGCCCACCATCCCTTGCGGGAGTCGAACCAGCAACATTGTGGTTGAGAGAATGTGCTCCAACCAACTGAGCCATCTGGCACTGGCCCATGTGGGAATCGAACTGGCAGCCTTCAGCATTAGGAGCACGGAGCTCCAACTTCCTGAGCCACCGGGCCGGCCCAAAACAACAACTTCCTTGGTGCCAACCATTTGAAGAGGCTACTAGACGTTTCTCCAAAGAGGACACATAGATGGCCAACAGGGACATGAAAAGGGGTTCAACATCATTAATCAGCAGGGACACGCAATCAAAACCACACTGAGATGTCACGTCACGTGATAGAAGGACTGTTATCAAGATGCCAACAAATGACAAGCGCTGGGAGGATGTGGAGACAAGGGGACCCCGGGGCACAGCGGGGACTGTAAAGTAGAGCAGCCACTATGGGGACAGTATGGCCAGTCTTCAAAACAATTACAAATAGAGCTGCCATATCAGCCGGAATCCCACTTCTGGGTGTTTATCCGAATGAGCTGAGATCCTTTCTCCAAGAGATATCTGCACCTCCATGTTCATTGCAGCATTGTTCGCAATAGCTAAGATATAGAAATATTGTTCAGCCATAAAAAAAGAAGGAAATCCTGTCATTTGCGACACTATCGATGGGCTTTGAGAGCTTTATGTGAAGTGACGTAAATCAGACAAAGACAAATACTGTATAATCTCACTTTTGTATGGGATCTAAAAAAATTGAACTCATAGAAACAGAGAGAAGATTGGTGGTTGTCAAGGGTGGGGAGCGTAGGGGAAGCGGGAAGATATTGGTCAAAGGGGACACACATTCAGCTGTAAGATGCGTAAGTGCTGGATCTTATGTACAGCACGGTGACGACAGCTGACAATACTGGACTGCATACTTGAAAGTTGCTAGGAGAGTAGAGCTTTAATGTTCCATCATAGCAACAACACAGTGATGATGTGACGTGAAGGGTGTTTAACTAACCTTATTGTGATAAACATCAGAATACATATGTGCACTAAGTCATCACATTTGCACACCTTAAACTCACGCAAAGTTTTATGTCAATTATATCCCAATAAGTTGGAAAAGAAAAAAGAGGCCACTGTCCCAGGACATCCCGGCTCTCAGCTGCACCGCAGCATCAGTCCCTAGGACAGTCTGTCCAAGCGCCCATTGAATCTCCCACTAGAGGATGCCCAAAGCGCTCGCTTCTCCAAATGACTTTTTGTCTTCTCTCCCCAAATGTTCCCTGATGTGGCGAATGGCACTGCCATGCTGTCCCTTGTGCTGAGACCTGGGAGTTCCCGGCCTTGTCCCACTCCATCACCCTGCACAGGATCCAGCGTTGTGCTTGGAGCTCTTGCCTCCTCAATTTCCCTTGATCCGTTTCTGTCTTGACATCTCCTTGGCCTCCTCTTAGTCGGTGCTGATTTGTCTTTCACCTGGGCAATGGCCCAGGCCTCCTAACTGATGACTCTTCATGCTCGGTTGTTCTGCAGTGAGGTTATCAACATAGGGGTCAACTTGCCCCCTTCGCACACTTTCCAGAAAGACCCTCTGCCACATGATCTGTCAGCTTTCTCAAACCCTGGTCCCTACCTATCACCTCCCCAGTGTGTTCTGTCATCACCTACTTGGCTCAGGGTTCATTAGTGACCCCATTTGTAGTTTCCAATTTCTCTGCCCGTAAGACTGTTCCCTCCATCCTCACCTTCTCAGGTCAGTCTTCAGACCCCAGCTTCCATCATCCTTCCTCCCTCATGAAGCTGTCCCCAATTTCCAAACCTGGACAATCCCCTCTTATAATACTTTCATTACAGCTGCAATTTTGTACGTATTAAGGGGTCCTGAAAATCACATGACATCCTACATGTCTTCTTCACTAGCTGGGATGCTTGTGAAGACAGAAACCAAGCTTGACTCACCCATCAATGTGTCCTAAATTCTCAGCTCAATTTTGGCACATGGGTGCTTAGCAATTATTTATTGGATGGATGAACAAAGAAAACATCACAGAAAACACTCAAAAAATGGTTTTTATGGTATTTTCAATCTCAAACGTATGAACTGTGCCATCAAGTGTCTTCTTTTTCCGTATCTTTTCAATCTTTCTGTTTTCCACTGAGAATGACATTGAGCCGTAAGATTTCACTGCTATCTTTTCACATTATATTGCATATTATATTTTTATTTTAAGAAGGACCAACCACCAGCATAGTTCGACAAATATTACTTGGAGAAGCAAAGAAAAAATCATGACCATTTATTATAAACGAAAAGAAATATTTTCTTTTTCCTGTTCTAGATCTCACCTTGAACAAAATGGTACAGTTACACCAAAACCAGATAATCTCCTTAGTCTTTTTTCAAAGATTCAGTGCCTTAAGATCCATCCTATGGGCATCTAGTGGTAGCTTTGTCCACTCTTTGCACAGGGCTCCGTGTTCTGGGTGTGCAGTGTGCCCTGGACTGCCTCTGCCCATCCCCCCCCCCCCCCCCAGCTGGTTATCATAACACACAGGCATGAAGTTTTGTTGGTGTGGCTGAAATGAGACTTATGACCCATCATCCATCATCTTCCCGCCATACTTTTGTGCATTGTTGATTCAGTCCCAAGGATGCTTGAGAGCATGGAGCAAACCCCCGTGAAAGTTCTCAACCAGCTGCCGTGGTGTCCGACTGAAGAGGTCATTGTGCTTCCTCTGGCTGCATCTCACAGGCCTTGTGCCTCCTCAGTCAAGCGTAACGCAGGCTGCGTGGCCCCCGAGCTCCCCCCGGCCTCTACTCCTAACTGTTCTAGCAGCTGTTGTTCTGGGACTGGCCGGCTCAGGGAGAACCCGGGGGAAGCAAGGTTGGAGGAAATCGGAAGCAATATGGGGGCTTGCTATGCATTCCCTAAGAAGGTTATTAAGTCTCATGCTAGGAGGGAAAAACACTGCCAGAATGTTTTCTGTCTTAAAATAAATCTCATGTGCTTTACATTATAATGCCGTGGCAGCTCAGGACCCACTTGACTTGGCACAATAAAACCCTATTCTCAGTGACACACACGGTAGAATATTGTGAGCAATTTTTGAGTTCATGATTTTTAGCCCCAGAATTATTTTTTAAAAGGAGACACTAAAAAAATAAAAAAATCTTAGCCTTGGTGTGTGGAGGAGGAGGGGAAGAAGGACGGCATGCATTCATCAGAGAGGACTGACTCACACCCAGAGTTGCGAACCCCTCCAGGAGGAGCCCTCTTCCCGCTGAGCACCCCAAGAGTGCAGAATGGGGGCCAAGGTGGGCCCACCCAGGCAGCGATTGTGCAGATTAAGGCACACAGCATGTGACCTGGATTTGGCCAGGATGGGAGCTGGGGTTCTTCCAACATCAGCCTGGAGTCAGAGTTGAGGCAAAACTCACCTCAAGCTGAGTCCTGGTCATCTGCTGGGCCAGGGGTCATCTGCTGGGCCAGGGGTCATCTACTGGGCCAAGATCATCTATGCACCAGGGGTCACCTACTGGGCCAGGGGACATAAGAGGTATGTTCAAAACATACGGTGAATATCATTGCCGAGTGCCATCCCACGGAAAGGCAGGGATCTTCAATATGGGAAGCAGCCGTCAAACCTTAGTCACAGTGTGTGACAAGTTTCAACTTGTTCGGTGCAGTCAGTTGGGTGTGAGCTACGGTTGAGAGAAGATGTGTTTTAAAGTGTGCCGTAAATCATCCTCCATCATGACAACACTCCGTGTCACACATCAGTACGGCAATTTCTGTCCAATAAAAACATTACAGTGTATCCTCATCCACCTTATTCACTGGATCTGGCACCGTGTGACTTGTGGCTCTTCCCCAAAGTCAAAATCATTCAGGACATCGAGGCAGCCATGACAGCTCAACTAAAGACACTCACAAAAGAGGACTTCCAGAACTGCTTCAGAAAGTGGCAAGAACGATGGGATAAGTGTGTACAAAGCGAGGGGAAGTATTTTAAGGGGGATTAATGGCAATGTGTCTTTTACTGTAATATATTTTTTTAAATTAAAATATTCACCGTAGTTTTTTATCATATCTCGTAAACTGATTCAAGGGTCATTTACTGGGCCAGGGGTCATCTACTATACTAGGGGGTCATGTACTGGGCCATAAGTTATCTCCTGGGTCAAAGGACACTTGCCGGTCATGGGGGTCACCTGCCCTGGTTTGCTGCCTCTCAGGAGCCCCGAGCAAAGGCAGAATGACTGAGCATGGGTGCCCGGGAAAGGACTGCTTCTGAGATGCACAAGGAGCAGAGGGCCACCTAGTTCCTGAGGTTTCCTTGGCCACGGTCCAGATGGCACAGGAAGGACAGCTCTTTATGTGTCCTGGTCTCCGCTTTCTGTAAGATCCTCACTGAATGCTCGTGGCCGCCTCAGACGATACCTCACACTTACAAACCAGCCTTTCTTCTCCTCCACACGGGTCCCCTTGATGTCTCTGCTACCAGGAAAGCCACTGGGGTTCCATCCGTTGACGACTGGGCCTCTAGCTGCCCTGGTGGCCCCGCCCAGGCTGCAGCTTCCAACAGAATGTGTAGCAGTGCAGGCTGCGTTCCCAGCTGTCTCTGCTCTTCCTGGCCCTCCCCCACTTTGTGCCTCTCTGTCACCTGGCAGCCAGGGCAGTCCTTTTGGTTCCTGCATCGCAGCCCCACTCTGCTCTCTGCAAACAGTCTCTTCAGCCCCTTACTTCTCCCCGTTGCTCAGAGCACCCAGGCAGGATGGGGGGCAGGGATGGGAAGCGTGAGGTTCCCCGCAAAAGCCGCTGCCGTCTGTTCCAGTCTCGCCTCTTCCCCAGCACTTCCGTCCTGCAGCCTTGCCCATGGGGTCCTTACAAACGCTTCTCCCTTCTCCTTCTCAAGCTGTAACCTAGCAGCACAGAAACAGTGACAATCTCTGGAAGCCTGGTGGGGAACACAGGGCCAACATTGCAGACCTGCCACAGCACATGACAAAGGGCCCACATGACCTCTCTCAGAGGAGGATGCTGAGCCCACAGGACAGCCGTCCCTTTGCGGCAGCGGGCGTGAAGTTCCCCTTCAGATCCACGGAGGTGATGTGATTTAAGGTTGAGACTTCAGTTTCCACAAGTGATAAACAGTTAGGTGACTGAGGTGACACCCACCTTCCCCTTGTCCCCAGTAAAGTATCAGAGCCACCAAAACTCAGCCTGCATTTTGGATGTGGCACAAAACGCACAGCTGCTCTCATTACCGTGTTTGCACGCAAGGCTGTGGGCTGCGTGTCCCCCACCTCTTGCTTCTCTGGTGACGTCCAGGCGCTCCTCAAAGGCATGTGGCTGGCCATACACCCCAAGGTATGGCATGTCTGTGGTCACCAGACCAGAACAATCACTGGTAGGTGCCAACATTGCATTTTGGGAGCAAATCAAAACCTTTACCAAAATTTCCAGTTCAAAGTGGCAAGGCTGAAACTGAGTTTTACATAAAGTGCTGTGTGTAATTCAGTTTGATCAAAGTTAAGTCTGAGCTTTAGCTCTTTTTAAAGAAAACATCCAGTTTTGTCAGGTTTTAGATCACCGTGTCCATTTTTCAAACGAAATTTGACAATTAGTGAGGATGACAAGCACGGAACATCATTTTACAAAAATTGAACGGAGAAGGGAAAGTCCTGGCATTTTATGAAAATGTTTCCAAATATTTATGTCATTTATGGAATGTAAGTAAATGAGTAAGTACAATTTATTTATTTTTAAATGTATGCATCAAGTGGCAGACTTGGATTGCAGGACCTAAACAAGCGGGTCATTACAAACATGAAGACTAAGAATCCAAATTCCTGATTGTCAGGGCCGTCTCTACTTTCCAGTGGCAAACTTTGCTTGAAGTAGACTTTTCATGTTTCCTTTTATCAAATGCTCATGCCGTTGCCTTTGGTTGGCCTGCACAGTGCTGCCAGAGCAACTCTTTTTGGCACCTATGTTCTTACTTATAGAGCTTGAAGCTCTTCTGAGCCGTTTGTGTTGAGATTGTCGTTATGGGGAGAGCTTCCTAACTGAGGTTTGAGGCTCTGCACAGGCTATGGAAAGTGTCCTATGTGACACATTGTTGGGAACAAGAGACTCGGACACAGTGTCTTTTCCTGGGCCACTAGGAGATGCAAATTCATCTGAGAATTTGAGTGGATGTGGAGAACGTCCAGCTTTTGGTGGCAGAACCGCCTTACAAGGTGCCCCATGACCCGGCTTCTTTGTGATTCTTCTCCAGGGCCACCTGCCTAAGGTCACTGTCCCTGGACCCGCTAGTGGCTATGGACGATGTCCATCCTGTGGTGTTTCCAGAACTTCTGTCCTTGCTGAGGGGGGCAGAAGAGACTTTACTGGGGTTCAGGAGGGAATTCCAGACTGGGGGTTCCTCCCCACATGGGACGCAGGCTTCCCGGAGATGTCATGGTCAGACCAACACTCACTGCAGCACAGCTACTTCCCAGACTCCAGTGCTTGGCGGGCTTCATTGGAGCTTGAGGTGGCCTCACTTTGGACATGTCATCCGTTTAGGTTTATACTATGACCTTACTTTAAGTGAACTGTGGCTCTGCATGGTCCAGGTTAAACCAGGTAAGTAGACAAATGTGGTGAGTGTGAGGCAAGGGAAGAAAACCAGCTGCTCTGTTCAGAGTCTCTCGGAGGCTCAGGGACCCCTGCCACGCTCTTAAGTTTGAGTTCACAGGGCGTATGGACCTTGCAAGCCTGCAGATCCAGGACCCCAGAAAACACATTTATTAAATCTATGTAGCACTGGACTGATAAGTTTACACTGTTGTTTAATTTAATACCAAAGAGCTCATAATGTAAGACCTTGGGGAGATCAAGCAGTTTTAGTGAAATTATTACCAGCTGTGGAGGGAGATATCTGGTCACTTGGAAAAGGAGAAGCAGCTCTACTCAGCAGGATCAGGGTGGGAAAGACTTTAATGTTGAAAAGAAGAAGGGCCACCCTGATGTCACAGACTCAAAGAACAGCCTACAGACACCTCACAGAGGGCAGATGTGCCAGAGGGTCAAAAAGGCTCAGGTAGGGGCAAGAAATGTTTGCCAGACACCTCATTTGGGTTGCAGTGGGGGAAGCTGTGCTAAGTGGTGGTGGAAACAAAAAACAAAGAAAACATTAAGTTCACATAATTCAAAACCAGCCAATATGTACAAGTGCCTTCTATAGCCAAACATATTCCCCCCTTGTTTATTCCAAAATGAGAGTAGAGTTTAAAATGAAAAGTGTCAAAATGAAAAGTGTCATTTAAAACAGAAATAGGGTCAGCTTTGGGACATAGATGGGAACGAGACTGTTCAGCCCCCTCGGAGAAGATCTTGAGAGTGTTTAGAATCTTCTATAAAGTCCCAGAGAAGAGAAGGGCTGGACGATAGCAGGCGTGATGGGCATAAAGTATGGCCTCAGACAAAGGAAACTGACGAGTGTCTGCCAGCCATGATGGACTCACTCTGAGTCACCTTTGAGACTGTGGGTGAGACGTCCCTTTGTCCCCCAGTCATTGTCAACACGTAAGACTGTTACAGTTGCATTTCCACACTGCGTCCTCATGAATACTGAGAGTGGAAGAGGATGGAGTGGGCTCTGCCCAGAGCGGCTGTGGGACCAGAGTATGGGAATTGGACAGTGGAAGCAGGAGGCCATTGGTGCCCCGCAGAAAGACAGGACAGGCTGGGGCTGGCGAACCCCACTTTAAAGTGAAGGGTGAACACTGGAGGGGCTCCTCAGCCACACACAAAGGCCGCAGGTGGAGGCAGGAAAATGGTGGTCCAGCTCCAGGATGCAGAAAGCTAATACCGTCCTCGAACAGGCTGAACGCCCACCCAGCAGGCTTGGCCCCATCCTAGTCAGGAAGAAATGGAGTGTGAGCCTCAGGTGGGGACATCGGGGTCAATGTCCCCACCTGAGGCTCATGCCCCATTGAAAATCTTACATTTTTGTCTCTCCTGGAAACTTTGGGCCTCAGAACTAGCCACTCGTCCCTGCTAAAAGCCGGCATTCTCACCCGATTAAGGATGACGTAGAGGTTTCTCTGCAAGACACACACACACATGTGCGTGCACACAACCTTAGGTTCCCCTCTCCCTCTGACCCACCCAGGGGTCAGCTGAGCCTACTCGGGGGGCAGGACCCCTCAGCAAGGAGCTGACGGACCCACCAACATACACTGGCCTGAGCCTGGGGCTGGGTCCCAATGATGCTCGTCAAGGAACATGGAAGATAAACTTGGATAAGGGAGATTTGACCTAAATGGGTGTCTTGCCCACAATGTGGCAGTGAGCACCCTGACAAAGACCCCAGACAGTGCCAATATGCTGCCACGTGGGTGTGGAAAGCGGGAAAAGGCAACAGCCTGTCTAGTGGAGTGGAGATGACCACCTCCTGGGCAGATGGCGGACGGGGAAAGGCTCTGTCAGAGAAGGGGTATGTTGGGGGAGGAGGCTAACTGGTCAGGAACCCTGCCAGGCCTCTGTACCCCAACGAGAAGTGTGGACGTAGTGTCTGCTCCACCCAGGCTGCTGTTAGGAGATGTCATCACGTAGCTGGTCTGGGAGAGCCGTGGATGAGAGGGGCAGGTGATGGTGCTACCTGTCTGACGCATGGTGGGTATACTTAATGCCAGGCTGGGGACGGTGGGCGTGAGAGCCAGCAGGGCGCCATCTGCAGAGCACAGAGAGCTATGGAGATGGTCGAGAGAACCTGGTGTACCAGGGCGAGACGGCCAGGCAGCCAGCACGGGTGCCATTCAGTCTCTATACTAAGAAGAATGGCAGAATTATCTGTGGGCTGTGGCAGCTGAGCCAAGGCGAAGTCACAAGCCCCAGCTTGGATTTGGAACAGAAGCTGCTTTCAGACCCAGAACACGGAGCCTGCAGGAAAGACCGTGTCCCACGAGAAACAGCCCAGCATCACCTGGCAAGTGCATGGCATTACTCCTGAGGCCTGCCCAAGACGAGGGCATGGAGCTTCCCCGGGGTAAGCATAAACTGGGAGAAGGGAAGCCCGAGATTTTCGAGGATCTTGTCACAAGGATTGCATGGACGCCAATAGCCAGGGACCTGATGCACCATGGTTCCCTGTGAAAGTGGGGGACAGTATTAGAGTCCAGGTCGGATGCAGCCCATGCTGGGTCTTCTCTGTCCATGGTCACCCAGTGATAGGTTCCCTAGGTCCCCAAAGAATGACTGGGTGCACACTGGGCCCTTTCCCTGCATCCTCAGAGATCACAGTGGGGAAGCCCAAAAGGAAAAAAGCCCTCCTCAAGCCAGGACAGTAATTCCAAACAGTACAACAAAGCAAGAGGGGACAGTGGGGAACGGTCAAGATTAGTGCCCCTGTAAGACCAACATAGAGGAGTGGTGGTTTCGGCGTGCCCCCAATTAATTCAGTCTCTCTTCCACCAAAATCAGACATACCCCAGAGGACACCACCAACTGAACCAAGAGGAGCCTGATGGGGTGTCTTTGCCAGAGCAGATGACAGTGGGGTCAGGCAGGTGGCCTGGGCCACTGATCTGGCCAATGCAGAGTTGTGAACCCCTATCAAAAAGGAGGTTGCTTTATGTGGAACGGGCAGCAGAGCACAATGTGGGTCTCGCCCCAGGCTGTGTGATCTCCCACCCTCTACTGTGATGTAGTGTGAAGAGGCCTGGACCATCTGGTTCCTTTGTGGGACGTATCAGTGGTCCACTTCATCAGCTCCTTATGTTGATAAAACAGACAAGCGCCTGAAGCAGGAATGTTGAACGTTTCGGGGAAATGCATGTACTTCAGATGGTGGGAGGCAATCCCAAGAAATCAAGAGTCTGCCGCAGGAGGGGCTGTTTAAAGGCCCAGCTGCCAGGGGTGTGTGGGAGCCCCCTTTAGAGTAAAGGAAGAATTACTGCATCTAAACTTCCGTGACTAAAAAGGAAGCACAGTGATCAGTGGGTCTCTTCGCATTTTGGGGGCAGCATTCCACACCTGGTGATTTTCTGACGGGTTGATTCAGTGTCACAGGCCCCAGGGGTGGACATCAGAGTGACCTTCACTCCAGTGACCACCGCTGGGCATTGGCACTTCCTATTCTACAACGGTGGGTCCTGGAGTCCAGTGCTCAGAGTTCACAATCAGGGACTCACGAGTGCCACTGGACGTTTAGATTGGTCTGCTAGATGGAAGCATTGGGCTCCTTGTGACAGGGAACAGCAAGCAAGGAAAGGAGTCACCCCCCATCAAAGGCAGGCAGAGGACGACTAGTGCTTACACTTGCCCCCAGCCAGTCCTTTGGGCACCTTTTAAACCTCACCAGACTAAACTGGACAGCATGTGGACTGATGCTGTAGTCACAGATGGAAAAGGGCATGGTGACTGGAAGGTCAGACAGCCCAGGAGGAACCCATGGGGACCCCTGCCAGGTAAGCCACTGAGGTCTGTAGCCATGTCAGTATAGGGCAAGGGGACTCACAGCCTGGAGTTCAGCTTCACGGTGGAGGCTGACATCTGCCCTCCTCACCTGCCTCTCACTGGTTTTCCAGGAGAGACCTGCTGCCCATCAGGTGGACTGAGTACAAGGAGACATGCATCTGAGCAGGGAAGGGGCGCCCTGTGTGACCCCAGACCCCATCCTCATTGCCAGGAGCGCTGTCTGCTGCCAGCCATGTTTAGTCCTCTCCAGAAACGCCCTTGCCCTCAGGTCGGAGAAGTCCCAGGGCAGCTCACATCCAATGGCTGGTTAGCAAGAGGAGGAATGGCCTGACTCAACCTCAAGCAGGGCCATGGCTGAAGGGCCATCGCAGCTCCCAGCGCCCCCACCCCCACCCCGCCCGTGGCATTGGACGAGACCACTGCTGTGATGGCACCCTCTCCATGCAGCCCTCGTCCTTCACACGTGGGGCTCCCCGGAGCTTTCTTCCAGGAGCCCCTTGCACACTCATCTGAGTAGCAGTTTGTTTCCAAGGGAACTGACTTTTGACAAAGGAAGAGCAGAAAGTGAGGGGTAAGGATAAGGTGGTGTGGTCCTTCCCCTCACACTGGGCAGGCTAATGGGGCAGAGAAATGCTGCAGCCACACACCCGACACTCCCGTCTCTCCCTGGACTCCTGTTGCTGACTTAATAATCACGTGAAAAGAGCTTTCTACATACCACCAGGTTCTACACCTAATCCTGGGGCTTCATTAACACATTTCATCTGCATTTTGCCCCTCAAGGGAGGCAATCACCACTGAACAGGCAGAGACACTGAGGCACGGAGAGTAGGTGTCTCAGGTTGTCGGGGAGCAGAGTCCAGGCCCCCAGGCTGCACCCACTGACGGAGTCCCCACTTCATCCCTCCCTCCATTCTCCATCTATGGCCCCCACCGTCCTCCCCAGAGAGCTCCATGACTATGGAAGCCGCACTCTTATCACCTGCGGGACAACAGTGGGGCCTTGGCAGGAACCCTCAAGGTCCACTGGCTCTGCCCTCACCAGCCTCTGTCCCAGCTCCCTGCTTCATACCCGATGCAGTGAAGCCAGACTCTGTTGGCCAAACGGTTCCTTGGGTCACGTGCTTTCCCGGGAAGGCCCTCCCATCGCACACTTGGATGACGTCCCAGCAGGTGGGTGTCTGTGACTCCACGGTCCCTTCCTAAAGCCCCGGCTCAGAGTCCCTTTGGGGCTCCCCCAGAGGACATGCCTCCCTGTTCCAGAATTCCCTGTGTCCAAGCCGACGGCTGCACAGACGAGGCCCATGGACAGTCGTGCCTGGTTCTCCCTCCACCCTTCGCGGGCAGTGCCCACGCACAGCAGTGCCTGAGATGTGTTTGCTGACCTGCCTGGAATGGCTAACCAGTGACACCACATGAGCCAGCAGGGCAGGGTGCCCTATGTGATGATGGAGAGGCGCTACGAGTTCGATGAGACAGAGGTCATGTCTGGCTGCCGTCAAGGCCACATGGGAGGATTCGCCCTTGATGACAGCTCATCGGCTCAAAGGACTTTAATGGGTGGAACTGCACAGGGGAGTGTCAGATGGAGTGAACGTCTGAGCAGAGATTTGGAGAGCGCAGGGACAGAAGCAGCTGGGCTGCCAGCAGGACGGTGTGGGCAGCTGCGGTCCCACTGTGCATTCCTCTCCTCCTTTCTGACACAGTGGCCCACATGGCCTCTCTCTGTCCAGCCTGCTGCCTGGTTCTCCGTGGCTGCCCCTAAACACACCGGCTTCGGAAATGCTCAGGATGAACACACCGCATCTTGCCGTGCTGGGACTGCGCCCTGGGCACGTCCAGATGTGACTGCCAGCACCAGCTGCCCTGCACAGTGGCTCTGTCACCAGGGGCAGCTGACACCCTCAATTCTGTGTGCTCAGCTCTAAAATACAGTCAACCCACCTCCCACAGATTGGTGTGAATCACGTATGATGTTCAGTGTACGTTTGGGACACGGGAAACCAGTGATTGGTGGTTACCTTCTGTTAGACACATGAACTTCAGGGCGACTTGTGACAAACTGCAACTCAGGGTCGTCGAGTCCGAACAGCACACATGCCACGAGGACCCCCAGCGTTTCAGCTCTTTGTGGCAACAGCTTAACTATCTTCCCCTTAACTGACACGACGCCAGCAAAGTGAGCAACTGTGTGTCTCCCATTACGTCGGCAATCACTGTCTCTGAGCGGGGCTGGTCCCCCAGAGAGCAGACAGGGCAGAGGACGGTTCTGTGCGCATGAGTTCCCAGGCTTCAGGAAGTGCGGGTGGTGGCAGCGGCTGGCATGGGTGGTGCCCAGAGCGCTGCCTGGAGCTGGTATCGGGTGTGTGGTTCTGCCAGGCTCCAACCCTCATAAGCCCCACGGGAAGGTGGCAGTGAAATGAAGTGTTGAGAATTTTCTAGCTAACGTGGGATGTGCTGATGGCCAATTGAGATCATTTACATCTTGGAGGGAAACTTTGCTCCTAATTACCTTGAATCACTTATGTTAAAGTGCAGCCAATAATTTTCAACTTTGTTTTTCCACTGTAGACATGGAAGCATGAGCCAACTATTAGAAAACAGGCAACATTTTAAATGAAGACTTTGTATTCTGAGGGCTATTTTCCCCCCTGCCCTTATTTTTAGAAAAGGGAGTAGAAAAGATTAGTTTTAGGAAAATGTCCGGTGGCTTGATGGCATTGCTTTGGAGAATCCATCCTCCGAGCCCTGGGATTGCCCATGAGGAAAGCATGTCAGGGACGGCACCCATGGCAAAGCCAACTGGTCCAGGGTGGGGCCGATCAGGGAAGGCTTCTCAGAGGAGGTGACATTTGTGCAGCAGCCAGAAGGATAGGTTTCATTGACAGAAACCACTTAGGACAGAAAAGTGCTCAGTTGGAACCTCCTCACATCTGCCTCTGTTGAAGCAACAGGGAATTCCTTTTACTTCTTCCCACTCAGAGGTGACCACACTCCAGAGCATCACATTCCTTTAGTGCTGGAGAGGCTGTTGCAGATGGTTGATTTTTCTGGGTGAAAATGAGACGCTCTTGTTTCCGAGCGTCACATCAACAAGGAAAACGAGAGAGCATTCTATACTCCAAGTCCAATGTTTTGATGAGATGGTTCCTGAATTTCTGGAGAAAAACCTGGGATGGGACAGCCAGTTCCAGAGCAAGGTCACCTCTGGGGTGGGCCACATGAATGTCAGGCTCCCGGGGGCAGCTGGGAAAAGGCGAGATGTGTCCCCATTTGCAGGGAGCCCTGCTCCACGCAGTGCGTCCCTAGAATGAGCCTCTCAGGTGCCCGCGAGGTGTCTGCGTGGAGTCCTTCTGAGTGTCACGCTCGCACTGGACTAAAGTGTTGACCCAGGAAAGGCAGTGGGTGCCAGGGAGGAACACGCCGGGAGGGGCGTGGAGAATGGAAGCATCTGGAGACTGATTGTTCCTGCACCTTTCTGTACAAACTCCGGAAACAGCGCTTGTGAAGTGGGAGTCTCGGCCCCCTTCAGCTGGGAGAGGGTGTGGCAGGCCGCGCGCCAGGTGGCTGGCGTTTGGGGGAACGCAGCCAGGCTCCCTTGGCCGGGGCACTGCTCCCTTCCTCCTCTCCCTCTGCTTCCCCAGCCCTCTGGGTGAGCTACTGGGGCAACACAGCCAGAGGGGCATCGCCCTCAACAACCGCAGAGTGGGGTGGGGTGGGGGCCGCCATCGGATCAGACAATTCCATGCAATTGTAAGTTGCCAAAACGCTGGGGCCAGAGAGAGGGACCAACAAACACGCATCCCCCGGGGACCTGTGCCAGGAGTGGTGCCCTTGACAGTGCTCCGTCCCCCGCCCCCCCGTCCATTTTCTCTAGTCTCCTCTCCTCTGCAAGGTGTCCTCTGCCCCCACGCAAAGCGGACGTTGTAGGAACACGTCAGTGAGAATCCCCTGCCTCCTCCCGCCTGCCCTGAGACTCGCGGCGCGCTGCAGACGCCTACCTCAGCGCATGGCTGGATACAAGGCTTCAGAATTGCACCATCCACTCCCCCCGACTCCCGAATGGCTGCACAGGGTACAAGATATCTGCCCTGTGTGCATCATTTACACCTTTGCTCTGCGCAAAGGGAAGCCCTAAACCATTCAAATCATAGACTTTAAGTGGCATTGGCAAACCTGTCAATGGAGGCCTTTCTGCCAGTATGCAGTTTTGAAACAGAGACCTCGTAATTATTGTTCTTTTACGGGTACGTTCATTGCTGCCCGTCTGGAAACAAACGATGAAATGATGACAAGCACGTCGTTTTCTCACATCAGCTCTGAGATTGTACATCCGGGCTGGTGATCCAGGGGCAGGCAAGACAAACAAACACCCTCCTTACTATGAGCGAGTTCAGGTGGCCGCTTGCTCTGTACAGCTCAGTTGGCTAACTAGCATGGAGCCTTGCCTGGAACTGGCATGCATGGCATTTTCTTTCAACTCTTAGGCCTTCTTGCTGCTCTTTTTTTTTTTTTAAGGAGGACGCAGCTCACAGTGGCCCATGTGGGGATCAAACCAGCAACCTTGTGTTATCAGCACCACACTCTAACCCACTGAGCTAACCAGCCACCCCTAAACCTTCTTGGTTTTAACACCAAGAGCCACATCAAGGCAGGCTGGGTGGCAGGGAAGAGAGCAGGGTTTTCAGGGTCAGAACACGTCTGTGTGGGTCTGGGGACAAGTGTGTCCTGGGTCCCAGGCTGCAGTGAGAATGAGGAGACGATGCATCACACGGGCCCCCTGCAATGCTCAGCACACAGTCCCTGCTTAAACGGCCGAGGTGGCAATGACATCCAGATGCTGACTGCCAGGACCTGGTACAATGTCCCGGCCGGCACAGCTGCACTGCTGCTCAGCCCCTGGGAGCACCTGCTAAGAGCCTGACACCGGTTCCTGAGGCCCCATTGCAGGGAAATCACAGTGCCAGCCACTCACAGCGATGCAGAGATGTGACCGTCATTTCCTCTAGAAGAGTGTTTATAGATGGCTGAACACACCTCTACCTGAGTGATGCCATCCATCACTCATCACGGTCTCAGTATGGGACCCCCGTCACCCACATGCTGGGTGGGTGTGAGCTGACCATGGGCAGCAGCAGGGCCCTGGTGGAGCGGCCACGCTGCGTTGTGTTTGATGCTTTAAAAGCGGTGATGCTTGTTTTGTTCCTCCTGGAGGGGTTGAGAACATGGGTGATGATCGAGGGCCTGGTCTCTAACCCTCCACACCTTCAGAACGGAGCAGCTGGCCACAGCAGCACAGCCTGGAAGGGGAGTCCCCCTCGTGGTGAGGAGCCCTGCTGCCTGTCTGGCTTCCGGGACCCGTCCAGATCCAGTGGACAGGCAGAGAGTGTGGGCGCTGGGACCTTGCTCAGGATCCAGGCCATGTGATGACAGGGAAGTTGCGGGAGGGCAGGTCAAGTTGAGAGCCAGGAAGGCGGGTTATAGCTTTTGCCCTCTCACAGGAGCGTGCCCGTGAGAGCCTCACCAGCCTGTTTCTCATCCCGCGTCCACGGGGGTGGGGCTTCACCTGGGCTCAGAGCTGCTGGCTGCCTCCCGGCTGATGGGACCACACTGATTCTGGTGGTGCATTAATCGCCACGCCTCTTAGAACGGTCACAGCTAGCGTCCTGGGGACGGGCACTTTCCCACCCTCAGGAGAGTGTGAGTGTGGACAGCTCATCAGCAGAAGATGGCGTTTTGTAGACCTGGGTGGCCAACTGTGGGCTGCACTGCCCCTCATGCCCCACGCTTCAGCTTTGGTCAGGGAGGCCGGCCCAGGGTCAGGAGAGGACGAGGACCGCCGAGGAGAGAGTGGAGGTGACGTGTTGTTGTAGGAGGCATTCGCTCGGGCCTCCCTCCGTCTCTGCTTCCCTCTTAGAAACCCACCCACAGAGGCAGCATCCACAGCAGGGAGCACATGCCTTTCCACTTGCAGACGGAGTTCCGTGCACTGTGACCCGCTCGGCAGTTGATGCCACGATGCTTCATTTCAGCAGTGTGTGACATCATCACAGGCATTATGCTGGTTTTGTCTGTGGTTTGGAAGCGAGTCTGCTCAATCAATTCCATTACGCATTCAACTTCCAGGACACATCAAAGGCTGATAACGGTGGTTGTTGTTTTTTTAAACTTTGCTTGCTGAAAGTGATTTCCCACCAGATCAAGATGCAGAGCACAAAATATTAATCAGTTTAAATAAATATCAAGACGACCCAAATAATATGAATAATTGGCACAGGGTAGGGCCTACTGCCCAGCTCCCAACAGCTGGTCACGCTGGCACGTGGCGCCCTCTCAACAGTCTTTTAGATAATGACTTTGGCAGCTGCCGCCGCGCTCCTACTGCCCACAGAATTTACAGCTCACACGTGGGACACACAGGCGCCGACAGAACTTTTTTATGCGAGGTCTTTGAAATTTATTAATGTAATGCAAACACAAGCCTTCCAACCCATTACATTGTGCGTGTTATGCGAATCCACTCTGGAATGGCAGAGCCTCATTAACATTATTTGCATGTTAATCTGCATCTTTTTAATTAGTGATATTATTTATGCACATAATTTTCGCCTACTGGTGCCAAGGCTGAAGCGCATTAATTAATCTACTGAGATGCCAAACTGTTTATTTTTCTCCCTTACTTTTATTTGTTTACATGGTGTTTCGGATTCGGGGTGGGGGGGAAAAAGCCTGAAGAATAAAAGCAGAAAGACAAGATTAACTAAAAGCTCTTTTTGTTTTCATAATTTAAATTGTAATATTAGCCAAATGTTGTGTTTCTTCCCTTAGAGATCGGTTATTCAGTTACATTACCTTGATGTATTATTAAAATTTATAATGGACTCCAGGGGCCTCTGTTAGTTCTCTCCTTCATTTACAGAATATACTCAATGTTATTTTAATCTTCCTACAACGCTCCCATGCATAGACAATGATGAGCCGTCCCCAGCGAATCACCAGCGCACAACTGATAAACATTTAAATAAGCCTTTTCAAAAGAGAAGAGCACGTAAGATTATTAACCCATTGATGGAGTCCGGCGCTGCTCAGCAATTCTTTCCTCCAGTTGGTCGATCAAAATACATTTACTTTGGCAATGCCAAGGCCCCTTCATTCCTGCAGCTGTAATTATGGGCATTACCTGGAGCTGTGTGTCCATTTGCGTGCATGCGTGCAGCACAAAGTTTGCAAGTGCAGGATTCCAGGATTCAGCACTGTCTATGCTAAGCACACACGCTGGTGGAGCCGGAGAAGAAAGGGAGCTTGTGGGCCATTGGGCCTTGTAGTACATGAGAACACGGTCCAGGGGAACAGAAGTAAAAATTGCATTGCCCTCACCAGGGTCACACGAGTTTATTGTTTACACCACAGCAGAGAGCGTGTCCTCAGACCAGTGCTGGTCTTCTTAGAAGAGGACACTGACCATGTGTCCTGAGACACAGAGGGACACCTCTGCTGCATCACACCTGCCTTGTCAAGAGCTGCCCCCAAATCTTCTCCCATTGAGGTGCGTACCCCCTTCCTGTTGTCGGTGGCTGAGCAGTGAAGACATATCTCAGAGGAGCAGCACTTAGTGGACGTGTGTTTGGCCCCGCGGGTTGTCAGGACATCATGGCTGTCGCTAGGAAAACAAAATCACAGCCCCTCCCAGCAGCTTGGGGTGCCTGAGCAGCGCCCCCAGTCGGTTGTGGGGAGCCCTGCAGGTGTGCCCCAGACTAGGAAAAGGAAGACCAGACGGAGTGGCTCGGAATACGGGGGTTCTTCATCACCAAAGGGTTTCCCTTCTGTAAAAGGTTTCTCTCTGGCAGCTCCTGAGCCCTTTGTCTGCTCCTGCGCCCACGCACAAACTTGGTCAGCATTCGCTGTGTTCTAGGTGTTTGTGAGCGGCCGAGAAAGGAACAAACAAGGCAAAAACCTGTCTGCAGGCCTTTCTCCAGGGAATGGCATTTCGAAACGAGAGCTGTCTTAACCAGTCTGCACGTGCAGCCTTTTCAGCAGCTGACACTGGCCTGGGTCCGGGCACGCGCGTGGTCAGCTACAGGTGTAAGCGTGCGGGCAGAGTCACACTCTCCGAGTTCTCAGCTGCTGGACACCCTGTTTGAAAGCCCACCTTCCAGGAAACACCCTTCCGTTCTGTCACAGCGGCCCTCCCTGCGATGAATTCTGCTCACTTGTCCTGTATGGCCCGCGGGCGGGCACGCTCAGAAGAGAGTGACATTTGCACTTGCGTTTTGGTTCACAGCCTCTTTAATTATAGCCGGTCTCGAAAGCACTTACATGGTGCTTTTAAACAGAGCTGACCCTTTTTATTTAATTTCATTTGCCTGTCAGTGTTTGGAGACTATCCAGCAAAGCACTTCAGTAAATTCAATAAAGTTAATACCACAATTAATATCAGAGCCAATGACAATGGAGGCCAGCGCTTTATACAAAGCATCACAATTCGACTGGAAGCACAAATATTTCAGGGAATTAAGTCACAGAAATTGGAGTGAAGAGGTGAAATAAAATATTACGTTTTGTGCAATTAGTAAGCTTGAAACATGGAATAGTTGACCACCACATCAAATCAAAGAGTTTTCTGCAGCTTCGCACGACTGACGTGGCAGGTGAAGGCATGGATTTTGTTGGGATAAATCGCTGAATTTCCCCTGCTTCCATCACACAAATTGATATAATGCAGAGTTTTACTTCGGGTTTTGCTTTTGTCTTCCATTGTTATGCTTGCTCTAATTTGGAATCAGCTATGGTTGAATACAGTGTGTTGTGTACTGACTGTTCATTTTACTTCCACTTATGACTCTAGAAATAACAGCAATTTCTTTTAAAGAGTACCTTTATTGGTTAGAGATTGTGTAGTTTGAGGGACTTCTGATTTAAGATAATCAAGGTTTACTGGATTAAGTAACACTGAAAAATAACATTAGTGACACACAGCACAGCCTCCGTTTTGAGCCAAAATAATTGCTCTGTATTCACTGCAGACACACGTGAGCGCCGCGTAGCATGGCTGCGTCCCACTCTTCTGCTCTGCTCAGCCACCCAAAGAAGCTGCGAGTGCAAAGCACCGATGCAGGTTCCGAACAGAAAAATCAACTCTCCACAATCAGCTTGCGTGCAAGAGGCTGCCAGCATTATTATTTCATTAATAATGCATTTTTGGCTGTCGGAAACAATCAGCATTGTAGTTCTTTCCTAGATATTGTTTATTAGAAATCACTTTGCAGCAATACATTATTTTGGAGAGAATGAAAAGCAAAACCATCTCCATCAACTGAAATTAACTGTCGGGGAAACATAGTCTTTCAGGAAGGGAAATAAGTAAATTAGCAGATGAACCTCTGTGCAGACTATCTTGCTGACGCAGGAAAATGAACAGTGTGACTCAAACACGGAGACGAAACTCACTTGAAGCATTTCCCAACTGTTTTTGTTGGTGACTGAGAACGCTCTGCTTGAGTAGTGTCAAGCTGTTGTTATTTTTTCTGAAATCTCAGTTGGCGCTTGTACCACATATAAAAATAGGGATTGCGTGAGGAACCCTCGCAGGAAGACAGTGTTGTGTAAAACAGAACACAACATTATAACAATATGTTAACCCCACTCTCAGACCTTTGAAAATCCCGTGTCCACCAGTTAAAATAAGATCCCAATTTTCGCGTGATGTTGATTTATGTGGAGGGAAGGGGGTGTTTATGGGAAAGCCCCACCGCTCGCACTGATGGCTGGACCCACGCCGCTAAGCAAGGGGCGAGATGTGGACCGGCCGTCTCTGTCATTTCAACAAAGGTGAGAAGAGCCTCTGCTGCCGGATAAACGGGGCGAAATGTGCTTGCTTCCGAGCTCCTTTTCTTCTCATAAAATGGAAATCGCCCAGTTCACGTTTGGGTGCATACTTCTGACCTCGCCACCTGCCGAAGCAGGCAGGGCTGTTTGGGGTCCAGCGTACTCAGCCAATTTCACGTTTACCAAAAGGAAAATGCTGAGTCACTTGTTTGAACTTGTCTGGCGGCACAGTTGCATCCAAGTCATAGCCAAGGCATTTGCATGAGTGTTTGGGGAGCAGGAACAGCCAGGCGGTGACTGGAGAGGACCTGGAGCCTCATGGGGGGGGGGGATGGCAAGACAGGGAGCCCCCAGACTGTGCTGCCTTTTGTATGGCTGATGACATCAGCAGGCTGCTCTTGACTGTTTGCAGCCGTTACGCATCCCATCGCAAACAGAGAACACATGGGTTGTGGTTTCAAGAAACTTACACAGTCAAGAGGGCATGGTGCACGCGGAGCCCACATCCGTTCACCCCCACCACTGCTGAACCCTAAAGGTCGTCCTTGCTGTCATTCAGTGCAGACTGACACACTCAGTGGGGAGCGGGAGAGAGAGGGAGGGAAGGACGCACAGATGCAGGGTCCCTCCCCTCCAGATCCTACCAACTGTCCCCCACACAGAGACAAGTCCAGGGGGCAGGGGCACATGCTTGCCTTCACGCTCACTTGACTCCATGCAGAAGAGCGAAAGCCCAAAAAGCCTGACTAAAGGCCAGCCCACCCTGTCCCACGTCGCCCTCGGGGGAAGTGGGGACGTGGGACGCTGTCTGTGCTTAGCAGGCCCCTTCAATTCCTCATGGTTCTGTCCGTGAAACTTTCCAAAGTGGAGCAGGTAGACTCGTGCCTGCGTGCAGGTAGCTCCCAGTACAGCTCTGCCACAATGTTTGTAGGAAGCATGGCCCGGGGTCGCGGGACATCTGGGAGGAAGTTACTGGCACACCATGAGCAGGGACGTGAGCACCAAGGCCAGGCTGGGGTACAGAGGACAAAAGACTGTGTGCCTTCGTGGACCCCGTTACCTATACTTCACTTGCTCTAACCCTGGACCATGCCCAGCTGCAATCTTCTATTAGGAGAGGCTCTACTCTCTGCAACCAGTGCTGGGTACTGGGCATCAGAGTGCCTGTCACTTCTTGTTCTAGGTCTTTCCACTCGCCTCGCTGTATGCCAAGGTGTTTCCTCCTGCCTCATTTTCCCGCCTCCATTTGACGCACACCGTTATCATTCCTGGTCTGAATCAGCTTCCTTGAAAGTACAGTTGTTCCATTCCTATTTCTAGGCAATGAGCTCAAGGCATGGCTCTGGGGACACCCCACAGCGTGGCTTAGCTCCTGGGTTCTGCTGTCCAGGAGCTTTCTGGGGTGGGGGGTTGTCATGCGCCCCACTGCTGTCTGAGCTTCCTGGGCACTCAGGTCCTTGAGCTAATGTTTCATGGCCTTAAAGAACCTCCAGGAACCTGCTGTTGGTACCTGAAAAAGTTTATTAAATTCAGACTCTATGGCCAGTTGGTGGGAAAAAGGACCCAAACATAACTCCTGAAGTGACAAACCCTGACCCCCCTCCACCCGCCCAAATATGCCACCCCAGACGCAGTGCTCACAGTACCAGCTTCTGGGCAGCTGGAGGAATTCATCACCACCATGTGATTTCATGATGTATGATGGGACCGCGTGTGCTCCCCGAGCTGCCCAACTCCGGAGGGGTTTGGTGGGTAGGGTGCTGGCCTGGAGTGGCAGGGACGGGGAGGAAGGTGCAGCCCTGAAACGCCCCTGAGGGAACCACACTAAATGTCTGCAGGACTTGTAGAAGGTGCTCCCCTTTCCTCCTTCTCACCTGCCTGTTCCCAGGGAGTGTACGAAAGTGTGGACGTCTTGCCTCCTCCAGCAGAAGAGGTAAGTATCAGCACTTATGTTGGCAGGTTTCCATGTTTTGTACAGAAACTGATGTAAATGACTGCCCTGCCCACTCCAACCCACACTGTGGAGCGGGCACCCCAGACCCTGTACTGTAAGCTGCCCAGCAGGGCTGCCAGGAAAACTGACCTGGCAGGCGACCTAGTGCCAGCCTCCGTTGCCAGCACCTCAGCCTGGGCAGATCCTGTGCTGCTGGTGGCCTCCAGTCCAGCTGGCCCAACTCCCCAGGTGATTGCTCCTCAACCTTTAAATAAAGTCAGCTTGATGTGCAGGTGGGTGTGTCATGTTGGAACAAAGCACGGGTCATGGTGAACATGGATCAGTTAGCCAGAGTTACCGTCAGGAATGGGCCCTCATTGGAAGAGTGGTGGTGCTGGTGGTGCTGGTGGTGGTGGTGGGGTGGGCGGGGCGGAAGACAGCACCACTGGAATGAGGGCCAGTGGAGGATGGTATGGGCTTCAGCGGATAAGCCTCCCAACTGGAAACAGGAGGTCTTCCAGGAAGCCTGTGGTATAATTCTTTTATCTCTAGGTTGGCTATATAGTGAGCACCTAAGCTGCAGTTTCCATCAGCTCAGGGGGCATCAGAGGGCACTGGCCACAGGGAATTCCTTACCTGGAGAACTTTAGCACCTTGCGGGCCCTCCCTGGTTAGGGGATGCTGTTCAACATCAGACACAGCTCAGACCAATGAATCTAAGTGGCTGACGGAACCACTGCAGAGAGACGGCACTCACCTTCATGGCCCCAAGTACCTGCTGGCAGGTAAGGCCTGAATGCAAGCCTTCCCCATTCACCCTGGTGTCACCTGGCACCCTACAGGGACTTTGTCTCACCCCCATCAAGTCCTCTGAACTCCTGGGTCTCTGCTATTGTTCGCCTCATGGTTGCAGACAAGAGATGAGCTGCGGGAGCACACAGGTGGTAGGTAGCCCAGGAGAAACCCTGTTCCACCCTCAGGGCCCACCTTCGCAGCACACCTGCACGCCGGGGCAGGGCTGCAGTGTTTGCCTTGTGATCACGTCCTCTGTGGTTTACACTCTTGTCTCGTTGACAAATGGCTTATTTTGCTCTGGACTTTGGCTTTCCTCAGTCCCGTCCGGCTTGTCACGTGAGAGGTGTCCACACTATGAGCTCTCCCCGTGATGCTTTCTCGGCAGGTCCTCACTCTGGACAAGATGTTGAAAACCTCTCAGATGTAAGTTCACTTTTCTACACCTGCAGTCCCAGACCCTGAGTAGACAGAATGTTCAACATTCCGAGACATTGCCCAGGTGCCCCACCAGTTGCACGGCTGGCCACGTCTTCACGGAAAGCCCCTCCTCCAGCTGTAAGCCCATTCCTGTCTGCTTGCTCTCGGGGTTGGCATCCAGCTGGAGACTTCTTGGGTACCCCTCAGTTCCAGCAGAACATCTGTAGGCTGACTCCGAGATGCCTCCCTCTGATGGATGGGGTCCCCAAGACCCTGGTCCCCAAACTCCAGCCTTAGAGATGTCACACCATAACAGCCTCACGTGCAGGGTTCATTGTCCTTCCAGAAGGGACTCTGATTCTGAAGACTGGTCTGTGCGGAGTTCGAAGTCTGTGTAGAACACTGTAAACACTTGTGCATAGTAACTCGTATAGAGAAGCAATCCAACAGGACAAACAGAGCAGGCTCCGTAGAGAAAAAGTGTGTGTGTTCTGTGGGAATGGCCAAAACAGCAGGGAGCTGCTCAAAAGCAAACAAGAAATATACAGAAATTTTATTCGAACACAAATAACAAACTGTTTAATTAATAAGTGAATAAAAACATAAATCCTAGCACTATGATAAAAGGTAGAGTAAAATCTCCAAGGGAGCTTACGGTAACTCTAGAAAAATTTAAAGCTTTATACCATTGAGAATTTAACATCATGACTTGACATTCCTTTGTCTTAAAAGAAATTCTAAAATGATGGACAGGCTGCATTACGCAACTCATAGGTAGAAGCCTAGATATTTTGAATATAAATATATTGTATAATGCATAATAGTATTATAGAATTTTTATGAAAAAAATTAGTAGACAATAATGCCATCATTTAAATATAGTCACTGGTAAATTTTGTGGTATCACATTCCTTTATTTCTCATGACTTTTGTTTTTAATTTTTTTGTGTAGGCAATAATCTGGTAAGTATGCATTTTATATCTTGCTTTCTTTCCTAAACATAAGTGTATGTAATTATGGACACATATTAAATGTCTTACTGAGTTAGTGAAAGCACTTAAGTTTATATTTTTTCCTCTCAGTATGGCTTTAGTCATAGTGTATACTTGTTTGAATTGAAATTTGCTAATTTTTTTCATGTCTAAATAATTTGAAATCTCAGATGTCAGCTTATTTGGTCCAAGGCATTTAGAGGTGGTCTCTCCACCATCCCAAGTAGAGACATTTAATCCTCTTTTTGCTGTTGATTGTAGATTTATTGCAATGTCATAAAAGAATGCAGTCTATAATCTTTGTATTTAGGAAGAATTGTTCCATATGGTTAATATTGGGGTGTAAGTGGAATAAAATATAGTATCTATCGAGTGCAAAGTGTTTATATACTGAGCTCTGTTGAATCTAAATTGAATGTGCATGTGAGTGTGAGTGCACGGCTGTAGTTGTGACTGTTGTTGAACTATTTATCCCAAATCCAAAGAGGAGTTAGTTTCCCAATGTCCTTATAGTTTATCTGCTTCTCCTGGGGCTATCTTCGTAAGAGATTTTGCCTTTTGTATTTGCTACCATGTTGCTAAATGCATGAAGTCCATGACTAAGTTGTTTACAGATCAGATGTTTATTGCCATAAAACACTCCCCACCTCTCCCCCACTGGTAATTTGGAAAGTCTACTTGACGATACCCTCCAGGTGTTACTTTTGAGAGGAACATTTACATCTGTTTTGCTTTCTCAGTGTAAAATTATACAATACCTGTACCCAATCCTTCTCTTCCCTTCAGCCTTTAGAAGTCTTACACTGGCTTTCTCCCTTTCTTCCCAGGTTGTGCTGAAGTGAATTGAAATGTTACTCCAGTAGTTTTCATGAACCCATTTTCATCTATTTCTAGAGTGCTGTCTTAACAATTACACTGTAGTTCCTAACTGCATTACCAACACGTAGTTACAATTAATAAGTTCTGTTTTTACTTCTACAGCTTCTTCCTGATACTTCATTTTTTCTCTATAAACAGAGATCCTTTTTCTAACTCCTTTTTTTTATTGGGATTAATAATTTTCTTACCTATTTTCCCCTAAAGTTTACATAGGTTTCTGAAGCCGCATGTTGAAATATATCCTTTCTTTCTTTCCTCATGAATAATAACTAGAAGGGCTATGACATTCTCTGGTCAGGTTTCTTGTTCCACTTTCCTACATTTCAGATTTGCAGGTTAGCAATCCAGATTCCAGTTGAACTGTGGCATGAGGAAAAGTAGAGGTGTATTCTACTGCAGCGTTTGTCAGAAGACAATCCTTTCCCTATTGAAATACCCTCGTACCCTGGTTGAGAATCAGCTGACCATACATGTGTGAATCTATTTCTGGATTCTCTCTCTCTTTGTTTAGAATTCATTCATATGTTTACCTTTATGCAAATTCTACACTATCTTGATTTATAGATTTATGATAAATCTTGATTTCCAGTAGCAGAAGTCCTTCAACTTTGTTCTTATTCAGAATTGCTTTGGCTCTTTCAGGCCTTTCGCATTTCTGTATAATTTTAGAATCAACTTGCCAGTTTCAAAAGAAAAGGCTGCTGGCAGTTTGGCTGGATGTGTGCTAAGTGTAATGATAAATCTGGAAGGAACTGGCATCCTAACGCTTGAGTCTTCTGATCCATGAACATGGTATCTCTCCGTTTATTTAGGTCTTTAGTTTTCCCAGCAATGTTCTTTAGTTTTCTGTTCGTTGGTCTGACAAACTTTTGTCAAATTTATCTCTGTTTTTAAACTATTTTAAATTTCATTGTAAGTGATTTTTTTAATCTCTAATTTTGTTGTTGTTGCTACCCTGTATGCTGCAATCTGGCTAAACTCACTTATTAGTCCGAATATATTTTTGTATGTTCTCTAGAATTTTCTGCATAAATTATGGTATTTGTAAGAAAGAGTATTTTTGGTAACCTTCCCCCCCAATCCATGTTTTAATTTCATTTTCTCATCCTATTTTACTGCCGAGGCCTCGAGAATAACCTTGAACACCAAACATGAGACTGGGCTCCTTGTCGTTTTCCTGATCTCATGTAGAAAATATTCAATTTCCACCATTAAATATGGAGTTAGCTGTAAGTTTTTTAGATTCCCATTATTAGGTCGAGTAAGTTTCCTCCTGCTACTATTTTGCTAAAAGTTTCATAATAAAAATGTGTTGAGTTTTATGAAATACCTTTTTCTGCATTTATTGAGATAATTCTGTATTTTAAGAAGTTTATTATTATACCGATTATCTTTCAAATAAAAATAAGCCTCATATCTCTACTTAGTCATGACATGTTAACATTTTTTTTTTACTTTTTTACTTGATTTAATAAAGTTTTGTTTAAATGTTTGCACCTAATTTCTTGAAATGTATCAGCCTATAGTTTTATTTCTCATAGTATTTTTGTCTGATTATAGGGTGACGCTGGCTTCATGCTAGTTGAGTTTGTGTAGAATACGTATTATTTATTTCTTTAACATTTTCTAGAATTCAATTATGACCTGGAGTTTTCTTTGTGGGAAGATTTTTAAATATAAGTTCAATTTCTTCAAAAGATACAGGGCTATTCAAGTTTTCAATTTTTTCTTGAGTGAGCTTTGATATTTTATACCTTTCAATAGTTTGTATTTGTTTAAGAAATATGTTCACTTCATCCAAGTCATCAAATCCATTGCCATAAAGTAGTTCATAATAGTCCATTATATCTTTTTATTGTTTGTTGGGTCAGTAGTGATGTCCCGGTTTCATTCATGATATTAGTAACTTGTGTCTTCTCTCTCTTTTTCCTAATTAGTTTTCGAGCTATTTATCAATTTCATTGAGCTTCTCAAGGAACAAGCCTTTAGTTTAATTGATTTTCTGTTTTTGATTTTATCGGTTTCTGCTCATATGTTTATTATTTCCTTCTGTCTGCTCTATTCTGGTATTAGAATTATTCTCTTTGTTACATGAATGGGCCCCAGACACCAACGCTTGATGGCAAGACCCTCTTTTCGCACAGTCCTTCACCTCTGGGAGGGCTGGCTCCACGTCATGCGAGTTGGTGTGTGACCATTTTTGTTGAGCCTCCTGCTTTGATGTGGGACTTGCTCAGCTGAAGCACCCCCAAAACACATCCCGCTGCCTGACTTCCATCATTGTCCCAGGTGGGCTGGGACAGAGACACAGGTGAGATAGCTCAGAGCTGAGGCCCATACCATATTTTGTTTGACAATTATTACCTGATAAAAGGACACACATCACAGGTTGTGAATACCTGAGAGAAACTGAGGAAACGTGCAGAGTGGTGTCATGCAGGAGACCCTGCTCGCTGCGCCATTTGTCGTGTGGGACGGCCTGCGGGGTCTCCACTCCCGCTCCCCACACAAGAACGCAGGATATGGTGAGGCCAAAAAGGAACACCCACGGAGCCATAGGTAGGGGAGTCATACCACTTTATTCTCTCTGGCGGCACTATACTCTCACTGGAGGCTGGATACACACTGTCCGCAAACCGCCATCCACGTTTGCCAGCCCAGCCGCCATCTTCTTGCTAGCCTCCATTCTTCTCCCTTCCTCTCCTCTCTCTTCGTAGCCACAGCAGTTATATTGTGGCCAATGGCTCACTGGTTACAGCTGACGGCCAACTAGCCACAGCTGATGGCCATGCAATCACAGTTGGCCATTTACTACCTGAGCCAGCACCTTTCTATGTGAGGCCGAGAGCCTGGAAACTACTCTCTGGGGCTCCGCCCCACCTCCACCCCTACAGGCTCTCGCCTCACAATCTCTGCGACAAGCGTCTTCCATGAGGGACCTGTGCGAGGAGCCTGGGGTGAATGCAATATCCTGGACACAGCCAGGCTCTCTGGGCACAGCCAGGGTTTCTCAGGGCACCACCAGTGCTTCTGGGCACGGCCAGACTTCCTGGACTTCTTAGGGTACCACCTGTCTTCCCGGACACAGCCAGGGTTTCTCAGGGCACCACCAGTACTCCTGGGCACTGCCAGACTTCCTGGACTTCTTAGGGTACCACCTGTCTTCCCGGACACAGCCAGGGTTTCTCAGGGCACCACCAGTACTCCTGGGCACAGCCAGACTTCCTGGACTTCTTAGGGTACCACCTGTCTTCCCGGACACAGCCAGGGTTTCTCAGGGCACCACCAGTACTCCTGGGCACTGCCAGACTTCCTGGACTTCTTAGGGTACCACCTGTCTTCCCGGACACAGCCAGGGTTTCTCAGGGCACCACCAGTACTCCTGGGCACTGCCAGACTTCCTGGACTTCTTAGGGTACCACCTGTCTTCCCGGACACAGCCAGGGTTTCTCAGGGCACCACCAGTACTCCTGGGCACAGCCAGACTTCCTGGACTTCTTAGGGTACCACTAGTTTCCCCGGGCACAGCTAGGGTTTCTCAGGGCACCACCAGTACTCCTGGGCACTGCCAGACTTCCTGGACTTCTTAGGGTACCACTAGTTTCCCCGGGCACAGCTAGGATTTCTCAGGGCACTGCCACTTTCTCTGGGAACAGCCACACTTCCTGGACACAGCCAGGGCTCTCAGGGCACTGCCACTCTCTGGGAACAGCCCGACTTCCTGGGCACAGCCAGGGTACCTTCAGGGCTCTACTCTCTCTGGGAACAGCCCGACTTCCTGGGCACAGCCAGGGTACCTTCAGGGCTCTACTACTCTCTCTGGGAACAGCCCGACTTCCTGGGCACAGCCAGGGTATCTTCAGGGCTCAGCCAGACCTCTCAGCGCACTGCCACTCTCTCTGTGCCTCTCAGGGTACCCTGCTGGAACAACAGCGACTCACAATCAAGGTGCTTACATATTCTCAATGGCGGCCAGTCAAGAGACAAAAGCAAATATCGCCCAGTTCCACTAACAACAGTTCCCAACCAAACAGTCAAGCGGTCCATTAAATTAGGGATGGAAGGCAATTCCCCATAGTCCATAGTCATTCACCAGGGCTGTCCTGGGGGTGAGGGATGACCTTGACCTCACCCTCATCTCCCACGGAGGACTCAGCAAGCGTTACCTCCTGGGACTATAAGTCCTGCATCCAGGCTGCCTGAGCAGGAACTTCCCCGGCCCACAGGGCTGCAACGACCTTCGCTTTCTCCGGCCTGTGCTGGTTGGGGAACCGTCCACATCTTTCCACCTCTCCACGGGGCTCCATCTCTCCAGCAGCTGCATGGCTTTTCCTGTGCTGGTGGGAGAACCGTCCACGTCCTCCCACCCCTCCACGGGGGTCCAGCTCTCCGGCAGCTGCTCCTCCTGGTCTTCCTCAGACTGAGTGTTCATGCACACAAACTGCTCCACCGTCCTTTGGAGAGCTTTGGCCGGCACCGTATCCTGCCGACTACGCCATGTGTCATGCAGGGGACCCTGCTCGCTGCGCCATTTGTCATGCGGGGAGACCTGCAGGGTCTCTGGTCCCGCTCCCCATACAAGAACGCAGGATATGGTGAGGCCAAAAAGGAACACCCACGGAGCCATAGGTAGGGGAGTCATACCACTATATTCTCTCTGGCGGCACTATACTCTCACTGGAGGCTGGATACACACTGTCCGCAAACCGCCATCCACGCTTGCCAGCCCAGCCGCCATCTTCTTGCTAGCCCCATTCTTTCTCTCTCCTCGTAGCCACAGCAGTTATATTGTGGCCAATGGCTCACTGGTTACAGCTGACGGCCAACTAGCCACAGCTGATGGCCATGCAATCACAGTTGGCCATTTACTACCTGAGCCAGCACCTGTCTATGTGAGGCCGAGAGCCTGGAAACTACTCTCTGGGGCTCCGCCCCCACAAGTGGTAACTACTTTAAATAAGGAAAATTACTGAAATGAACTACTAAGTCGAGTCATGTGTGAGGCTAACCCCAGTGGTACATGGAGAGCCTGTAATAGACTCAAATTCGAGTGCTTCTGTGCAGAGCCTTCTTGGGAATTGCCAGGGAAGAAGAAAGAGAAATGTTCCACTGTGGTCAGAGCAGCCCTGGGACGCCCCATTCTCCCACCTTCTAGAGACCTATGGGCTTGTCCCTCGCGTGGAAGTGAGGCTCAGGTTCTTGTGGTCAGATCCAGGGCAAACCCTCTCCTCGGCTCAAAAGGCATATGTGGGTCTCCAAACAATTCTCAGGTTAAAAAAAGCAAAACACAACATATTAAATGTTGAGTATCATTTAATTTCTTTGCTAAACAACCTATGACTCTTGAACACCACAAATATTCCAATTAGATTTGGGAGGCGAGAGGGCCTGCTTAGAGAGAGAGGATGGGGCCTGATTCTTCTCCAGACCAACAGAGAGAAACAGACTTTCTTCCCTTTCTTTCTACCCCTAAGACAAACTTGTTATGTGGGAGAGGGAAGGAATCGAGGAACAACTCTAAGAGAAAAAGAGAAACTTGTGTGTACGGGGAAGAACTGGGGTTGCCAGCAAAGATCGCCACCTCCCGCCTGCCAGCCAATGCTGCTCATCCAGGCTCAGCCCCATGACCCCCACAATGACAACACACAGGACGCCAACATCAGCTGTCACCCAGGTGCTTGGTGAACCATTTGATTATTTAAAGACTCTCAGAGCCGTCACATTTGACCTCATTGCTACCTACCAAAAAAGGAAAGAGACATTTCAGTTTTGGTGGTAGCAGGTGTCACTTAACCTTGCAGACGGTGCAGGCAGCCCTGGGTTTCATCCTGGCTCTGCCATGGGCTTGCAGCTGTGTGTCCCGGGGAGAGTCTCTCTCCTACCTTGACTTTGGTTTGCTTGCCTGTAACACTGAGGCAGGCGACTCTAAACACCCCTGACAAACAACCCAAACACGGGTATTTGCTCAGAAGGGGACATTGAGAGTGGAATGGAGGTGCAGTGGGAAGACAAGAATTTAATTGCGCAACACAAAGCGAGATTTCTGAAAACGCTTTCTAGGCAGTACCCTGTCCTCGGTCCTGCAGACAACTGCACTCACCACCCAGCCCAGCTGCATGCGCTTTCTCCTCCCTCTCCATTCACCCCTTCTCAGCTACTCCTCCTTCCTCTGGCACTGCACCCCTGCCCCGGGCCTCCACCCACTTCTACACAGCATCACACCGATCCCAGGTCGGCCACTGGGTGCTGAGCAGCCCAGTAGAAGGGCCCCACCCACACTTGCCCTCAGGAGGTGGGACAGGAGAGAGACGTAAGTACTGATGATTTTTGTTTTGTTTTGTTCCTCTTCCTCTTTTACTAATATGCAAAAGCAAATTTATTTTCTTTATCTGAGTATGTTGGTAAAACTGTTTTAAACATGCAAATGGAAAAAGAAATGTGGGCAAGAAAAGCCTCTGCTGGCAAGAGCGACCCCATGCGTGATATGGCAGGGCAGAGCTTCGAGAGGGTAGAGGAAAGGCACAGATCGGAGTAAGCGCCGGGATGACAGGGACACACAGGTAGGCTGGCCTGGAGCCCAAGAGGTGGGGAGCCAGCAAGAGCCGAAGTCAGGATTCAGGGGATGGCGCAAGCAGGACAGTTGGGGGGCTGTGGTGTAGGGTGCCGGCAAGGTGTGGCCATGTGACGTGCAGGGTTATCTGCCACACAACTTCTCCAAGGTAGGCAGCACCCACTTTACTGATGAGGGAGTACGGCCCACACTCAGAATAACTTCCCCAGGAGCTGTAGGCTGATCCAGGACAGAGTCAGGACCCCTCCAGGCAGTCTGGGGCCAAATTGCATGTTTACTAACTAAATGCAGAAATATTGAGCTGAGGCCAGAAGAGACAGGGACATCAAGTGGGAAATACGTTGCTCTTCGTTCGGCATTTAAATGGAATGTAAGTGAACGCCCTACATGTGGACTTGGATGGCAGGTGGACACTTGTGAGCTGGGGCTTCAGGAGGTGGATGACAGGAGGCCTACATGGCACCAGGGACCCCCGTCCTTTGAGTCCGAACCCCTGCCATCCGCTGTCTCCCTGCGAGTGCGTACGCCTCCCGATTTTTTTCACAGCAACTCATTTTTCACTGAATCTGATTGTGTTGCTGGATTCAATTTTATGGGAGTTGTATTTTCAAAAAATACAAGTTATTGGAGAAGAAGGGGGAGTATGAAAAGTCAGGATGCAAGAAACCCATCTTTAATGGGCAAAAAAGCCACGTCTCTGTTTGCCAGGTCTCTCCATCGCAGGCCGGCTGTATCGGTGCTGTGGGCCTGCAGCTCTGCCTTGCAGGAAGCACTTGTGTGCCAGCCACCTGGCAGAGACAGAGCTCAGAAAGGAGCCGGGAAGTGTGGTGGGGGATTCGGGGGCAAGGTCCCCTCCTCCCCGGTGCAGCGGCACCAGCTCGTCGGCACTCTGGGTCAGAGCGGGGGCAGCAGGCATCTGAACACAGGGCAGATTCGCCAGATCACAAATGCTGTTAGTGCAATAACTCAATCTTCTGCTCACTTCATCGAGTCTCCCCAATCAACAAGTGACCAGTTTCCAATTTTATCATTTTTTTCCTCAGTGTTTTTGCAAATACTTTGATTTAGATGCCCAGATTTAATCTGAAATGTTTACCCAACTAAATATAGAATCTTCACATCAAATAACATATTTAACTGTGAAGAGTTGAACTGGATGCACGCTCAGGAAAAACAAAATAATTTTCTTAATAAGAGATATTACTCAGTTTATTTTGAAAAAAACAAACAAAACGCTCCAATTAAGAATTTATTTTTTATAGCTTTTTATGTATTGAGCTATGCTTCAAAGTCCAGTGATGTAATAAACTGTTCCCCCAAAATCACAAATGTACGTTGAATGCACAGGAGCTTCGGGAACTGTGTTTGAAGTTTTCACCTCCTTTCTGATCGAGATCATGTTTGCAGTTCCCTTTGTTTAAAACAGGTCTAAAAATTCTACTTCTGCTGCAAAAATAAATGATAAATTATTGATACATACCAATTATTTATTATTATTTATGCAAAGCTTGTCACATTATGCATGCATAAGGGGATTAAATCAGCGTTAGCCCCCAACCCCGTTAGGGGCACACGATGGCTGCAAAAGGTGGCACGTAGGTTTTGTCATCGGCAAATATGTGCATCAGAAACCTACACATTGTTTGCGGACATTGTTGCTCTAGTGTCTTTAATAGGAAGGCAGAGCCGTGTCGACCAGTAATGGTTATTTACCTAATTCTAGCTTTGATTATCTCGGCATTAAATAAATAACTCACCCAAGGAAAGAACCACTAAAGTGCCCTGTGTATTGTAATGTGGACATAAAAATGCCTTGAAACTAAAAGAAACAGATGAGCTTTACTTAAAAAAAAAGTGTGCTTTTCCTAAGGCAATGCTTTTGTCATATTATAATGACACATTACAATCAAGAAATAGAGATAAATCAGGAAAATACCATGATATTATGACTTGTCATGGTTCTTCCTGATAACATCCTGAATTTCAAGGCAAATTCACTGAAGGTATTTTACCCCAAAATACTAATGCATATAAATGAAATTATTAGCAGCATTCATTTTTAATGGGAAACCTAATGGAGAGCTTGCAGAACGGCATAACTACCCTTTGATCCCGTGAAGGAGCGTTTTCCAGTTCCTAGGGCAAAAATTATATCCAATACGCTGATGCTAGAAAGCCACCCATCTTTGCAACTGACACTTTAAAGCTATGAAATATTTTTAAAGTTCTGTTTGTGGTGCAATTGGGGTTTGGATCAGGACTCAGGAAGGGATGGCCCCACAGCAGAGACAGCAATGCAAGGTGTAAATAATCACCACCTGATTATCTAAAAACTTAACTTGTTTGTGGTGTTTTGGAAGGAAGAATTATTCCTTTTTTTTTTTTCCTCGATCGAAATTGCCCCATCACTAATGCACATCTGTAACTTTGTGATGTTTACTGCTTATTCTGGTCACATTTTGAGTCACATTTGTTCATTTTGTCCACATTGGTATCATGCAACCCTTCTGATGTTGCAAAACATTCATAACCGTGATTAATGTGCTGTGTGGTAATGCTGGTGATGGTGGAAGCCAACGGCCATCCCATCAGGTGTCAGAGCCCTGCTCTGTTTCCACCACACAGGTGACATCCTCGCCGGGATGCCTGTAATGGCCGCCCGCCAGCCCAAGCCAAGGCCAGGTCAGCCTCCTGCCACACTGAGACCTCCCAGGGAAATGGACCCTGGGACTTCTCTTTGCTAGTTCTGGTGATTAGTGGCTTCCAGAACCTCTTTCTCTCTGATTTATACTAATACCACCTCTTTGTTTTCAATTTAAGCTGTCTCCTTGCAATCCCTTTTCAGAGGCAGCACACTCTTTCTATGCATGGCAGATACATTCTGAGACCTCTGTGAATTCCCAAATTTGCCAATATCGCTAGGAATATAACTCCCTTCATAATATGCAGTTCAGTGCAGCTAAACAATTGACACGTCGTGCTAACACCATCGATGGATCAACACAGCACCACCGATATTTATCCAGTGATTAGCATCAATTTTCTCCTGAAAACAAACCGCACTGCATCCCATCGGTGCTGGATGATTTTAACCACATGTTTGCAAAGCTGAGGCAGAGGTGGGCGTGCTCTGTGGACCACTGGGAACTGGCAGGGAGGAGGCGTGGGCAGATGTCCTCACCTGCATTAGCATGTGAGGGTTAGGTGCCTCTGAAATGGCAGGCAATGTGTGACATGACCACAGACAGGACCTTCAGAACCCCTGGTGCTCCCGCCGGGCTGAGCTGAGAACCACCTGGGAGCCTGGACACCGGCAGGTGCGGGGACCCAGCCCCAGAGGTTCTGATGTAATTTGTCTGGTGGGCAGCTCAGGAAATGGAATGCTTTCTAAGTCTTGGTGAGTCTAATGTACACCCAGAGGGAACTACTGGACCCATGGAAAGAAACTCCCATGGAGTGGTTTGCAGTTCTTCACAAATTTGAATATGTTCATTGATAGATTAATCTGTTAACCAATCGTTAGCCTCTAATCCATCGTCGTATCACAGGTGAGGAAGACATGGGCTGCTGCTGCTGCTGAATCAGCAAGGGTGCTCCAACAGGGAGGAGGGGGCCCAGGTCACAGCGAGTGGGCACGCGCTGGCACCAGACAGCAGGGTCCAGGTCCCCTGTCGCATGTGTTGACATGCACAAGCATCTTTGGGCCTCGTCTCCTCTGTGGTGAAATGAAGACAACAAGCACACTGCCCTCAGAGGGCTGTGAGGGGTTTCCTAACCACACACATTGCCCCGATGGCTAATTCTGTGCACGTACCCACCTCTCACGAGGGCTGCTGGAACCCAATGTCTTCAGGCTCAAGCCCTTAGGACCAACTGTGCTAGGCATGTGAAGAAATGGCCCGGCAGCTGCCCACCCCACAGCCTTGTAGGGACACGTCCTGCAGCTCATTGCCAGACTGTAGCTGCCTAGTGTAAGTGGTGACACACACCTGGACAGTGTGTGCAGCCGGGAACATCATCACTGCCTCGTGCTGCCATGGCAACAGTTGGTACTGTTTGCCTCAAAATCCTCGCAAACCAAAAAGTCCCAAGTGCTGCCAGACAGCACGGGCTATCTCCCCAAACACTCACTGACGTGCACACATTCACATGTACACACACACACACACACACACACACGAGGCCTCTGACCACACTGTCCACTTCCACTGCTCAGAAGCTCGTGTGTGGGTTCCTGTCCAGAAGTCTAAGGCGATGCCATCACCTCCTGCCTCACCTCCTGCACAGAACCTTGCATCTGTATTTGCTCCCAGATTGTCCAAGGTCACCTCCCAGACAACTCCAGAGTCTTGGGTGTCTCAGTAATGATATGAAGGACGGAGGCAACGGGCAGAGCCTCCCGGGGATTCGGGGGCTGCACCCAGACCGGCCGGACAAGACTCCTGACCTAGAGTCGGCACAGTTCAAAGGTCAGCAGAGGAAGCATGATTCCGGGGACAAGGTGGTGGCAGGCAGACAGAAGGAAGGAATGGCTGCAGATGATGTGCCCACAGGCTCTGAAGTGTCCAGCCTGGCGGTGAGGGGACAGGCGGCACCTGGGAGCCTGATGCAGGCTGGCTTCTTTGTGTCCTTGGTCCCAGCTGCCCTTACAGATCGCTGCAGAGGGGGTGTTAAGGAGGTTGGAAAACCCTGCTGTGCTTTAGGAAATGCGTGTTCCCTACAAATGGAACAGCAGTGGGGTCCCGTCCAGGTCCAGTCTGCAGTTAGGTCCAGTCTGCGTCCTCAGCCTGACCTGACACGCCTGTGCCCCCGCAGGGCTGAGGAGGGGACTGAGGGGTGCACAGGGCTCCCACACCTGTCCCGGTTAGGGTCCCATCAACAGCTGTGTACCCCGGGCTGGCTGAGTGCGTGCGTGTGTGTGTGAGCGCGTGTCTGAAGGTACAGAGCATGACACTGCTGCAAATACAAACAGGTTGCCGTCTGTCCAGCATAACTCCCCGGCGTCCCCAGCACACATGTCAAGGCTCCTGCTCAGCATCTTCAAGTCATTTAAAAGGATAATTAGTGCGTGGCGTCTGTCTGGGACCCTCCGAGGGTTTGTGTCCATCCTGTTTGTCACTGTTTTTCCCCTAATCCCCTCTAATGAGGGTTTATGTTAACACGGATAAGCCCTCGCTGCTGTGCACTGGCCAGCTAGCTGCTCCCATGGACACGCTGCTCACATGTCACCGCCTTCGGCTACCTGGCTAGGGGACGTCGGAGGGCTCCCCGGGAAGGGCTGCGTGTACTCGTGGGCAGTGTCTGCTGTCATCGGGCCGTCCTGACGGTTGCCTCTGCTCTCCCTGCATTCTCTCAGGGTTTGATGTCATTTCATTTCTGTAGCTCTCAATTCCTTCGCCATGTTCAGCCTTCGAGGAAGACGTCCTGGGCGTCGCTGCTTTTGTCACATTAGACGTGTCCCCGCCACCCCACGAAGGAGGTAGGAACCGCTGAGCTGGGTGTGGCTGAGCTGCCCAGCCTTCTGGACCCAACAGCTCTGCAGAAGCAGAAGACTTCACTCGGTGAGCGGGCCTGGCCGCCAGGTAGAGACGTCGGCAGTTTTCAGAGGTGCTGGGCCTTCCTCCCCTCTGCACCTTTCAGGGAAAGCGTCAGTGACGGAAAGGTCTGGGGCAGGCATGTCACACCCACTTACCCAGGCAGCAGGCTCGCTGCGGACGAATGCTGGCTACAGTATTTCTCTAGATCTAAGGTGATAGTGGAAAAGGAAAATAGTAGTTTTCACAATTTAATAAAAATGAATGCTCACATGTTACCCCTTAAAAATTCACATACGCATGTTGCGTTTACTCTATACTCCTGTGCTACAGCATAATTAGTAGTCTCATTTCACATGCAGACCCAGGTCCTGAGGATCAGAGAGGCTATGCAGTTCTCCCCGAGTCACAGAGCTAACGAGGGGAGGCCGTTTGTCTGAGGCCTTGCCATGTCCTTTGCTGGTTCCTCCAGACCAGGAGGCCTGAAGTTCCAGGGACACGAGGGGGAGGCCCAAGCGACGCATTTCTAAGCGTGGTTATTGCTCGTACTTGGATGCATAGTGAGTCAGGAACAAGGAAGCGGGTCTATAGGGCTCACAAGTGGCCACAGAGCTTTCTAGCTCCCTGTTAAAGGGTCATTATTTGAGGACTTGTCTTAAAGGAGAAAACGTGAAGGCTCAGGACAACGTGACAAAGCCTTGAGGAGTGGGGCGGATGGGCGGTGCACAGGCTGGGGGGCCAGGTGGTCACTGCAGGACAAGGGAGCCGTGTGTCCTGCAGGTGCCCCAGCGGGGGGACCCTGGGCCCGTGTGGAGCCTGCTCTCCATAACAGGAGAAAGGGTCCAAGCGGATTGGGGCTTCTCCAGGTGACCTGTCATGTTAGCCTGGACCTGCGCACCGACAGGAAGAAGCAGCTCACACCCGGGGAGCTGGCACCCACGGGGTAGTCTCAGGAGGGTCTCCTATATCCTAGATGTGATGACATCACAGAGTGGCACGATGGACTTTGGAATCAATCCCCAGAGTTTGTGCTTCACTAGAGTCCTATTCCCTTCAAAGTCGTCGCCTTGGGATACGCACGTCCCTCTGACGAGCAGTCAGGGCGTAAATCCTTCAGCAGCTTGTCTGCGGTCACATTCAGGGACTGTGACGGAATTCTCCGAGTGGTCTCAGTGGGGACATTCTTGTCCTGGGAGGGTCTTTGATTTCTGGAGGGAAGATGCTCTCTCTGCCTTTCCTGTTCAGCTCCATGCCCCACGAGACCTGGTCCTTTTTGCTGGTGCATCACTGGAACCTCAGCCTCAATAAAGCATGAGCCTCAGACTCGTGACAGGTGAAGGGACCTGTCACAGATGCAGCCAGGGATTCTGGGTCCCCTCGGAGCTCCCCACCCACACGCCCCCGGAGGAGGCCTGAAGCCACGACAGACAGGACTTGGCAGCTGCCATAGAAAAGTGCCTCAAACTGTGTGGCTTTACTCAACAGAAGGGGATTCTTTCACAGTCTGTAGGCAAGAAGGCAGGGTGTCAGCAGGGTCATGTACCCCTAAAGGCTCTGGGGGGACCCTTGCTGGCCGAGCTTTTGGGGTCTCTGGCAACCCTTGGCTGCATCTCTCCAAGCTCTGCCTCTGCCTTCACACGGCCTTCTCCTATGTGTCTGTCCTCTACTTTCCTTCTAAGGACACCATCATATGTGATATAGGGCCATCCTAATCCAGCAAAATCTTGTCTTAATTAGTTATATTTGCAAAGATCCTATTTCCAAGTAAAGTCATATTCACAGGTCCCCAGGGGTTAAGAATGTATGTTTTCGGGGGGACACAACTCAACCCACAACAATGGGACAGTGTTCCCGTCTCCCACTCCTGAGTGGCTCTCAGTGGCAATCTGCCGTCAGCCCCTGGACTGCAACACTCTCTGATACCTCCTGGGTTGGAGCTCCTGGGGGTCCCACACATCACACACAGATCCTCATCCCGGGGTTGGTGTGTAGAAACACAACCCCATGCAGGATACTAGGAGGCTTTCTACTTTGGAAGTGAGGTGTCTGAGAGCAGACGAATCACCCCTCAGCAAGAGCATTAGAGGCATTGGAGGAGCAGGAAGTGACCGGACATCAGGGTCTGAGCAGTGGCTTGTCACTGCACAGGTGATTCAGGCAGGTATATCCTGCGTCTTCTCCCTATGTCTCCTGGTGGTCGGGTCTGAGGTAAGGGTGGACAGTCACAGGCCTGAGAATCCATCTTCCCTGGGAGCGGGGCACTGAGAGTGGATCCAGGCCCCCACGTCTCGTTCATCTCCAGAGACACTGTCACTCCATCTCCCAGACTCGTCACGACGCAGCGCTCTAAGAGCAGAGCCTTTTCAATGGCAGGTGCCATCTTCACGGGGGACATGGAGAATTCGGCTGACTGATTCTTTGACGGGTCTCAGAGCAGCAGATATGCAGGATGTGGGGAACGGCAGCTCCTGGCCACCCTTGTCAGGTTCAGAGGTGAGGGAAGACATCTCCTAGCTTTAGAGACATGAGGATACTCACGCTGTACCCATAGCATCTGAGTACCTGGCTTCACTCGCTTCATTAAATATTGAATACATTTTAAGACCAAAGCCTCCTTTTCATGTTTCTATCAGAAATGCTCACATGTTTTGTGGGGGAAACACGCAAATGTCCACATGCAGGGTTCTCACAAAGACTCCCCGGGACCCGCGGGGCACTGCCCTCGGGCCCGCAGGCGAGCTCGGCTGGGAGGAATGGACGTGAATGTGGACGTCGTGTGTGCAGCTGGGACCGACTACCCAGGCCAGTGGGATGCTGGCTCCTTCCTTCTCTGAAGGGCTGGGTTGTCACATCAATTGTAGAACTGCGTGAAGGACGGCTGGACGTCCTCTGGTTAATTAGCTGGGTTTCCGTTCTGACGAGGCTGCGAGTTTGGTGTTGGAGAATGAGACGAAACAGAGGGTTGGGTTGCTTTAGGAGTTTCCTTCCCTTCTCCATTATCACTTTCTTGGCGATGGATCATCTTCAAGACACACAATCTTTAAATGTGTCATCTTCTGTGACACGCTGGATTGAGTTGTCCACCAGGGATTCCGGGACTGTGGCCGGGGCGTTTATCTTTCCTCCCTGGACTCACTTGGCAGGGGCGACGGATGTGGAAGGATTGTCTGGGTGCGGACACAGCTGCAAACTACCTGCTGTGGACATGCAGTGGTCTGCTCCGGAGTCCCCCACATGGGGTGGAGAAGGGCTCTGTGTGGGCGTCTGGGCTCCGTCCCTCCCACCATGCATTTCCAGAAACTCATACGCCTTCCAGGGTGAAGCTAGAGCGTGTGGAACAGCCCACAGGAGCTTAGCCGTGGACAGCAAACATTGCAAGCACACACTTCATTCCTACGACGCCCTTTTGTTTTCAAAGATTATCCAACAACGGTTCATCTTGATGAAATGCACAGCGTGGAGTCTGCAGAGCCCATGCTCAGAGCTCACGTTACTACACTAAGGGTGTCTGACTTCTTCCCACCCTCCAAAAGTACAACCCACTGTTGCGGGTTAAACTGTGTCAGACACGTATTCCCGTGTTGAAACTGTAACCTCCAGGATCTCAGAATGTGGCCTGCGGTGGAGATAGTGTTTTTGGGCTGTAGTTAACTTAAAGTGGTGTCACTAGGGTGAACCCTCATGTAATGTGACTGGGGTCCTTATAACAAGGGGGATTGGATGCAGACCCACACAGGGAGAAGACTGAGTGTGAAGGCAGAGGTCGGGTGATGCTTCTACACTCCAAGGAACATCAAAGATGGGCAGTGAGCCACCAGAAGCTGGAGCCAGGCCAGGACCCCATTCTCCTCACAGCCTCAGAACCAATGACCCTGTCGAAACCTTGGTCATGACTCCTGGTCTCCAGACCGGTGAGACCATACCGGTCGGTATTGAAGCCCCCTGTGTGTGCCACTCTGTATGGCAGTCCCAAAACCTGAAGGCACCTACCCATCCAAACGTAAGGGCACCATTGAGTGGGTCGGGACCTTCCACACGTTGCAAAATGTTGTAACCATTCTGCTTGGGCCACCCAGTGTGCATCGAGTAGGAATATATCCTAAGTTAGGATACCATCTCGGGTGACAGGGCTTCGCCTGCGGACAAGACTGATAATAAGAGCGGGGAAAGTACTTCCCGCATAGAGGTCTCAGATTTGACAAACGAAAATACAGGCCTCTCAGTTAAACTTCCATTCAGGTGAACCGTGAATGATTTTAGTACAAGTCTGCCCCGTGCAATATTTAGGACTAATATTTATACTATAATTATATTAAGACTAATGATTATACTAAATAATTATTCATTGATTATCCGCAATTCGTATCTAACTGGGTGTCCTGTGTTTTGTCGACAGCTCGATGTGGGGTCCCTGACCCATCTATTTGAAGAAGGGGGCCCTTGGGACTCTAACAACCTTTAAGAACTGGACGGAATCTCCAGCTCCCCCAGGAGGTGAGCGCTGCGGCGTTCCTGGGACTTACACTGTTTGGCTGGGTCTGGGCTCCTTGTGTGGACCACCCCCGCCCCTGCCCTCCACCAGCGGCCCTGGCTGTTGACACAGTTGGCGTGTGGGTCCAGAAAGCAGCCCCAAGCGGGTGCATGGCTCTCCTTTTGGGGAGATAAATCATGTCTCCAGCCCTCTCAGCACCGAGTTTCTGCTGAGGCTGCAGCGGATGGTCAGATTTATGACCTTTTTGGGCACGCTTTCACAGTCATCTCTCTGTGAGGAGCTGTAATCAGACCTTCTCACGCGGACGCCCAATTCAGCAGGAGCCACAGGCCTCGCTGGGAAAGACCAGGCTGTGCTGAGTCCTGTGGAGTCTGTGCTGGTAAAACCCTCACAGGATACTGTTTTGGTCCAATTTCTTAAAATAAAGTCAATCAACCCCTTTACACATCAAGTAATGAAACTACACTCAGCGTGGATATAAATGGCTCCTGAGCCCGAGTGCGTTCAGATTTGGCTGCACAGAGCTGAGCCGGGGTTTGGGTTGTGGTGGCGAAGGCACCACTCACGGGTCCCAGCCGAATCGTTTGTCTCATATCAGGAGACAGCGCCTGTGGTGACAGTCAGGGGGTTGACCAGCCCAACATACGCTCATAAAAGAAACTATCAGCTTGTTACCCCATGCTTCTCTCAGGAAGGAAAATGCAGCTCTCTCAGCTTAGCGGATGTGAGCTGCTCCCACAGATGTGTGTCTGTGTTTCTGTCAGTGCACATGTCTGTAGTGGGTTATGCAACGCCTACATCGAAAAGAAGACGCTTATCTTCAGGGTCCTAGCTCAGCTTTGCAAAATGAGTCCTGGAGAGAAGGCATGATGGTCGGAGTGAACACACTGAAAACAGTGCCGGAATTAGAAGTTTCGGAAGAAGGCTAGTTGTCATCTCTTCCTTCCTCACCATCCAACGGCATCCCAACAGACACCTCACAGCTCCAGTGAGGACATTGGTCCCTCCCGAGAGTCACCCCCACCCTTCCATTCTGAGTGAGATGCACTCGCTGGGAGCACACAGCCCCACTCCCTGACTGTGGTGCTTCCACCGAGGGGGTGGGGTGAGGGTGGGGTAATCACAGCTCAAGGGTGTTTTCCCTTCCACATGGCAGCCACCAAGTATCTGAAGGCACCTGCCACAGTCCCTAAAAGTTCTGTTTCCCACAATGAAAATCAAATTCTCCTTCTTACTGCTTAGTATGTGGCATAATAGAATCCTAGCCATTAAATGGTGAAATCTCCCACTGCTGGTTTATATGCTCAAATTTATCACCATCACTCAAAATAGAGTATGAAATGGGATCCAAATACTGGCCTTAAATTTATTTCTCTTCTATTTCTGCTTATTTGCATCAGCAGTTTTTCTTCCCCAAGTACCACTAGTCCCCAGTGCCTTAGTGGATGGTTGCTCAGTGCGTAGGAGCCATGGGGTGTGGCACTGCAGCTGTTCATTTTCCACACACACCTTCCAGGTGCAAACAGACCCCCTCCCCATGCAACTTGGGAAATGATTGGTGCTTAGGACCCGTCCCTAGTGTCCCACAGGGTCATGTGTGTGTCCCCCTAGCTCCATCACCACCTCATTTGCCCCATGTCACCACAGAGTGCTCTGTCACCAGAAGGTGGCCTTGTTGAGGGCAGGTCCTTCATACCTGTGCCTGCCTGGGAGGTCCCAGCGCTCAGGAAACACCGACGGAAGGCATGTGTGAGTACGGGAGAATTCGCTCATCTACTTCAATAAATGAGGTTACTCCACAGCGGCCCGAGTCCTGTGTGTTCGTTTGCTTTTCTAATCCCACCAACACGAGAAGCACCTCCTGTCTTTTCTGTGACCCTGGTGGTGTGGTCTTCCTTTCTCCTCTGCTCTGACAGATCCTTGTCTCATCTACCACGTGATGCCAGTGTCCCTTCACCCACTCAGATCCCTTTCCACATTCAAAGTTGTCAGCCTCGCTCTGTGGAGGGACCAGTGGCCTTTTCTGCAGACACGGGGCTGCTTCTGCCAGGAACAGTACAGGACGGCAGCTGGCTCGGTGGGACCTGGCCGCATCCTCTGGCCACAGCCTATAACCTGGCATCTAGATGACCCAGCAGTCCTGTCCAGGACCACTGGGGCCTAGGTCCTCAACACTCAGCCCCCAGGTGAGGGGCCTCCATCTTCCTCCTGCCCCACTTGTTGTCAAGCCTGGCCTGCACTGTCCTGTGTTGCCCACTCTTCAGGGGCCCTGCCTTTATAGGTCTCCAGAAACTTCCTGCTGGACGGCCAAGAGAGCTGTTCCTTCTGGACATGGTAAGTGCCTGTCCCGTCATGCAGTCCTGCTTCCCGCCCTGTCCCCTCTCCAGCCTGGCCCCTGCAGGGGACCTCTGCCCTTCAGTGCATGGCTGGCCTCGTCTCTCTGGGTTCCTGGGAACACCTGTTTCTCAGGCCGCTTGGGAGACCAGCAGTCATTTCTGTGCCAGACTTCAGCCCCCACCCCGTTCTCTAATGTGGGTTGGGGAAGTGAACACATGAGTGCACATAGGCTTTGCCGGAGAGCCCTTCCCCTGTGCACTCGGCAGGGGGAGGCAGGCCGTGCGGTGACACCCCTGACCACTGTCTTCACTCATCTGCTCTGGCCATTTCTGGTCTGTCCCAGGCACTCACCCCCGGGTCAGGCTGTGTTTATTTTCTGGACACTCCAATAGTCACTTGGCGAAAACACAGGAGCAGTGGCAGACAGTGGTCACCTAAAGCCTTCATTAGGCACCACTTTACAGAATTGTTCTATTTAATCAGCTTGTAATTCAGAACAAATATTTCCAGAGTTCACGAACTTGGTGTGACCTGTTCTGTCCACTGAGAAGTGAGCTGTGAAGTCAGGACCCGGCTGCTAATCTACGTGGCATCTTTGTTAGATCACGTCGGAAACACGTGTCTTCTTCCTAGTGTTGCAAGATTGGGTCTCAGATGAGAGAGAAAACCCCTTGCCCAATTTGTAAGGTTGGGAGTGTCACCGAGGGTAGTGACAACTGTGCCTGAAAAGGTGTCCTGAGAAGCAGATGCCGACACGGACTCCATGAGCAGGAAAGGCTCCTGCAAACAGGGCCAGGGACCGCTGGACGAGCTGTCCTCGGGGGAGGCTAGTGTGACCCCAAATGAAGCAGGGAGGAGAGGAAGGAAGGACCCCAGACAGACCTGAGGTCCAAGCAGGTTCACGGAGGCCTTCGGCGCGTCCTCGAGCCCGTTGAGCAGTCTCCCAAGATGCCGTGTCTGCCTCAGTGTCCCCACTGCACCCAGTCATGGGCAGGGAGCAGCCTGGGAAAGGGGACCCTGGACCCCATACAACAGTGCGATTCAGATTTCAATAGGAGGGTTCCCCAGGAATGTCTGTTCCTGTCCTTGGAAGGAACCCCACTCATTTCACGCAGCTCTGCAGGCAGGACCCGAGTGTGGGGACCTCCCTCCCTTCCTCCCACATGGACATGGTGACCCACAAGCTGGGAGTGGCCCCCACACCTGCACCCACTGTGCTCTGCATCCTGGGAAGGTTCCAGGGCCTGTGCACTTGCGGACTGGGAGTCACTGAGGGCGCCTGGTTCCTGCTGCTGAGTATGGGGAGGAGACAAAGAGCCCACTGAGGGCAGTGGCGGCTTCCACTGGTCTTTCCTCCCACGCGGTCATTCTTGTGGGGAAGGGGCGCTGAGCTGCTTCCTGCACAGACCAGGCAGCGGGAGGAGCCAGGTAAAACCCGGGCAGCTGCTGAGGGGCCTGAGGGGCACTGGGGAGGCTCTGAGGCAGATATAGAGGGGGTGGAAGAGGACGGCTCATCCTGGGGGACAGTTCTGCTCAGCCAGAGAGCAGGTGAGGGGGAGGTAGGGTCAGGTTGAGGCTCTGGAGATGAATGAAGCTGGTAGGGAGTCGCCTGTGTGTGTGTGTTTTCCCCTAAGTTTCAAAAGTTTTGGAGATAAATGTTATATTCACTGCTGGGAGGAAGATTAAAGGAAGGGATAAAAGTACAAATAAAAAAATAGGATATCCTAGTGGCACCAAAAGATGGAGAGAGAAGTGAGAAAAGGATAAGAAAGGGAGGGGAAGAAAGTGTGTGTGTGTGTGTGTGTGTGTGTGTGTGTGTGTGTGTGTGTGAGAGAGAGAGAGACAGAGGTGAGAGGTGAGAGGTGAGAGGTGAGAGGTGTAGGATGGACAGAGGGAGGGAGACATGAGGGAGAGGAGGGAAGGAGAGCTGAGGGGGAGACATAAAAGGATATGAATTTGATGGGAAATCCCCTAAATATTAAAAAGCCCGACAGTTCTTATTTAAGCTCAAGGCATTTTTTCCATAGGAAGACAAAAGGCCCATTAACGAAAGCCGCGGAGGGCAGGGCAGGTGTTTCTCCAGGCGGCTCCGTTACCCGTTCTCCAACCTCCTTGCTCCTTCTTCCTTTTCTTTTCTTTTTAAATTAAGCATGCTATGCAAACCACGGTGACTCCAAACAGAGTAGTGTGCCCCTCTGGGGACAAGAGCCTTCCCAGAGCCGGGCAGGGGTCTGGGGACAGCCCACTGCATGCATTATGAGTTCTCTAACAGGGAGCACACAGGCCATCCTTCAAGCTGCGAGGTTTCCCCCAAGAGCATAAAACGGGACAATTTTTCCCGTCAGCTTTGCTGACTGCCCCAGTGGGATCTGCTGAAGTCACAGACTGATACCGCTTATAATTTCCATACCTTAAATAATTTAACTTGAAATCACATAAATAAAATGTTATAACTGAGCACGATTCTTTATACATTTTCTAATAATTCCTACCTTTTAAATTAGCATAAGACCACTTAGAATAATTGAAGGATTTAATTGCATGGAGCACAGGAATAACCGTGCTGGGCTGTGCTGCACAGTGAAGCTGCGATGAGTTTTAATTCATCTGGTTTCTCCCATTTGGTCTTCATCTTAGGTAACGTGGCAGGAGCTAGACACACATGCACGTGGACATGGTACCTAATCGTTCAGAAGCACTGCGTGTTCTGCTGAAAATCTCTAGACAGGCCATTCTTGAAGTTAAAATAGAGGAAAAGAATTAGTGACTTAAACATGTTAGATCTTGCTTTCCTGTCTGCTGTGTCCTCACAAGTATCTGCTCATATGGATGGCAAGGTCTTGCGTGCTCTAGGATACTGTGGGAGAGGGAAGAACTCGGACTGCTAGGGCTCCGCCAGGGCTCCACAGGGCTGAGGGGACAGCATATAACACGGCTGAACCCAACGCTCACGGCAGAGACCTCGGAGAAAAGACTGAGGGAAAAAGGCTGAAAACGGTGGTTTAAGCCCGCACTGCCGAGCAGAGAACGGAGCCTTAGGCACTGAGACTAGCCGCCCCCTCCCTCCCCTCCCAGAGCTCGCCCCGCCCCCACCTGCCCGGTGCTAGAAGCGAAACAGTAGCAGTGTCAGATCAAAACAACAGAAAATTTGCTATATTTGAGAACTGTGGCCCACAAACACAAATTCACAGCCCAACTAGTTCCAGCAAAGGGGAGAGAGCTGTGGAAGCAGGACCGGCTGTGGTGGTGGTCGCCGCCATTGCTCTGGGCCACCTCTCACAGCTCACCCCGCCCCTGGCCCCACCTATCTGGGCGGATCCCTGCAGGAGTAAACAGAACTGCTGAAACATACGGGCTCTGAATCAGGAGCTGGAAGAGCTTTGGAACATCAAAAGCTCTCCGCATACCCACCGGGACACTGCGCCCTGTGACCTAGACGAACTATTAACAGAGGAGAAGCCCGTCTCCCAGGGAATCCCCCCATTGTGTGAGAAGCAGGAATAGTGCAGAGAAAACAGCACTACCGTGTGGGAGAAGAAAAATAAATTGCAGTTGGAGAAATAATAAGATATTCTACCAACAAGTACTGGAAAACAAAAGAAAGACCTTTTCCTATCAACCTGTTGCAGAAGTCACTCCTGTAGATGTCTAGGAAGAGAAATAGTAAACCAGTAATCGCCATGAATAACCAAGGCAACAAGATAGCTCAGAAAGAAAGTGAAAAATCTCCAGAGAAGGCACTTAAAGATACAGAAATATGTGACTTAAGTGACAGAGAATTCAAGATTGCAGTTCTGAAAAACTCAACGAGATACAAGAAAACACAGATAGGCAGTTAAATGAACTCAGAAACTCAATCAAAGAACAGCATGAGCATTTTACGAAAGAGATTGAAATTTTAAAAAAGAACCAAAGAGAATTTCTGGAGATTAAGAACTCAATAGAAGAAATTAAGAATGAAATAACCAGCTTAGGTAGTAGAGTTGACCAGATGGAGGAAAGAATCAGTGACATCGAAGATAGAAACCTGGAAATGACACAGATAGAAGAAGAAAGAGACTTGAGACTTAAAAGAAATGAAAGAACTCTACAAGAACTTTCTGACTCCATCAGAAAGAGCAATATAAGAATAATGGGCATACCAGAAGGAGAAGAAAGAGAGAAGGAACAGAGAATATATTCAAACAAATTGTCGATGAGAACTTCCCAAATTTGTGGACAGAACTGGACCCTCGAATCCAAGAAGCAAATAGAACACCTAGTTACCTCAATCCCAACAGACCTTCTCCAAGGCACATTGTATTGAAGCTGTCTAAAATCAACGACAAAGAAAGAATCCTCAAGGCAGCCAGGGAAAAGAAGACGGTAACTTACAAAGGAAAGCCCATTAGATTATCATCAGATTTTTCAGCAGAAACTCTACAAGCCAGGAGGGAGTGGAACCAAATATTCAAACTATTGAAAGAGAGAAATCATGAGCCAAGAATAATATATCCAGCAAAGATATCCTTTAGATATGAAGGAGGAATAAAGACCTTTCCAGACATACAGAAGCTGAGGGAATTTTCTAATACACGACCTGCACTGCAAGAAATACTAAAGGAGGCTATTCGACCACCATCAACAGGGACCATTTGTGGCAACAAAAACTCAAAAAGGGGGAGAGTAAAGGCCTGAACCGGAATATGGGAATGGAGAAAGTAAGCGTGCTGAAGAAAATGGAATACTCTAAATATCAAACTTTCTTTTCCATAAACTTAAGGGTAACCACTCAAACAAAATCCAGAACTGAAATATATATATTGTAATAAAGGAAGAAACAGAGGGAAACATCATAGAATACCACCACACAGAAATAATAGACAACAACAAAAGGGTAAAGAAACAACGGAGACACACAGCCTTACGAGAAAACTAAAGATAGAATGACAGGAAATCCTCACATATGAATAATCACCCTAAATGTAAATGGACTGAACTCACCAATAAAAAGGCACAGAGTAGCAGATCGAATCATAAAACTAAACCCAACCATATGCTGTCTCCAAGAGACACATCTCAGCTACAAGGACAAGCCTAGACTCAAAGTGAAAGGGTGGAAATTGACACTCCAAGAGAATGGTACCCAGAGAAAATCAGGTGTAGCCAAAATGATGAAACAGACTTCAAGGTGAAAAAGATAACAAGAGACAAAGATGGACATTTCATAATGGTGAAGGGGACTGTACAGCAAGAAGACCTAACAGTCATCAATATTTATGCCCCCAATCAGGGAGCACCAAATACACCAAGCAACTACTAACAGAACTAAAGGGAGAAATTGACCAAAACACAATTATACTAGGGGACTTAAATACATCATTGACAGCTATGGATAGATCATCCAAACAGAAAATAAATAACGAAATAGTAGCCCTAAATGACACATTAGATGAAATGGACATAATTGACATTTATAGAGCACTTCATCCTAAAACATCAGACTATACATTCTTTTCTAGTGTACATGGAACATTCTCAAGGATAGACCATATATTGGGACATAAAATCAGTCTCAACAAATTTAAGAAGATTGAAATCATACCATGCATATTCTCTGATCACAAGGCTTTGAAATTGGATATCAACTGTAAAAAGAAAGCGGAAAAACACAAATACATGGAGATTAAACAACATACTTTTAAAGAAGGACTGGGTCAAAGAAGAAATTAGAGGAGAGATCAAAAGATACATAGAAACAAATGACAATGAAAATACATCCTACCAAAATTTTTGGGATGCAGCGAAAGCAGTTTTAAGAGGGAAATTTATCTCATTACAGGCCTATCTCAAGAAACAAGAAAACTCCCAAATAAATAACCTCATGTTACACCTTAAAGAACTAGAAAAAGAAGAACAAGTAAAACCCAAGGTCAGCAGAAGAAAGGAAATAATAAAAATTAGAGCAGAACTAAATGAAATAGAGAACAAAAAGACAATAGAAAAAATTAATGTGACAAAGAGCTGGTTCTTTGAAAAGATTAACAAAATTGACAAACCCTTGGCTAGACTTACTAAGATAAAAGAGAGAAGACACTGATTAACAAAATCAGAAACGTAAAAGGGGAAGTTATCACGGACACCACAGAAATACAAAGGATCATCCAAGAATACTATGAAGGACTATATGCCACCAAATTCAACAACCTAGAAGAAATGGACAAGTTCTTAGAAACATATAGCCTTCAGGTGTTTCTCCAGGCGGCTCCGTTACCCGTTCTCCAACCTCCTTGCTCCTTCTTCCTTTTCTTTTCTTTTTAAATTAAGCATGCTATGCAAACCACGGTGACTCCAAACAGAGTAGTGTGCCCCTCTGGGGACAAGAGCCTTCCCAGAGCCGGGCAGGGGTCTGGGGACAGCCCACTGCATGCATTATGAGTTCTCTAACAGGGAGCACACAGGCCATCCTTCAAGCTGCGAGGTTTCCCCCAAGAGCATAAAACGGGACAATTTTTCCCGTCAGCTTTGCTGACTGCCCCAGTGGGATCTGCTGAAGTCACAGACTGATACCGCTTATAATTTCCATACCTTAAATAATTTAACTTGAAATCACATAAATAAAATGTTATAACTGAGCACGATTCTTTATACATTTTCTAATAATTCCTACCTTTTAAATTAGCATAAGAACACTTAGAATAATTGAAGGATTTAATTGCATGGAGCACAGGAATAACCGTGCTGGGCTGTGCTGCACAGTGAAGCTGCGATGAGTTTTAATTCATCTGGTTTCTCCCATTTAGTCTTCATCTTAGGTAACGTGGCAGGAGCTAGACACACATGCACGTGGACATGGTACCTAATCGTTCAGAAGCGCTGCGTGTTCTGCTGAAAATCTCTAGACAGGCCATTCTTGAAGTTAAAATAGAGGAAAAGAATTAGTGACTTAAACATGTTAGATCTTGCTTTCCTGTCTGCTGTGTCCTCACAAGTATCTGCTCATATGGATGGCAAGGTCTTGCGTGCTCTAGGATACAAGCCATCTCCTTTTTTCCTCTCTCTCTCTCCTTCCCTCTTTTCCTTCTTTGGTCCATAATTATGCAAGGATGATTATGTTTAAAATATTCAAGTCCATTTTCTTTATAGCAGGACTATGTAGTTTATTTAGGAATAAATTGTATTCTGCACAAATTTTACAAATAAAACGGAAAGGAATTGTATTCCGCATGAATCCCAACTGTATCAATAATAGTTTTAAGGCCATTTCAGACCCCTATGAGAAATAGACATTATGCATTAAAAATGATATTTTGCTTTAAGAAAAGTGAATATTTGAAAAGGTTGATTTCCAAAATAGATTTAGTGAGGCCAGCAGATTTTTCAGTTTTAAAGTGGATTTAACTCAGAATTTCTTTTCTGACCCAGTGTTTGTAACAAACCTGAAAATCATGATCGTATATTGTTTTCTATTGCTGCAATTTATTTAGTGGCTTAAAATGACAGGCTGGGGAGTCGGGAGCCTGGGCACTGTGTGGCCGGGTCCTCTGTATGGCTGCAGCCGGGGGGCTGCCCAGGGCTAGGTGTTCACCCAGAGGCTGGACTGGGGAAGGAGCTGCTGTCAAGTTCACTCAGGTTGTTGGCAGAATGGTTTCCTTGTGGTTCTAGAATTGAGGGCACCATCTTCTTGCTGACGTTGGACAGACGCTGTCCTCATCAGCTAGAGGTCACCCTCAACTCCCTGCCGTCTGGGCCTCCCAACACGGCCATGACTTCCTCATAAGCCAGCAAAGGCCCAAGAGGCTAGAGTGAGTCTGTGCCCCAGCAAGAGAGTCTTTTATCGTGCAATGTCTCCCACAGGGACATCCAGGCACTTTTGCCAGATTTGGCCAGACAGGTCAAAGGGAGGGGATTACACAAGGGCACAGACACCAGAAAGCAGGGGTCACTGGGTCACCCTGAGTCTGTTTGCCACACGTGCCTAAAGCTTGATGGGCATGTCTACCTAAAAGTAACTTTGAGAATATGAGCCAAATGAAGGGTCATTTATTTCTTTTTTTAAGAAGCTGTAACTATTGTAAGTTTCGTTTTCTCAAGTTTATCCTGTTTCCATTTATGTCTAATGATTACTTCTAGAGATTGGAAGTTACATACATTCCCAGAGGAATCGAAAATGTATCTGTAAGGCCAGGTAGTTTTGTCTACCCCACACTGCCTCTGATTACGGGGTGTGTGCACACACACACACAGCACACACCATGCATATGCACACACATCCATATACACGCCAACATACCTTTGGAAGGAGTGGGCTTTACAGGCTCATTTCTCCCTGCCCTGGATTTCAGGACTCCTGGGGATCAGCGTGTGTGCTCTGCAGGGGAATGCAACTGTGCTGCGTCTCGGGGAGGCACTGAGAGCTTGTCTGGGCTCCCAGGTGTGGGTCCCAGCCCTGTCCCCACCCCAGTGCACGAGTCCCCTCTGGTACCTCCCTCCCTATGGTCTGCAAGTGGCACATGGGCCCCAGGACTCCACGGACCCTTTTTTGAAGCAATGCCCTTTAGATATTTTCATAGTAGCTTACAAACCTGGACACAGACCGCCCCCCTCATGTCTGTGTGGTTTGGTGGGTGGACGTGTTGAGCCCTGAGGCCCACAGGTGCTGCCCGGGTATAGACGCAGGACGCACATCCATTGCTTCCCCCCATAGTGCCGACTTGAATGCGAGCAATTACTAATGAGCTGGGGCTCCCACTTGGTCTGAGGGAGATTGCTAATTACGCAGACGCCATATGCTCTAGGCCAGTGAGGTTGGCTTTGCTGGGTCCCAGACTCACTGGCTACATGACATACTCCAAGGGGCTAGTATGGTCCAGGGACTATCAAGGCCACAGAGGAAAATGTGGACAGCTTGACAACAACCAGCCCTTTCACTGGAAAAATGTAGCTTAAAATATGTGCAGCATTATTGGTGTGCGCCACTGCCAGCTTCGAAGCTAAAGGACTGGGCATGGTTGTCCTGAGTGGCTCCTGGCATCAGAGATCTGTCCATCCAGGTGGGCACTGCACCCTACTGGGAGGTGTGTGGTCCACAGAGTGGGAAGCGGGGCCCACTCCCAGAGGAGACGTTGGCTGTCACAAGGGAAAGACAACCTGTGGGCAGAAAGGAAGGGGGCAGATTGGGACAGACACTTACTGCCTGAAGGAATTGCTGTGTCTGTGGCTGACTGTTCTCGGCTTCTCAATGGCAGGACCGGCAAACCCTCAACCTCTTCTCAGTAAAAGCCTCCAGCTCATGGGCATGTCGTGTAAACGGACAGTCTGTCTCCACCTGCTCACGGACTCAGCGCTGTGGTCTGAGTGCCTGTGTCCCCCAAAGTCATGTGCTGGAACCTAAGCCCCAGTGTGATTGTGTTAGGTGGCCTTTTGGGAGGTGATCAGGTCATGGGGGTTCAGCCCATGAGTGGGGTTAGTGTCCCCAGACACACAGGGACACCACACAGAATGAGGCTCTTTTCAGGAGAGCGGAGAATGAGGACCCTGGTTGGGGTGTGGGGTGAGGTGAGGCGCGGGTCCAGGCAAAGTCCGGAGGGTACGTGGCTTCATCCAAGGAAACCCCACAAACGAGTGATGCATTTCCTCGTTCCGCAGTCCTGCAGGTCTGACAGCAATGACAAGGCCCCTAATCCGCGGTCAGCTCCTGTGTCGTGAGAGCCTGAATTACGGGGCTCCCTGTGTGACAGGCGCCCAGCCAGCAGGCCCCCCGCTCCTCAGTAACCGTGTCTGCCAACTGGGCTGGCGGTCACAGTCCTGACCTCAGAGACTCACTGCCAGGACTAGACAGGCGCTAGCTGGGGTTTTAGCCAGCTTTAGGGCAGCGCCGGGCCTGCCATAACTGACCAGTGCACTGTGACTGGCGTGAGGATGACAGGTTCTTTCCCAGTGCCCGCCAGTGCCCGAGTACCGCCCACCCTAGGACGGACACGAGAACGGCCCCTCCACCTCCCGCTCCCGTGGGACGTTGGCACGATGAGGGCCCAGGGCCACCAGCCCATGGTTGACACACTCAGTGTCCTGACAGTGGGGACACCTGACCCTGTGCTTTCTGACATTGTAGAATGGAAGTTACAACATCACCGATGACGTGTTTTGTCACCAGCATGTTTAAACAGAAACTAAGTCCATAATTTCACAGAATCCCTGTGGGTTTACAAACACACTCCCATTTCTATTTCTAACACGTTCTGGGGTGATATCAGTGGTCGATCAGAAATACAGGGACAGAAGAACATGTCACATGGCCCCAAAAGGAACCTATCAGAGAGTGTGTGGGGGGACATTTTAGAACATAAATGCCACCGAATGCTTTAACAACTGAATGTCACAAGGAAAAGGAGAAAGCGGAGAAACTATTCAAGAATACAAGTGACAAAGTAGGACCTGACAGACAAGTGTAAGGTCTGTTTCCATCTTAGACCCTGGTCCCAGGACAAGACACACCAAGCCCACGGGCACGCTCAGGCCTCCTCGCGGGCCCTGCTCATTAGCAGGGTCCATCCCCCCGACAGCGGCCTCGTGAAGAGTAATGAGCAGACGCCGCTCAGGATTCCCCTGCTGGGACCCTTGCAGGCCACACACGAGTACCGGGCTGCCCTGGACACCTTAGGAGTCCGGCAGCACCTGAGGGCACTTCCGATTTAATGAGCTACTTTCTCTGTGGGTGAAAACGGCTTAGGAGAGCCCGCGTTCCAACTCTCGCAGCCTCAGCCATTTTCCCTGTGGGTGGATTGCCTCAGTACCCTTGCACAAACTTGTAAAACCATCTAAATTCATAAACACAAATGCATCCCTGCTGTCAGAAGCAGCACATTCGAGCCACAGCCCAAGCTTTGACCCTTTCATCTCACGTTTGGATGGACCACAAACACAGCCAAGGCACATTCCTAACTTAATGCAAACAATGTTAAATAACAACAAAACAAAATTTTTAGCCTTACAAGACATGGACTGTTTTTACTTAGACATATGTCGCCAGGGTTTGGTTGCGATTGGGAGTTATTGGTGCCGAGGAGAATGGCCCACTGAGTTCCTCTTAATTAGCGGACCCTAATTAGTGGCAAACTGCAGCTGTGCACACTGACCAACCTTTCACGTGCAGGACACGACATCCAACTACATTAAAACGAGCTTAACTTGAAATTTCATCTTTAATTCAGTAGAGCGTCAGCTCTGTGTCACACATCATTCATGGGCCAAGCTGGGGTTTTCGAACCGGCTAATTTTGTTAGAAGTCCTCCGAAGTGTTGTTTGAATTAGGAAAAATGTATATTTATTGGTTTGTATAACTGAAAACAGGTTAAGAAATTCCCTCACGTTTGCTGAAAACAAAACAAAACTCTGACACCTCTCGTTTAACACAGAGTCTGGAAAATGTGTGATTTCTGGAAAACCGTGATGTGATAATTTAATAAACATGGAAACTGTTTTTAAATGTTTATTGAAGTTCACTAATAATAGATGTTAAAAGCTGTAAGCCCAACACCTGGTTAGGAAAATTAACTTGCAAATCTACCCGTGAAGCCACTGTTGCCACTTCTGTTTTAAAGCACAGTGATTTTTTTCACTGGGAATCCTGTCTTGACCTTGGCCAGGGAAAGAGGATGGGCTGTGTCCTTTCTGTGAGAGATGAACTTGGAGGTAACTTTAGTCATTGCTTCCTCCTTTTCTTTGCTTATTCACAAGACTGTGTGGGAAGAAAGGAACTGCCTAGTACGTGATTCCAGAGAATTGTGCCCCGAGGGCACACAAAGGAAGAGCGCTGGGGGGACCTGCATTTGGCTGGAAGGTCAGCCTGAGTCTCAATCCGGGCTGCACACCCTGACTTTCTTTTTGAGGTGAACTTGGCGTTAAGTAGGACGTGCGTAGAGAACAGGTGCCCAAATTGTAAGTGTGCCACACAGTACATTTTTGAAAAGAGAACAGAGAGATGAACGTTACATGAGCCAAGAAGCCTTCGTCAGCCCTTTGGTCATTACACACCCCTGCCCCTGAAAAGGAGGCAGTACTGCCTGCTTCCTCCACAGAGGCCGTGTCTGACTCCTCCCCTGGGCTGTGTGTGAAGCTGTGGTTTATTCATTTCAGCTGCTGCATAGTACCATCCAGGCACATGGGACACGAGGTTTGGTCACCCCACACAGACACACACATCACTTTTGACCCAGGTGAGTGGGGCGGTCCTCTCCACACGAGGCTCCAGCAGCAAATGTGGGCACAGAGGTCCCCCTGTCCCTGGAGGCCCCAAATGCTTCTGCATTTTCTGTCACCACCCTCCTCCCTGTGGGTGTTGACCCAGAGGGACAGAACACAGGGCCCTTCCTGAGGAGATCCCTCAGGAACTTTCTAGATTCTCCTGGATTCTGTCTTTCAGGCGCTGGAGGTTTGTACTCTGTACCAGGGAAAGACCCATGGGGTCTTCCGTTCTTCACAATCTGTGTTTGTGCCTATGTTTTCTTGCAATGAACAACCTTTCTTTCAAAACTCAAGCCTTTTCTTTGAGTTTCAAAAGCCTAGTTTGGCTGCAAGAGACCAACGTTGACTTTTGTGTTCACTCCTGCTTGGTCTGCACCTTCTTATCACTGATCCAGGCGGCTCGATCTCCTCCCCCTGCCTGACGGGACTGGCAACACCCTGGGAACCCAGAGGAGAGAATACATCCCCAGTGCTGCCATCCTGCCAAGACAAGTGGGAATCAAAGGCATGAGTCACACATTGTTAGGGATACCCCCAAAAACAGGAGTCTTGAGCTGGATCCACTAGAAAGACAAGGAAATTAGGGGCACAGAGAGGTCCTGAGAGTGTGGTGAGAGGGAGGAGAGAGAGCGTGCGTGTGCACGTATGCGTGTGCGTGTGTGTGTGCATGTGGGGCTGGGCTGTGGGAAGCTAACATGACATCATCCGGGAGACACTCCAGGAGCTGTTCTGCAGGATGAGGCAGCTAAGTTATGGGGACGTGGCTGGTTGGTGAATGTGACGGTTGAATTCGTACCTGTGCTGGTCAGTTTTGTCAACTTGAGTAGGTTCTAGTATTCAGCTATTTAACCAAACTCTCGTCCAGCTGTTCTTAGCGAATGTGGTTAACATGTAGTCAGTCGACTTTAAGTAGATTGCCTTAACGGTCTGCGTGAGCCTGGTCCAATCAGTTGAAAGGTCTTAGGAGCAGAACTGAGGTTTCTCTGAGGAAGGCAAAGAAAGTCCACCTGCGGATGAGGAAGGCAGCATCACCTCAGCCTAACCACTCTCAGCCTGCTGGATGCCCCACAGAGGTCAGACCGGCCTGGTCACCTGACAACAGCGTGAGCCAGTTCTTTGTAATGGATGCCTACGTCTACACCTACTTACACCTGCACCTGCACCTACACCTACTTACACCTTCACCTACATCTACATCTATGTCTATATCTATGACTATGTCTACGTCTATGTGCTCACGTACACCTTCACCTTCACCTTCACCTACACCTATACCTAAACCTATACCTTCACCTACACCTTTACCTTCACCTATGCCTACATCTGCACCTGTACCTACACCTACACCTTCACCTACACCTATACCTTCACCTGTACCTTTACCTACATCTACACCTTCACCTACACCTTTACCTTCACCTGTATCTTTACCTACATCTACACCTTCACCTTCACCTACACCTACACCTACACCTACACCTACACCTACACCTTCACCTTCATCTACACCTACACCTTCACCTTCATCTACACCTACACCTACACCTTCACCTATACCTTTACCTTCATCTACACCTACAACTATACCTTCACCTACACCTTCACCTACACCTACACCTTCACCTTCACCTACACCTTCACCTTCATCTACACCTACACCTTCACCTACACCTTTACCTACACCTACACCTTCACCTACACCTACACATTCATCTATGCCTATACCTTCACCTACACCTACACCTACATCTACACCTTCACCTTCATCTACACCTACACCTTCACCTACACCTACACCTACACCTTCACCTACACCTTCACCTTCATCTACACCTACACCTATGTCTACACCTGCACCTGCACCTACACCTACACCTACACCTTTACCTACACCTGTCCCTACACCTGTGTCTACACCTGCGCCTGCACATCTCCTGCTGGTCCTGCTTCTCTGCGGAAATCCCACAGGAGGCCAGTGTAGAACTGGGAGCGGATCTAATGGGGCTGAATCCTGAGTGTTTTCTGATCCAGTCCTGACGTCTGGAATTGGCTCTCTGCTCTGATTAGATTGAAAGACGCTGAGAAGCTGTTTCTTGTCGTAAGGGGGCCCCCCCAGTCATGGTGTGATGCGGCAACAGAAACACGCAACCATCACCTTCGAATACTGGTAATGGGTGCTCCTGGGGGGCAACGCTGCTGGTGGCCACACAAGTGATATTGTGGAACAGTGTGTTCAAACTAAGGAGTAGAAAGAGATTGGCTGGTTGCACCAAACTATGGGGAAGGTGGGAGAGAAAAGGATGACGTCAGCTCTGCAGAAACCTCCGGAAGTTTCTGCTTCTCTGAGAGAAATCTCCATCTCCTGTAGCTTCAGGGCTGAGGTTTCTGAAAACCAAACTCAGAGTTCCAGCCCGTGAGTGGCTGAACTACAATACAGCGTGACTTCCAGGGGCTGCCAATATTGAAACAGTCCTATAGAAACTATCAAACAGGTATACCTAAAATTCTCAAAGAGAAAATTCACAGGGAATACTGTGGAAGTGAGGGTGTTGATAGGGAAGGCATGGGGACATGTGAGACGACTCAGACAACTAGACAGTCCCATGACACTCTCTCAGCACAGAGGCATGCACTCCAGCAGCCATACGTAAGTGAGAGTGTGAAAGAGGCACTACCGCAAATTTCTGTGTCATACACTCTGCTTTGGGCTCATGGAGGTGAAATGTGACTGGGACTTCAGGGAGGAAGAGGACACATCAGAGCATGAGATGGGTAAAGACCTGCCATTGATTAGCACCCAGACAGGTTTTCCGATGGGTTTTAATCTGCTCCATGCCCATCGCAGAAAAGTGGAGAAAGTCTCTAGGTCCTACCTGGCAGAGAAAACTGTCCAACATCTTGGTAACTGTTCCCCCAGAGACAGCCGTCCACCTTGGCCTGGACCAATGAACTCTTAATTAAAATCAATGCATTCAACTAAATCAGTGCATCTTAAGCTGAATCAATGAAAATTCATGCTGGAAAGTCTGGATTTCCATGAGATGTGTGAATTCAGGTCCAAAGACATCAGCACTCTCATAACTTCAGCACATTATATTTATCTGCAAAAAGAGTTTCAAAACAGGATTTGACATTTTGGATAAAGTCAACATGGTAGAAGACCCTTTGCTGGCAGGTTTAGTACTGGCATTCTGCAAGAAAGTAAGCTATTTTCTCAATAAGTATTTGTTAAATGAATGGTAATATAAAGAATGTATTATTATAATTAGAAGCAAATTGTAAAATAATCTGAATGGAATGATCCTATGCATGTAACACACAAACATGGTCAAGATATGTGTTTACATGCTCTCACACATGTGCACGTACACATGCTAATTCTAGAAGGGAAGAGCCTGGAGCAGAGACAGTGCTCCAGATGGGGATTTAAACAAACAAACAAACAAAGATTAGTTTTTTTGTGTTTTTTTTTTTTTTTTTGTCATAGGACCCCAAGAATCGTTAACACTTTCACACCTCACCAAAGTTTTACAATAAATTCTCCAGTTTACTTTTGGCTTCAGTTCCAGAATTTTAAATAATTTCACAAGAAAAGTGAAAAGGTCCCTTTAGAGAAATTATTTTTGCACTCAGTTCTGATTCACCTTCTGTTATATATAAAAAATGACAAAAATATAAAAATCGAGAGTTTGCATTGTACTGACGGTCCGAAGTATTTCATGGAACAGTTTATTTCTCAGTGATAGCCTGCTTGTAAGTTTGTTTAGCGTGGGCAGAGATCTGCCAGACAGTGAGGGAAAGAACTTTGCTCTCAGTGGAATCAAGGGAAGTCCACACTTTCTAATGCCATGTGCCTGTCTATTCATGCCAGGCCCAGTTTTAAGATGATTTTCACGTGACTGTTCCCCTTGTTTTACGTATGACCTACAATGTGGGTAATAGGCTGTCCACAATCTTCATTGTATCTCTAGATGTTGAGTGGAATGAAGAAAGGGATCCACTCATAGGGAAAGGATGTGGGCTCCTGATTCTGAGGAACCAGTAACCCACCTTCACGCCCTCCGTGATAATTGCACAGCAGGCTTGATGGTCCAGTTCCCTTTCTGTCAGAGCCTGTGGGAGCCACTGCAAACTTCAGGCTGGCATTGCAGTTGCTCATCACACGGGAGCCTCCCTTTGCCTCTGGCTTCATTTGCTCTTTTCTGGTCCTCCCAGTATATATATATATATTTTTAAATCACACCTGTAATGGACTCCAATTGCTCAACCACTGATGACATTTTCCTTCTTATTCAGAACAAGCATTAAAAATCAATTCAGGAAATTTAAGAAACACCAGAATATCTGCCTTTCCAATAATTCTTTCAAACAACACTCTGAATATTGGATTTACTGTGCTGGAAGAAACAGAAGATCTGGGTTTGTGTGTGAGAACATACCTTCTAAGAAAAGAGACAATGCCCAATAAGAATGAAGCCAATTAGCCAATTGGCTAATATATGTTTTCTTCGTTTTAAAAGAAATTAAGCAATTTAAAAAGTGTAAGGTATATTTTATATTATAAACATATTTATATAACTTATGTACATTGTGTTTATATAAAAATATATGATATGTTATGTTAAAATATGAAGAGCACATAATATATTTCTAATTCTAAAATACAGATTTATGCTTTTATATTATAACAATGTAACAAATTAATTGCTTTACCGAGTAAAACAATCACGTATCCTTGGTTATTTAGAGAAGAATAGTTTCTTTTTGCCCCCTTCTTGGCTTCTCTTCAGTGTGTGTATAATATCATCAAGAGACAGAGCCATAAATTCAGTAAACACTCCAGAAAATTCTACAGTCAGAAGAAGCATAAAGTGCATCTTTGATGATGGTCTAGGTGGTCAGCTCATACAACTGAATTTGAATTCTGGTGAAATTGTTTAAGGCAAGAGCACAGGCTGCTCAGACCTGAATCCAAATGGCCTCCTGGTGGGGAAAGGGACTAAGTGACAAAGCCAACCTCGAAGCCTGAAGCCCTCACTCGCTGGGTGAGTTAGAGGCCTGCAAGACAGATCTGAAGGGAAATCGCTCCTTGGTAACCCACACACGCAGGCCTCTCTGATCTGTTAGAGGTCAGCATGGGACGGAGCGCATGCGAGGTGACTGGTCAGCGTCAGGAGGAGCCGGACGTGTGCCCTGGGTCTAGAGCCCTGCACCCCAGAGCTCCCCTCTGGGGTCACGTCAGGATGTACCTGAACAGAACTCCTGGCCTCCGCCAGCAATGACTCCCAGGTCCAAATACAGAAAGAAAACAGCGACCAGCAGGGCAGGCCCACGCCAGCCTCATTTACATGCTGGCCCTTCCATACCTGCGAATCCCACACCTTACCCCCATCGTCACAAACACCTTGATCGGGCGGTGTCCTAGGGGTTCACATTCTTGAGCAAGAGTGGAGAAAATGGCTGCTCCACCAACACTGGGCCATCTGAAACACAACCGGAACTAGGCACCCACTCGGAATAGCATGTGTGCTTCAGAAACAACGAAGGGGCACGACCGTGGTTCTTCTCTTGGGAGTCCTTCTGCGAAATACACAGTCGCCAGTCACTGGTGGCCATGTTAGCGAATGAGGGGACGGCCAAGAATGCTTCAAGAAGAAGCTTTGCGTCCTCAGCATTGGCTCTCAGGCTCCCACTTCCGAGTGAAAGAGGCCAGGACGCCCGGAGGCTGCCGGCAGCTGGAGCACCCGCTTCCCGCACAATAACAACAGTCAAGGTGAGAGCCCCATTCGGGGCGGCTTTAGCACGAAAGCCAGATGGAGAGTTGATGTGATCCTGGAATAGCTTGTTTTAGAAAGTAAATGAAGTGTCTATCCACATAAAGTTAAAAAGAATTCTAGTGGAATAAAAACACGGTCGTTTGAAAAGCAATCAGTGGATTTAAGGCAAACCAATCAGTGGTTAAAATAAGCAACAGGGTGACCTGCGAAGGTTTCACTGCCATCAGTCCCCATTCAGATGTGGCCGCAGTCTATTCACACTAACTGCTTCACTCATTTGCATCAGTGCACTTTTCCTCGCACAATAAAGCTAAGTCACTCATTAATTTGCTCATTCTCTTTTGAAAATTTAATAAAAAACCCAATCACCTGCACACCAGAATAAGGTCCACCACCAATAGCTGGAATGGGAGAAATATGAAGGCATTTTTAAGGTGTCTCATCTGAAGGAATTTGAAATTTAGAATTGAAAAAGAAAAAGTGAGGCTATATCAAGTCACAGATATCCATTCTGTTTGACTTTTCCCCCCTCTAGCAGGAGTTTTTATTTCTTTGTCTTTTTCACTGGCCTATCCCGGGGCCAGAATAGTGCCTTGTGTGTAGTAAGCGCTCAGTTAATGTTTGTTGAATAAGCAAATAGACAAACACTTGCACTTAAAATATACATGAGGAATAGATAGCACTTAGGAGGTGAAAATCTCAACCAAACTCATATGTAGACAATAGAACGACCTGATTTTCTAAAACCCAACGTGTTCTCTTTCTTTCTCTGTCTCCAGGGCTGCAGAACAGTGAACCCCATCAATACAAGGTAACTTTCCGTGATTGGTTTGGTCCTCCATCATCTCTTGGGGCTGACAAGTGTCCTCTGAGCAGGGACCAAGCTTCCACACTTAAGGAGACCATGTATTTTTCGGGGTGGGAGCACTTCTCACCCTGGACGCCCACCTGCCCTTCGTGATCTCCAATCTCAGGCAGGTTGCTGCATAGGACCATCCAGGCACATGGGACACGAGGTTTGGTCACCCCACACAGACACACACATCACTTTTGACCCAGGTGAGTGGGGCGGTCCTCTCCACACGAGGCTCCAGCAGCAAATGTGGGCACAGAGGTCCCCCTGTCCCTGGAGGCCCCAAATGCTTCTGCATTTTCTGTCACCACCCTCCTCCCTGTGGGTGTTGACCCAGAGGGACAGAACACAGGGCCCTTCCTGAGGAGATCCCTCAGGAACTTTCTAGATTCTCCTGGATTCTGTCTTTCAGGCGCTGGAGGTTTGTACTCTGTACCAGGGAAAGACCCATGGGGTCTTCCGTTCTTCACAATCTGTGTTTGTGCCTATGTTTTCTTGCAATGAACAACCTTTCTTTCAAAACTCAAGCCTTTTCTTTGAGTTTCAAAAGCCTAGTTTGGCTGCAAGAGACCAACGTTGACTTTTGTGTTCACTCCTGCTTGGTCTGCACCTTCTTATCACTGATCCAGGCGGCTCGATCTCCTCCCCCTGCCTGACGGGACTGGCAACACCCTGGGAACCCAGAGGAGAGAATACATCCCCAGTGCTGCCATCCTGCCAAGACAAGTGGGAATCAAAGGCATGAGTCACACATTGTTAGGGATACCCCCAAAAACAGGAGTCTTGAGCTGGATCCACTAGAAAGACAAGGAAATTAGGGGCACAGAGAGGTCCTGAGAGTGTGGTGAGAGGGAGGAGAGAGAGCGTGCGTGTGCATGCGTGTGCGTGTGTGTGTGCATGTGGGGCTGGGCTGTGGGAAGCTAACATGACATCATCCGGGAGACACTCCAGGAGCTGTTCTGCAGGATGAGGCAGCTAAGTTATGGGGACGTGGCTGGTTGGTGAATGTGACGGTTGAATTCGTACCTGTGCTGGTCAGTTTTGTCAACTTGAGTAGGTTCTAGTATTCAGCTATTTAACCAAACTCTCGTCCAGCTGTTCTTAGCGAATGTGGTTAACACGTAGTCAGTCGACTTTAAGTAGATTGCCTTAACGGTCTGCGTGAGCCTGGTCCAATCAGTTGAAAGGTCTTAGGAGCAGAACTGAGGTTTCTCTGAGGAAGGCAAAGAAAGTCCACCTGCGGATGAGGAAGGCAGCATCACCTCAGCCTAACCACTCTCAGCCTGCTGGATGCCCCACAGAGGTCAGACCGGCCTGGTCACCTGACAACAGCGTGAGCCAGTTCTTTGTAATGGATGCCTACGTCTACACCTACCTACACCTGCACCTGCACCTACACCTACTTACACCTTCACCTACATCTACATCTATGTCTATATCTATGACTATGTCTACATGTGCTCACGTACACCTTCACCTTCACCTTCACCCTACCTTCACCTATACCTAAACCTACACCTTCACCTACACCTTTACCTTCACCTGTATCTTTACCTACATCTACACCTTCACCTTCACCTACACCTACACCTATACCTAAACCTATACCTTCACCTACACCTTCACCTTCACCTTTACCTTCACCTGTACCTTTACCTACATCTACACCTTCACCTTCACCTACACCTACACCTACACCTACACCTACACCTTCACCTACACCTTTACCTACACCTATACCTTTACCTACACCTGTCCCTACACCTGTGTCTACACCTGCACCTACACCTTCATCTACACCTACACCTTCACCTTCATCTACACCTACACCTACACCTTCACCTATACCTTTACCTTCATCTACACCTACAACTATACCTTCACCTACACCTTCACCTACACCTACACCTTCACCTTCACCTACACCTTCACCTTCATCTACACCTACACCTTCACCTACACCTTTACCTACACCTACACCTTCACCTACACCTACACATTCATCTATGCCTATACCTTCACCTACACCTACATCTACACCTTCACCTTCATCTACACCTACACCTTCACCTACACCTACACCTACACCTTCACCTACACCTTCACCTTCATCTACACCTACACCTATGTCTACACCTGCACCTGCACCTACACCTACACCTACACCTTTACCTACACCTGTCCCTACACCTGTGTCTACACCTGCGCCTGCACATCTCCTGCTGGTCCTGCTTCTCATGAAATCCCACAGGAGGCCAGTGTAGAACTGGGAGCGGATCTAATGGGGCTGAATCCTGAGTGTTTTCTGATCCAGTCCTGACGTCTGGAATTGGCTCTCTGCTCTGATTAGATTGAAAGACGCTGAGAAGCTGTTTCTTGTCGTAAGGGGCCCCCCCCCAGTCATGGTGTGATGCGGCAACAGAAACACGCAACCATCACCTTCGAATACTGGTAATGGGTGCTCCTGGGGGGCAACGCTGCTGGTGGCCACACAAGTGATATTGTGGAACAGTGTGTTCAAACTAAGGAGTAGAAAGAGATTGGCTGGTTGCACCAAACTATGGGGAAGGTGGGAGAGAAAAGGATGACGTCAGCTCCGCAGAAACCTCTGGAAGTTTCTGCTTCTCTGAGAGAAATCTCCATCTCCTGTAGCTTCAGGGCTGAGGTTTCTGAAAACCAAACTCAGAGTTCCAGCCCGTGAGTGGCTGAATTACAATACAGCGTGACTTCCAGGGGCTGCCAATATTGGAACAGTCCTATAGAAACTATCAAACAGGTATACCTAAAATTCTCAAAGAGAAAATTCACAGGGACTACTGTGGAAGTGAGGGTGTTGATAGGGAAAGAATGGGGACATGTGAGACGACTCTGGCAAAAGTGGGCACACTGAACACCTTCTTTGCTGCAGGAGCAACCACTCAGCCGCTGTCTGGGAGATAACCCTGCCGTGCCTAGGATGCAGTAATGGCTTCCCCTGTGGTAGCTGTCTTGAAATATCCTCCGAATTCCCATTGTACCTACACCTGTCAGCCTCTTTGCTCCTGGACCTGGATTAGGTCGTAGCAGGCCTGTGGCTTTGGAGAATGACACTGCCATGACCTTGGGTGTGCAAGTGCCCGTTTGAGTCTCTTTTCAGTTTTTTGAGGGAAGGAATCTATACCCAGAAGGGGACTTGCTGTATCATATGGCAAGTGTACTGTGTTTCCCCAAAAATAAGACCTGGCTGGACCATCAGCTCTAATGCGTCTTTTGGAGCAAAAATTAATATAAGACCCGGTCTTATTTCACTAAAATAGAAGACTGGGTCATAATATAATATAACATAATAAAATATAATATAATATTAACTGGGTCTTATATTAATTTTTGCTCCAAAAGATGCATTAGAGCTGATTGTCCGGCTAGGTCTTATTTTCGGAGAAGCAGAGTATGTTTAGTTTTTCAGGAATTTCCTCTCTTTGAGAATTTTAGGCATAACTATTTGATAGTTTCTGTGGACTGTTCTAATACTGGCAGCTCCTGGTCACTGTGGGCCTGCTTCTTCTTGGCATGTTTTTCCCATTTTGTTCTCTCTGGCCTGACTTTGCTGATCCTAGGTGACTCAGCTGACCCATGTCCCCACAGAACCACACTGGTCACTGGGGTCTGGCCTCTGGCCCACGCTTGGTGTGCACCCCAGGGGAAGCATGCAGAGCCCACAGTCTGTGGGGTGGACTTAGGGTGTGCTGCATCCGAAGGGATGCTTTGTTCCCTAAACAGACCTACAGGTGAACACTGAGCCTCCTGGCTAGTCCCTGAAGCAGCGGGTCTGTGTGCTCTGGGTGCTTTGTCAGGGGGCGGCCTGGGGACGTGAGCAGCTCTGAGGTGCCCCGTCTCAGCTCTGGGCTCATGGACTTGCGGCCAGAAGCCAGGGTGCTGAACACCCAGCATCCGTGCCAGGTGACCTGTCGCTGCCTGGAGGCTCCTGGGTTTTCCCTACACTCACTTTTTATTTAATTTTCTTGCACTGGGGGTTATTCCATTTGAGCTTAGATATATTATATTTTAAACTTTTTCTTTTGAGACAATTATGAGATCACAGGAAATTGTAGACGCGTTACAGAGAGCTTCCAACCAGTGGTTTTTTTCAGCTACAGATTTTTAAAAACTATATTTTATTAACCATTTCGCTGTGTTGGAAGCAATAGAGTCAGCCATAAGCATTCAATCTATGCCACCACCAGGGTCTGAGCCCCTTTCAGATCCTAAAGAGGGTTTCAGATAGTGTTGGTGTTACAGGACTTTACCCGTCAGTGTTACTCCACAGCATGTGCCTATGTATGTGTGAGTGTATGTGTGTGTGGTATGTGTGTAATGTGTGCGTGTGGTGTGTGTACGTGAATATGTGCATGGTGTGTGTGCATGGTGTATGTGTATGTGTGTGTATATGTGCATGGTGTGTGTGCGTGGTGTGTGGTGTGTGTGTATGTGCGTCGTGTGCATGGTGTGTGCAGTATGTGTGTATGTGTATGTGTGGTGTATGTGTTTGTGTGGTGTGTGTGGTGTGTGTGTGTGTGTGTGTGTGTGTGTGGTGTGTGCGTGGCGTGTGGTGTGTGTGGTTTGTGTTCCCACACACCCACCTAGAGGCCCAGCCTTCCTGGCACATGGCACTCACGCACCTCCCTTGCAGGGCCTTTCCGGCCCCAGGGCAGGTGTCGGGAGGCGTGCTGTCCCCCAGGGCAGAGCCCAGGCCTGGCAGTGGCGTCCCCAGACCTGCTCGTCAAACGGGCCAGCTCTGGCAGTAGCACCAGCACAAGAAGAAGTTGTGAGTTTGTTTTCCTGCGAGGCGTGGGTGGGTGGAGGGGCGAACGTGAGGGGTGGGCAGGCGCTACACGCCCCATTTTGAAAGGGAGCAGGGCCTCGTTTCCTGGTCGTGTACAAAAGGACAGTTGTGAAGCACAGCGCAGCCTGTACTTTTAAACACTCACTGTCTTCCAGTACCCGGGAAACATGACATTTTGCTGTGATTATGGTCTTCATCGCAAGTGAAAAAACAGAATGCATTGGACATGAAACCCACCCCAGGTAACACCCTGCAACTGTCCCTTCAGGGGTGCCCTCTCCCCGGTGGGTATCTTTTCCTGTTGCAGACAGTGCCCTCCCCACAGAAACGGGCAGCAGGGGACATCCTTGCCAAGGCTCCCGGGCTGGTCTGCTGGCCAGGCAACGCAGGGCCACCTGCTTCTGACACAGCCGTAGTGTCTCAGGTAGCAGCGGCTCACCAGCAGAGCCACACACGCTTTAACGTTATTAGCTAATTTTTTTTTCTCTTCAAATGTGATGAGTTGGAAGTCCTCCTAACATAGTCGAGATGAAACAAAATCCAACAGTGACATTGGAGACCTTTCCCTGCGTTCAGATTATCTGAGTGAGAAAGAAATCTCAACATTCGATCAGCCTGTGGTTTCCACATGGTCACATTCCAAGCTGATTGTGCAGAGTGTGGCAGGAAAAGACACAAAAAGAGCAGGCATATATGGGAGGAAAGCATTTCTGTGTGAACACACGCACACCGTGGAATTCTGCCACTCCTGTGCCTGTTAAGATGCTAACCAACCCCGTGAAAACACGCAGATACAGTCAGCAGTGAGGCCCACTTTCTCCCCCACAGTCTGGCAAGGGAGATGCCCTTGCCCGTTCACCTTAACTCAGACCGTCCCCGGGTATGACCTTGGCCAGAGCGCAAGCTGATTCCCGCACAAGCCGAGAGTGAGGATGTGGTATCTCACTGTCTGCAGTAACTCCGTGATGTGAGGAAGTGAACGTTTCGCGGAATTTACAACCCGGTATGAATGGTTTCTGCTCCAGACACTTTCCTCTCACTGCTTCGGTTTTACCCAGATTTTTTTTAACAACAAAAGAAACAGGACAATATGTGAAGGCTCATTAATTCTCTTTAGTTTTGATCCCCACCCCCCGTTTTTCTGCTGCCTCCTGGAGGTTAAACAAGAGGCATGTCATCGGGCTTTCCATAAACTCTGGTTCATGTGAGGGTGAGAGTTACGCAGCGCTGCCTGCCTGGGGACGGGCCCCTTCAGTGCTCAGGCCTTTAGCTGCTGGTCGTTTTATTGCATCCTTGATCACCAATTACACCACCAGGAACAATAGACCTACCACTTTAACGACCGGGCCTCAAATTGGCCTCGATTGGCCCATGTGTGTCATAGCAACAGTGTCCTTTGCAAGTCGGAGAGCCTAATTACAGGAATGAAGATGGATGGACCTGAGAAAGGCTCCCCTGGGACAATATGTGGGCCCCCTGCCCCTGTCCCGACTGGAGCATGCTGACCCCGGGCTGCCCCGCTGGCACTCCCTCTGACCTGAGGCTGCTGAAAGGACCCTGCGTGTCCCTCTGGACCTTTCAGGTCCCTGCAGAGGCAGGAAGGGTCGCACAGTGCAGCGACTCTGGGGTGTAGGACAAGTGAACACCCAGAGGGGACGCCCAGAGGTCCCAGCCCTGTTCCCTCCGCGGAGCCACTGTGCCACAGCCGGCTGTATGTCAGCAGGGTCACCTGCGTTGGAGAATGAACCGGACTCCTTTCCTTTCTCTGTTGGTGACAGGGCCAGTTTGTGCCCCTCCAATTCCGCACTCCTTTCCTTTCAAAAGTGTGAGGAAAGTCACAGGCCATCAGCTTCACAAAAGCTGCAATATTATTTTCAATGCGGCCAATCCTGGCCAAGAAAACATTGACAAGCATCACTTAGTAAACACACACACGTCCCAGCCAACTCCATTCCAATACTGGGAATCGCTGGCTTTTTCTCTGACGTATCGCAGCTGTTTTGGGGACCGATGACAAGTGCTGCTCACACTCAATGTCTGCAGCCATCTTTCCCCATGGGCAGGGGCTTCTAGGAGGGAAATCCAGTGCAAAGAAGGAAAATGACAATAGTGTGGCAATGTTTCATGAACCGGCCCATGTTGGTTCCATGGCTGCTGAAACAAATTTCCACAAACTGCGTGGCTGAAAACACCAGAGTCACTCCCTCAGTCTGGGGCCAGAAGTAGGAAGTCAGCTGTGGACAGGGCTGCACTCGCTCCGAAGGCCCTGGGGGTGGAGGCTCCTTCCTGGTCCCTTCTAGCTCTGTCCCCTGGCTTGCAGCTGCCATCTCTGCTCTGTCATCACATGGTCTTCTTTCTCTGTGTCCTCCGTGTCTCTGTTTTCTCTTTATAAGGACACCAGTCATTGGACCACCCGATTTCTGCGTGATGTCATCATCACTGATTATATCTGCAAAGTCCCAATGTCCAGATAAGGTCGCATCCACAGGTCCCAGGGGTTAGGACTTGGATATGTCTTCTGGGGGACATGATCCAACCCTTAGCAGGTCCTGAGGGCAGACGTTCGGTGCAGGCCAGTCACCGAGGAAAGACCCTGGATGCGTCGCATGGGCTGTCTTCCTTCCCAGGCTTCACCCATGAGCCGCTGTGGCTCCCAGCTCTGCAGGCCGAGCTCTGCCTTACTTCTCTCCCTGCTCAGAGCCCTTTGCAGAGCCCTCTCTGTCCAGGAGGCACCTCGGAGCCCCCAGGGCGCCTGGCATATGAGAGTGAGGACCCAGACATATGCACGGCAACCCACCCTCACTGCTCTTTAGCCTTGAGAAGCAATGATTCAGAGAGACACTCATCAAAGGGAATATTAAGGTTAAATGATGACAACCACGTAGTATAAACTGTTAGCAAGGCTACTTTCTTCTCTCTAATTTCCCACTTAGGGCTTAAGTATACATCTGAAGATAAGGGGCCGCTTTCTGCCCTAAAGGTCATCCGGCCCCTTAAAGGTGCGGCCTTCCCAAGGTAAACTATACCCACAGCACCTTTTATTTTGAGAAATAAAGCAAAAGAACAGCTTGATTGCAGTTGGAGTCGGTTAAGCCCTGTTTCCATCCTAATTAGCATTTTATGCCTTGAACTTGGCCCTTTAAAAATATGACATTTCTTCATATTTTGATGCTACAGTGACTACAGTTATGATAATAAAATTTTCAGTGCTCTTTACCCTGAGAAATGCTTTGAATCGTGGAAGAAATAAAAGTACACACACACACACACACACACACACACAAAAAAAAAAAAAAAAACGGAAGAAAGAAAGAAAAAAAGCAAAACTGTGACTTCCTTTCAATTTCAATCCAGGGGAAAAAGGCTGCCTTCCTTTCGTGTTGGCTGCCAAGGAAATCTATGCATTCAGGGCAGTTGTCATGTTTTTAAACGTGTCATGTAGAAAGTTATTCAAACTATCTGGGAATGTACAGAAAACAACGAATGCATATTAATATTCTGTGGTCTAATTCCACAGTGACATACCACATGGTCTATTGTAAATTTAGCCAAATACCGTTCTTTTCATCTACAACTATGGCCACAGTACAAACTCAGGGTCACAATAGACTAAGTTGATTCTTCCTGCAACTTATGCAGCTGAGAAGACTTTCATCTCTATTTTAGCTCTTTTAAAGAGTCTTTTGGTCTAGGTTGTTTTGATTTTTTTGGTCTATGAGTGAACATGTTAGCATATTACTTGACACGTGAATTGTGGGACTGAGCGTACGCACGTTTCTCTGTCTGGAGCAGTGGAACCAATCGCCCAGGCCCACGAACTCCACACTGGTTTCCGTCACCGGGTGTGGGCTTTGGGGAAGGGACAGCAGACGGAAGGCCCCTCCCTGCAGCTCCTCCTGCCTTTAGCGCAAGGCTGCTTTCCCATCGTAGACATGACGCCTCCTCTCTGTTGGGTTCAGGAAGTGTGTGACACGGGACCAACAGGACACATTGCTGACCACATGGTCAGCTCATCAAGGTACACGGAAGGCTTCTGATTCGTTAAGTTTTGTGTTAAAAACGTAACGAGATAACAGAAGATGGCACAGGAAGGGGCTGTAACCTCCGTCTTCCACGGGTTCTCGCTGTGCAACACAAAATTCGTAAGTCTCTCTCCAGAGCGTGGCCCTGTCTTCCTGTGTGACTTGACCCTCAGCCTTGGGAGTTTCATATCTGGAGCAGAATACAGAATGGGAGGTGTTGTCTCCAGAGGTGCCACGACAGCGGTGACATCGACACGTGGTATAGACAGGGAGCTCGGCTCTCCAGGAATGCACCGGAAGGTACCTGATGGAACCTGGAACTGGAGAAGGCTGTGGGGAATCTGGAGACCACAGGAGACTGGGCGGGGGAAGGGAGGCAGTGCCCAGAGGGAGCACGTTCCCTGGGGGGCTGCACTGCCACGTGGTACCTGTTTCTGGTCTGGCTGTCCACAGGGGTAGAGGAAGGACAAACCATCAAGACCACCCAGCCCCCTCTGGTACAGGCAGTGGCGTGGGATGCTGGGCTGCACAGAGACACCACCGTTCTCACCTGAGACCGTTTCTGATGGCACCGTGAGCACAAGTCTCCTACCAGGCACTCCTCAGTCTTGCTGGTTTTGACAAAACTGGATGCTATGGTTTGTCTCAAGCATAGGGTGAATCTCTCAAGGCTTCCTAGGGAATAGTGTCAGCAGACAGACCCATCCGGCAAGTAGGGAACTAGGAGTGGTGGTGGGGTCTTCTGGGATGAACACTTGGGGTTGCCTTTGAAGCTGAAAAACTACACTCAATCAGCTGACGTAGCATTTTCAGCATTAGGGGATGAGTGGTGAGTGTACTTGAAGGACGAGGGTTAGAGAGACCTCATGAACGCATAATGTCAACTCGTGGATCTCAACTGAAGACAGACATCCTTGTCACATCCAGGGGACTTTGGTCCGTGTGGGATACACCCAAATGGCAAGATCACATAGAGGCAGGATTTAGACCAAGTCTGTCTGGACAGTTTTGTGTGTGAGATATGAGTTATCAGTCATTTTTACTTTAAACTGAATTATTATACTCTCAATGAGTATTGAGATGCGTAAGGAAGCTGCTGTCCTCGGAGCCCTCTGAGCCCCAGCGCGCTGCCAAGCACCCTTCACTGCCTTTCTCCAGGCCGGGGGACGAGGGACAGCCTTCCACGATGGCTGGTGCTCCCCCGACAGGGCCAGGAGATATGGATCTCCTTCCAGAGCGCCTCTCCCTGGTATCTGATTCCACAGAACAAGTACCCTTTACCGGCACGTGTAGATAAAGCTGCACGCTTATCTCCCCCAGCAGTGGTTTTGTGTAGTCACACGGCTCGGGACCACTGGCCCTTCTTAATCGCGGCCATCAGGACGCTCAAGGGAGGCCTCCAGCAGCAACGAGTCATCGGCTGCATGTGAGCCTTGCTTTTCCATGGCACATGTCCCTGCCTTGGATCACCCGGAGCCTCCAGACTGTCTGAGGGCTGGGCCGGCCACCATCCAGGGTCCATCAGCTCTGCTGATGGGGTGGGGTGTGGGGGTGGGGGGTTGTGGCCGGAGCCGGGCAGGCTTCAGCCACAGGCCCAGGAGTGGAGCTGGCTGTCCAGAGACTTGTCTGCTCTCACAGGTGAGCACTCTGCATAAACAGTGCCTGACCCCAGTCCACCGTGGGGGCCCACACTGATACTTTCTGTTGGACAGATGTCCTCTTTTTTAGAGGTGGTTAGGTAGATGCCGTGCTCCAAAGCCATCATCATCCTGCCAACTAGAAAGGGATTCACCTGGAGATGCTCTTGACTCTGGGTTTTAGATTTGACCAGATGCTAGGTGTCCTGCAGTAGGTGCCAGAAGGCAAAGGGCTGCAGGGAGCCCCAGTTTTGTGGCTAGACAGCTACTGAGCCAGAGCAGCACTGTCTGTGACACATGTCTGATGCCCACTCACCCATCACAAGGTCCCTGTGATCTCCGGGCATCTGAGTGTCCCTGTGGTGGCAGGAGAGGTAACAGAGGGGCTAGTGCTTGTCATGTGTCCTGGGAAAGGCTTTCTCCCATTCATTGTTCCAATGACCCCAGGTCCACAGACACAGCCATGGCCATTTACATGGTTAATAAGTGGCCGTTGAGGGACATCTGCTTGTCACACAAGTGTCCTTGAGTGTTGTGGCTAGAGCTGGGGGTGTGGGTATCCCCTGTCTTCTGACGTGTGCAGAGAGCCTCATCCGCTGGCATACGTCCTGGGGAAGGCGCCATGGCCACACACGCTGCATCAGTGTCACCTGCCCTTGGCGGGCTTGCTGAGGTGGTGTCTGCCGGACAGAGCGACTACCTGATGCTGCGGCATGCGCCACACACGCTGCATCAGTGTCACCTGCCCTTGGCGGGCTCGCTGAGGTGGTGTCTGCTGGACAGAGCGACTACCTGATGCTGCGGCACGCGCCACACCACTGCAGGAATCTGCCTTCTCCCTTCCAGTCTCCCCGCCTGACCACTCCGCCATGCAAAGTGTTGCTTAACCATTACGCACCTGCATTTTGCAGCCTACAAATCCCTGTACATGCATATGCTGGGCTTTGCTCACCAATCAGCGTGTACCGTCCTCCACCCATGACTCACAGAGAGGCGTTCGTGTCCAACACTGGCTGCCTCTCATGGTGCCTGGTCGCAGTCTGTGACGGTGGCATTCGTCCGTGCATGATGTAGGAGGGAGAGAAGCGGGGACCAAGCCTCCACAGAGCTGGGAGAGGGAACGGAGAGAAGAGCCTTCTGGCTCGGGAGGATGGACATCTCAAAGGATCAGGGCGGGTGTGCCAAGTGTCACAGCCCACAGGGCCCTCTGAGCACACGAATGGTGAGGTCGGGGGTTCAGGATGGGCCCTGATCTTTGCAGCCCCAGGTGTGTGTGCCCAGAATGATCCGCTCCCCTGGAGTGTGGTCAGAACCTGTGAATAAGATGGGATTCACTTCCGAGATTAAGTCACCATGGATTGCATGTCAGTGTGCTCGGGCTGCCAGAACAAAGTACCACAGATGGAGCGATTTAAACAATGACATTTATCTTCTCTCAGTTCTGGAGGCTGGAAGTTTGTGATCAAGGTGCCAGCCAATTGGTTGGTCCTGAGGGCTCTCTCCTTGGCATGTAGACGGCTGCCTTCTCCCTGTGTCTTTTCTCGTGGTCGTCCATCTGTGTGTGTCTGTGTCCTATTTCCTGCTCTTGTAAGGACACCAGTCATGTTGGACTAGGGTTCACCCAAATGACTTCATTTTACCTTAATTACTGATTTAAAACCCTGTCTCTAAACAGTCACAATCAGAGGTACACGGTTGGGGTTAGGACTTCAACGTATGAATTTTGAAGGGGCAGAATTCAGCCCAGAAGATACGGCAAAAATGAAGGGCTTTTGCATCTATAATTAAGGTTCCAAATTAATTGATTTTTCAGTTAATTAAAATGGGAACTATCTTTGATGCACCTGACCCAATCAGATAAAAACCTCAGGAGAGAAATGGGTCCTTCTGGACAAAGAGTGACAGTCTCCTGCTGGCCTGGTAGAAGCCATGGCCACATAAACATGAAGTGTTTTTGGAGAAAGTGGCCTCTGGGGCCAAGGTCCTCACTCCTGCAAACATACGCACTAGAGTCCTGCTGACACCTGAGGGGCACGGAAGCAGGTCTCCCCTAGACACCCGAGGGGCACGGAAGCAGGTCTCCCCTAGACACCCGAGGGGCACGGAAGCAGGTCTCCCCTAGACACCCGAGGGGCACGGAAGCAGGTCTCCCCTAGACACCCGAGGGGCACGGAAGCAGGTCTCCCCTAGACACCTGAGGGGCACGGAAGCAGGTCTCCTCTAGTTGAGCTTCAGTGAGAACCCAGCTGCTGACGCTGGGATTTCAGTGTGGTGCAGCCCTGAGGAGGGGCCTCCGCTCAGCCGTGCCCAGAATACTGACCACAGAAATTGTGAAATAATACAGGGGGTCGTTTCAAGCTGCTCAGTCCGTGGCAATTATGTTCGTCAGCAACAGAAAACGAATTCAGGTTGAGAGCCGTGTGGGAGCAAAGTCTCTTCCACTTTCCTTACAAGGTCAGAAATGATGAAAACTTTAGCATAGCACATGTGCTCAGTCCTCAGTGATTGCTTGTTTGCTGTAGTTTCTAGAAAAAAGAAGGCTTTCTCCATTCCAGAAGGGAGACACAGAGAGAGAAGCGCGTCCCTACAGTACCTTGGGAAGACAGACTTCGGGGCTTGTCACTTCTTCGGTGGGTTTGTCCTGAGTTCCCGGGTGCTAGGCTGGCCTCCCCGGGCGGGTACAAACCCACTGCCTGCTGGCTCTTCACGGGAACATCGCCTGCGGTCACTTGGGTGCGTGTGTGTGTTCTTTTCTGCAATTCCGGTTCTGACTCTGTGAGGAATGCGGGTGGGTGAGCAGGATCTGTGTAGAAAAGAAGTGACTTGTTTTTCACCCTGAGTTGTCGGCTTTCTCTAAGCCCTTTCCTCCCCACCTTGCTTTCCCCGGGACCTGTCTCACTTTCCCTGCCTTTTTCAGAGTCTGCTTATCTGTTTGGGGTTCCATTTCCCAGCTCCAGCTCCGTGCGTGGCCTCTCCCCAGCTTTCCCACCCGTCGTCCCCAACAGCTGGCTCCTGCCCTGTGACAGCGATCAGAAGCTCCAGATCTCAGTGAGGCCTGACACCGCCCATGTCAGCCTCGATGGCCCAGGAGCGCATTGTGGGCAGGTCTAGTTGTTAAATGCACAGCAGAGGAGACAACTCTGCCCTCCTCAAGTGAGAACTCCTAACTCAACACCGAGCTGGCCTCAGAGGCATCCTGGGATAACGGGTCGGAATACTGCATTTTCTAGCTTCTGTATTTGACGCTCTGACATGTTGGGCCCTTGCTGACACTGGAGGGCTGCCTCTCCCTGGGTAGCCAGCTCCTACAGATAGCAAACAACCTGGCTGCGAGCACACCTTTCACACACTAGCTGACCAATCCAGAGCTCACACCCCAGCCGCTATTGTCTCTGAGTGCACACGCTCCAGGCCACTGTCCTGCTGCCCTGAAAACCCCAGGCAGGTGCCAGCAGAGCCGAGCTCCTGAAGTTACTCACAGCGGCCAGTTCTGAGCCTCCTCACTGCTTCCTCTGCTCCCGCCCACCACACCACAACGAAGTGTCTGGCCCATGTTTTCCCCTCATTCCCTTGGACCCCGACCCACCTGGTGCTTCCCTGTGTCCTGTCCTGTCGGTAGGGATCTGTGAGTGTCATTGTCCCTCACGGCTGTCATTCTGTGTCTATGTGTAATACCTGACACAAACAACCCCCTGCTCTAATAGACTATTAGAACAGAAGTGACAGCCTCCCTAAGTGTGTCCTGAGACCGGGGTCTCACTGGATGGTGGACCTTGAATGAGCCACTTCCTGTTTTAAGCCCCAGCTTCCTCATTGGCAAATGCAGAGGAAGACCTCACCTGTCTCTAGGGGGCAAAGGGATGAGCATGAAAAGGACATGAAACTCTGGGAATGTGCGTCGTCATCTCCACACCCCAGGAAGCTGGCTGTTCCCGCCACTGAACAAGAGGAAATGGCACGTGCAGTCTGGGGGTCATCATCGGAACCACTCAAAACCCGTCCGGCGTGCGAATGTTCCTGTCTGAACAGCTCTATTAAGCCAGGAGTGACTTTTAAATCCTGGGAATTAACCAAAGCAATTCATCCTTAATTGATGGAAGAAACATCTTTTAGGATTTCTATTGATTTTTCAAAGGTAAGTTGATTTATCTTTACATGAAATGATGGTTTTCACGTGGGCCATAAGAAAACAGTAGAACTCTACCCGCAATGTTGATACGGAACCAACAATGTGGGGAGGCCAGGCCGTGAGTCCTTGCTCCCTGGTTCTGTCATTTCCTCATGGGCTGACCCTTGAGACGATGCTGAACGTCTCTGGGCCTCAGTTTCCTTATACATAGAACTGGTGGGTTGAGAGGAAATACCTAGGTTCACTTCCAAGTAAAAAATTCAAGTGTCTGTTCCAACCTTTCCTAGGCTGAAATGGTTCAGCTGTGTTCTGAGTTGCCCTGAAGGGCAGACAGGATGGCTTAGCAATCATATTTAGAGTGACTGGAACAGAGCGACTTATTAATATCATTAGATAAGCAAACAGGGTGTCATCAGCTCTGTTTAGCTTCTGTTTGTCTCAAAGCCTTGGGAAATTCCACTGAAGGGAGCTGAGTTTTCTTTTAGGGTTTCAACCTCAGGCACAAATGGCGGCTGCAGCCTCTGTCACCGTCTGCAACCCCTGTATACCTGCCCTGTCAGGTTGGGCCCAACGGGAGCAGGTCCAGTCTGCAAATGGGGCAGTAAAATCATTGCTAAAGCAAAGAGAGGTTGTCCTGTTGAGACATTTGCCTGGAGTCACTCATTAGGTGCAGAAAGTCCTGGATTGTCTGCCCCACAAATGCAGCAATGCAAGGTATGCAGAGTGTGGGTGTCTGTGCCACTCTTTGAAATCTGAGCCCGGGTCTTTGGAAATCGCCCACAGATTACTGCCTGGCATCGCGTCCCGTCTAAGAAGACCTAGAGCCTGTACTCACCAGACAGGAATGCTCGCATCACTCGGGGCGAAGGCACACCTCCTAATCCCCACAGAACGAAACAAGGGGGGGCTAACCAAACGGCAGCAACCTGGTGGGGAGAGTTTCACGTTCATCATCTCTGTGTTCGTCTCCATAACTGCCGATGCCCTTTGGCAAACTCTCCGAGAGTCCATTGTCATCAATCCAGTAGATCGTTTGTGAGCCTGGGTGACAATTACCCCACCGAATAAAGGATCTCAATAAGGGGGAGTGCCAGCACAGATCTTAACAAACCCAGCTGGGCCGCGAGGCCTCCGTGGCCTCAGTGACTCAGCCACATGTGTGTTGGGTTAATGGCTAGACAGCCAGGCAGTGTGAGCGCTGCCAAGGCCCACGCACTCATGGAGACAATGCGGGAATAAGCAAGCCCTTTGTGTCGCACGCCTTCGCACGGACTTAGTGATGTTTTCACTTGGGAAAGGCAAGCAACGACAGGCAGCAAGTGGAAGTGTGTGTACCCAAGGGCTGCTTGTCGGTACCCTGTGTTGTGAAAGTCACGGGGCTGTGAGCCGGCTGAGGGACGGCCTGTCCCAGGAGTGGGGTGGCTCCTGAGAAACCCAGGATCTCCTGACAAGGACCAAGGGTGCCCACGCCCCCGCTGAGACCCAGTGCCTCCAGAGTCTAAACGTAGTGTCTTCTGATGGGGTGACAATGAAACACGCCCCACATGGCAATGCCACGTGAGATCAGATGCCAGCGTCCCTCTCGCAGGGTGCCCCTCTCTGGGCTCTGCCGTGGGGGCTCCGCTTTGTGCGTTGGGAATCGGTCAGAAAGCGTGAGATCAGCTGAACACGAAGCAATGTACGCTATTTGATGGACTTCACAGGAGTGCGCCGTTCCCTGTACCAGTCGCCAAGTCGGAAGAGCGTCTGGAGCCCGTTAGTTACTCAGGGCCCGTTGCCCGCCCCCACCTGCCCCGCCTCCCTCTCTCTGTCCCTCTCAGTCTCTCTCTTCTCAACACCTCGCCCTCCATCTCTGTGCCATTACACACACACACTTCAAATCTGCTTTAAGAATGTTGCTTATAAACCACATGTTACCACCTCCCATGGTGAAGTCCTCTGCTCATGGGTGACTCATGTCTTAACACCGTGGTCTCTTTGTCTCCAGCCCACACTTACACCTTTTAAATCTTTTCTCTCTCTGCCTCTCGCTCTCACCTTCCAGTGACTGGGGCAAAAGACACACAAGCTGGCACGAGTGAACAGCCTCCCTCTGTGGTGTATTCACCTGATTTCACCTGATGGGAACAATCATTTCCCCCTCAAAGCAAATCCACCAGCCCTAAAATATCTTTTTATTTTCTTTTTCAAAAAATAATTACATTCTAAATAATTAAATGAGTTGGAGAACCCATAACACCGGCGCACACAACTAACAGTCCCTTTCTTGTTGCGTGAACCCACGTGAGCTCCCAAAGACAGGGACCTGACCTTATTCTCTGTAAAGACGGCCCGTCTACACCCACGGCACATTTGGAAGAGCCACAGGGTAGAGCGTGTGGCCACAGCTGGGAGCCCGCCCACAGCAGCATCCCCCCAAGTCACTGTCCCGTAAGCCTGTCCATCAGCGCTTCCGCAGGTCAAAGTCAACCCAGAGGGGACAAGTGGTCACTGAGAGGCCACCTGACGAAAGCCTCACCGTGGTCACAGGGCACGAGAGGAAGCCAGGAGGCATTTTCTCCTTAACAGACTACGCTTAGAGCAGCCTGAGGTTTACAGAAACGCTGAGTGGGAAACACAGAGCTCTCACATCTCCTTTACCGCCTTACACACACACACACACACACACACACACACACACACACACAGGTTTCCCTGCTGTTCACATCTTGTCTTACTGTGGTACATTTACTATAATTGATGAACCAATATCAACACAATATTAGTAACCAAAGTGCACAGTTTGCATTATGTCACGTTTCTGTTTTAAATTAGTTTCAGGTGTACAAAACGACATAATAGTTAGACACTTACACCCCTCACAAAGTGATGATCCCGTCCCCCCAATCTACTACCCTCTGACATCGTGTACAGCTGTTAACAAGTCCACTGACTCTATTCCCTGTGCTGTGCTCCACATCCCATGAATATATATATATATAAAATTATAGCTGACATTCATTATTATTCAGCTTCACTTGGTGTTGTACATTCTGTGGGTTAGGACACATGGATAATGACATGTGTCCAACATTAAAGTGTCATGTAGCATAGTTTCTGATGCCCTAGAAATGTCCTGCACCCACCGAGGCATCGTTCCTTCCATCCGCCATCATATGGAAACCCACCATTGGTCTTGCTGCTGTTTTACCTTTTCCAGGTTGTCATATATTTGGAATCATGCAGCACGTAGCCTTTTCAGGTTGGCTTCTTTCACTTAGCAACACGCGTTTAAGGCTCTTCCATGTCTTTTTGAAGCTTCACAGTTCTTTTTTCAATCACTGAATAATATTTCATCGACGACTGTACCACAGTTTATTTATCCATTCACCTGCCAAAGGACATCTCACATTTCCATAATTATGGCAAGTGTAGATAAAAGTGCTATAAATATGCATATACAGATTGTAGCATGGTCGTAAGTTTTCAACCCATTTGAGTAAATACCAGGAAGGCAACTGCTAGGTTACTTGGTGAGAGTATATTTAGTTTTATAGGAAACCACCAATCTGTCCTCCAAAATGGCTGCATCAGTGTGCATGCCCACCAGCAATGGATGAGAGTTCCTGCTGCTTTGCATGTCTCCCGCGTCTAATGCTGCCAGTATTCTGCATTTCAGCCATTGTAGTGTGTGGTGGCCTATGACACATTATAATCAGAGAGGCCACACAAACTGACTCATATTTCTTAAAGATGACTCTGGCTGCTCTGAGATGGGTGACGGAAATCATCAGGGATGCTGTCACAGCAGCCCACGTGAGAGGTAACAGGATGTGGGCAGTGGCACTGAGAAGGAAGGAGACTGGGTGTGATACGTGCTGGAGGAAGAGCCTACAGGACTGGCTGGTGGGTTGGGTTTGGGAGGAGACAGAAGGCTGGCCCCAAGTGTCATTGCTTTGGCCACCACTGGGGTGCGTGGGTAGCGGGGCTCTCACAGAAACAGAGCTCAGTGACCTATTTTGCACAGACTAAGCTTTGGGTTTCCATTAGGAACCCAGGGGAGGTGTCGAGGGAGATCAGGGATTTTAAGTCTGAAGTTTGGGGGCGAGATCAGGTTGGGCATTAAATGGGGGCTTGGTCTGGAGCACCCCCACCTCACTCTTTCCTCTGCCTCCCCACTCCCACTGCTCCTCAGATCTCAGTTCAGATATCTGCTCCTCAGGAGGACCTCCCCCACTTGCTCTATGAGCAGGTCCTGGCATTCCCTGACCCTCTGCATCCTGGGTTTCCTGGACTGCCCCCCCCGCCCCCCCCGCCCCTCGCCTCACTGCATTCCATCCTGTGACTGGTGCAATCCCTGTCGTCTCCTGTAGGCCTGGGGTCCTGTGAGGACACTGCAGTGTCCATCTCGCTCACCCTGAGCTTCTGCAGCCCAGCCATAGTATGTTCCCACTCCATGTGTATTGAATAAGAAATCTATTGAGGTATCAAATGTTTCTAAGCATTTTGGGGATGAATGAAACACACATGGAGAAGCAGAGCAAGATATTCAACAGTGCAGGATGACCACCCAGGTCAAAACTGTCTTCTTAAAATTACACAAGTAAATAAATACCAATTATTTCTTTTTCGTAACTGGCGCAATGGTCGTTACTACAAAACCAATAAGTGTCCCAGCCCCACACCCACCAACATTGCTGTCTTCTCACTGGGCGCATGAGCAGCAAGGTAATCCTGGTCAAACTCACTTTTTTCCCTCTTCACAACTCAACAGGTTTCCACAACAAATGTCAATAAAAGAGACTCAACTTGCGCTCAGATGCTGGTAAATGACAAGCTAGAAATTTGACCTCAACTGAGAAAGCACGGTTAATAATTTTTATCTGACAATTTCAGATTTGAAACAGCGATTACATAGTGACCTGCCATGAAAAAATGTGCTGAAGAAACAAAACAAAACACACGCTTAATGGCCTTATCATCCCTGAGAGCTTTCTGAAAACCCAAGTGTTACATAGCACGGGCGTGTGTATCTCAGATCTGGTTGCACATCTAGTATTACCTAATGGCAGATGCAAGTGGCTGACTTGCAAAATCCCAGCTCTCATTATAGAGCTGGTTCTTAAAGCCCGGAAGCCCCGTAGATAAGCTCTGATACTACGTGCAGTAACAGCCCCATGATGCAATTTGGTTTCCCAGGTCAGCCTAGTTTGTTTTGCTAAACTGAGTGTACTGTAATCCACAATCCTATGCTACACAAACATCAATTAGTTAGCGCTGACCTAATGATAATGATCTTGGTGCATATTAGAGTCAGCTGATACTTTCCCTAATTAGAGAAGGCTCCAATTAGAGCTAATCCAAAGGTCCGTGCTCTTAGCTCCCAGGACTGGGCGATGGTCTGGGTGCTGATATGAGTATCATGGAAATTAGCTGTGCAACAAACGAGAGTACAGCTAATGACACAGCCCAGGACGAGGCTCAACATCTTCACACTGATATTCCTGACCCCACAGGGCGATTCTGCAGCCAGCTTTCCACCTGGGCCACGAGTGGTGACCTTTTCCTTTCTCGATTTTCTTCCAGCCACTCATTTTTTTTTTCTGGGTTGGAAAAACTACATTTAATCACTTCATAAATATGAATGGATGTCATTATTCTTAACAAATTATTCATTTGGATGCTATTTTTCAATGTTTTGTAGCAATTAGAGGACTTAAATAAAATATTCATATGCGTTTCCTTAATTAAAACATTTTTCTTGGAGTATGTTGGTGGGCATGACTTTTGGTCTTTTAATGGCTTCCTGTTTCATGACTCTGATTCTGAAATGTCCATGTTTATCTCATTATCTTCTCATTTCCTTTTTCATTAACCAATTCAAAACCCTTATTGTCAAATGCAACTTCTAAAACTCAACCAGAGATGCCATATGTTAGGGAAAAATTACCTTCAGCCTCAAGACTGGCAGTCATATTCTGCATGACATTTTTGCCTGTGTTATCATCTTTTATTCACAGAAACATGTTAAATAACCATAAAAGTGAAATGAGTCATCTTAGGACAACTTTAAAAGCATATGCATTTTTTTCCATTAAAAATATAGCAGTGGTATTTTACTATTTACACTATTTTTTTCAATAAGACAAATGTCCTGAAGTATAAAAGAAAAATATTTATTACACATGCATGTAATGGTTACACAATGTGCTTTCAAAATAAGACAAATACGGGTGCAACAGACACTGCTTAGATTAAAAAATGCCTTTATCAGAGACTTTTATTCCGTGCACATTCCCCAGCTGAGCAAATAACTTTAGCCCCTAGAGGTTGGATTTACCCAGTGGATGGTGTGATTCTTTTTCATTCCTGTAAAAGTAAAGTAACTTTCCCTTCCTAGAAAGCTGGACAGAGCTGTAAACATGCTTCCATAATGTGCTCCCAGAAGTGTGTTGCTGCTACACCATCGTATTTAAAAATACTTAAAATACTAGCTCAGCAAATTCAACCACAATAAGATACTGTAGTCAAACATTATTTACATTGTGAGGTTGACAGAAAAAACAAAAATCTCAAAGAATTTATCCATTTTAGCACCTCACATATGAAATAGTAGGCAGGCCTCCAGTGTGTGGCCCACGCCTGCCACCTTACAGGGACAATTTCCACCACAGGAGGGCTCCCACATGAAAAAATTAAGTAAACTATTAATAAAGAAATTAATCATAAAAACAGAGAGTTGACACAAAAGGCATAGAAATAAAGGTAAGGTGGCACTTGCTGCTTTGACAAGACACAGCCCTGCAGACTGGTCAGGCTGTAGGGAACGTGTTGACTGAGCCGTGTTCAGTCAGACCGCTTGCTGACCACCAGGGAGCCCCAAAGCTCTCTGCGTTCCACAGGGCTGCAGGACGAGGCATCGCCCACCCACGCTGATGCACACAGTAGGTGCCATAGGGCGGTCCTTAGAGTGTGCTCAGTAGGACAGATTCGTGGGGGGCTTGAGAGCATTGAACAAATCCATCTAACCATCCGTGGATAGTCCACTTATTTACTACCCCCCACCCCCCGAAATTTATTACACATGTATTAACTGTGTGACTTGGACTTGGAGCTCTGGTGAACATGACATTGGACCAGTAGAATTTTTTTTTTTTTTGTGAGGGGATGAGATTGATGCTCTCCCTCTTTTTCTTCCTGAACAAGAGGTCCCCACTGGGGACAAGCCTAATACATTTTGAACAGTACAGGCTGGCCTGCTCTCTGGCCGAGCGCAGACACAGGCCAGGGTCTGAAGGTGGGCACCACCGTGGGTCAGCCGATTCAATGAAGTGCCCACAGGTTTTCTGTGGACGTGAAAAGCTGTGCAAGCAGCAGATGTCCTTAGCCTCTAATTGAGCACTGGGCATGAAAGTCTGTTTGTGTGTTTTAATTCTGACTATATTGGCTCTGCTTGGGTGATGTACTTAGAAATTCACATCTGTGGGCTTCATTCTCTCAGCTACACAAGCAAATTGGATTTGCAGAGGACGACCGCTGGTCTTGAGGGTTAAGGTAATGTTTTCATGATATATGGCACCTCTGGTCTAGTTTGTAGAAGTTGCTTTTGACAATTAAGAAATCCAGTTTCAGCACTGTCTTCCATATCTAAACTTCCGCCTTCGGGAGTAAGTTGTCCTATTTGGGTAAACCAGGCTCGTGTTGGATGAGTTCACTTTTGCATCTTTCCCTAGTAAAGAGAACGGGACTGACATTTACTGGCTGACTCTCCTGGCCTGAGTGCTGGGAGCCAGGTTGCTGACGGAGCAGCAGTCAGGGCACCGCCCGACCCACGCTTTATTTTTGTAATGAGGACACAAATGCACTCACCACTTTGCAAAATCTGCAAGGGAAACAGATTTCCTTGTGAAGGCTGAGCGCCTGGTAGGAAATGCTATCTCCTAGTAAAGCTGACGAGCTTTAAGGTATGAAATATCATGTCGTAACAGCTCTCGAGCTCCTGGTGTTTTCGCAGGAGCAGATAGTTGCTGAAGACGTGTGGACAGCCCCAGTCTTATGGCCCAGGGGCTTTGCCTCCTTTTTTAAACCCCTATTTGCAGGTAGCTTTGACCATCATCACCAACACCCATGGTACCATTCAGACATGACCATAAAGTGGGCGTCATCTGTTCTAAACACACAGATCACTTTTCATCTTTAGGACTCAAATCGAAACCAAACGTTTACTAAGCTGTGGAAATGTGTCTGTATTGACGTTTCCCTGTGTCAGTACGCACACATATACGTGCCTATTCTTTTGATCCTGCATGTCTATCCCTTTAATGTATTTAGAAAAAAGTAACATCTCGGTCGCAGGACGTGGAAAGATGGCCATGAGGAGTAAACAAAGTGAGATGTTTTCAGGCTCTTCTAGACTGTGTTTCTGTCTCGTTTTGAATTGAGCACGATTTCATTTGTCAGCAGTGTAGAAAAGGCTAAGGGGGTCTCACTGGGAAACCCGTCCTGCGCGTTTGGTGGGAAATGTCCAGCGCGCTGACTGTTCAAGAGCTTGGACTGGATCAAATGTTCAGGGCCACTAGCTTTGCTAGGGAGAACGCAGCTTCCCCAGTCGCTCATTAACTGCTCAGTAAATTGTCTAAGATTGAGCATTATTGCTGGATTAATAAAACCCACATTAAGAAAAATGAAGTTAATTATGAAACTGGAGTGATCCTTTCCATGTGCTGCCTTGTATCCACTGTCACTGGCTCTTAAAATGAGCAACTAAAGACCAAAATGAGCCCTGCAGTAAAATCAGCAGGCCTGAAACCCGGCCGTGACAGGGCCGTGACCAGTGGGTGTAAATCACATTTGCTGGGAACTTGCGATCCTCCTCTTCTCACTTCTGGCTCTGGACATGGATGGCTCTGCGGGCAGAAGGATGGCTGGGGGGAGACACCTGCAAGCGGGAAGCACGAGGTAGCTGAGATTCAGGACCGTCTCCAGAGCGAAGCACGCCCCCATGTCCCTCGGCACCGCACACCAGCAGTGTGGGTGGCTGCCGCCTTTGGTCACTGCAGCAGAGACAGTGGGGCTAGGGCACCACTGTGACTGGGGAGCCGGTGGCTTCAGGGAAAGGGGCGTTGGGCCTGGACAGCCAGGCTCCTATGTACTGTAGAGAATGGCTCAAAACAGCGCCCTCTTGGGGACAGGACCCAGGACAGGTGGGAGGCTGTGGGCTGGAGGCTGTGGGGGCCCGGAGAAGGTGAGCAGTGTGTGTGTATATGCATGTGTGTGTCATGTGAGCAGTGTGTGTAGTGTGAGCAGTGCGTGTCATGCGAGCAGTGTGTGTAGTGTGAGCAGTGTGTGTAGTGTGAGCAGTGCGTGTCGTGCAAGCAGTGTGTGCAGTGCGAGCAGTGTGTGTAGTGAGCAGTGTGTGCAGTGCGAGCAGTGTGTGCAGTGCGAGCAGTGTGTGTAGTGCGAGCAGTGTGTGCAGTGTGAGTAGTGTGTGCAGTGTGAGTCGTGTGAGCAGTGTGAGCAGTGTGTGTCGTGTGAGCAGTGTGTGTCGTGTGAGCAGTGTGTGCGTGTATGTGTGCATGTGTGTTTTGCGTATCTGCAGGAGGTCTCATCTGTGGGTTTGTTAACCAGGTGGGAGCATTTGTACACTGTCACCTTGGTTCCGGCCACACCGGGCGCTGAACACCAGCCCCCTGGCTGAGGGCCACTGTTTGCCGTTTCCATATCTTCGCCAAGGTGTTAGCCGAGGACTGGGTGTCCCCCGAAGCCGTTCTCTTCCATCCCACCCCACTGTGCACTGAGCTCTCTGGTGTGAATCTAGTCCCACACCCACTTCTCTCCTGGAAGACGTCTCCTGAGCTGTGTGAGCCTCAGTTCACCAGTCTGTGACTGGGGACAGTGATGGTCCCTTTATAGGGCTGTTAGGAAGGTCAGTGCTCTAAGGCGTGGAAGCCTTAGCACTGTGATGTCTACTCCTGAGCACACTGCGCATGGTGCCGGGGGGCTGGGCCCATCACGCCTCCTCCTTCGTTCTGCAGAGCCCCAAGTCCCCCGTCGGCCCCCTCCCTCCTGCCCAGGCCCTGGCTGGACCCCAGCGTGGTGCCACGCACAGAGGCTGCTCCCGGCACATTAGCAGGGACTGTGTTGCTGGCGTCATCCTTGCCTGCACGTCCATGTTGACACCTCTCTTGCGAAATGAGAAATTCAAGCTCAAAAATGGCCGATGGCAACCATCCAGCAGGGTCTTCCCCGGGTCACGTGAACCAGAAAACAGTCACTCTTCCTTTGACTCTGGGCTGTGTCGACGCCGCCTGAAAACCTGGAGACTGAGTGCCCGCCCCTCGCTGCCATTCCAGGACCCTTCCCAGAGCTCTGCCAGCCACAGGTGTCCCCGCTGTGCCACGTCCTGGGAACATGGGCCCCCCGGGCACAGAACACACCACTATTCCAGTCGAGGGACATTGCTTGTCTTCTGAGTGGCCAGCTGTTTGCTTTGTCCTACAGACTTTTCAAGTCTAGGACAACCTAGAGTTTCAAAATCTGTCCAAATTTCCTTTTGTAAAAACAGTAGGAAAAGTTCCAAGGCCACACAAATTGTGCCATTGTATGTGTATGTTTTTAAGCATTTCCATGATCACATCATTCTTGAAAAACAAAACAAGCAGTGCTTTTTATGCACCAGCAAGGGTGGTAATTCCACAACAGGGCCTGTATTTAGTCCCAGGCCATGGGAAACCCCCGGCTTGTCACTTTAGCAACTGGCAGAGGGGCCGGTTTCACATGCAGCTGCCTGGACAGCCTCATGCTGCCAGGAACAATGTGTGATGAACGGACGACAGTCTTGTCTTTCAGATGCTCGAAAGGGCGTGACCCGTTGGAAGAGGCGTGAGATGGACGATAAATATTACAGCCGTTTTCCGGGACCACCGCAAGGCAAGAAATGTTCACAAAGGCATTTCAATATTTCTGCAGACTCACAAAGCACGAACCGTTTCCCTTTCATATTTAATAAAGATCTCCTCCGTCAGCTGCAGCCAGTGATAAGGATAATGTCCTCAATTGGTTAATCCCGGGATCCCAGCTCAAGTGTCTTCTGCCGGTTGGAGCAGGGAAGCTGTTGGTAGCTGCGGTGTGCATTCATAAACCTGAGGGGGAAAGCACAGTTTTGTGTTTGGATCTTATTCTGTCTTAAATGCTGTACTTTTGGGGGGCGAGATAAGGCCTGGCTCTTCACAGAACACTGGAGCTCCGCCGTCGCTCCGCCTCTGTCCGCGCAGGAGAAGGTCCTGTCTGTGCACAGATGTCTCAGATTAAATTGTAGCCCGCCGCCCTCACAGCACTCACACTAGATGAACTGCCAGAAGGGCCGTAGGCAAGAACGAAATTGCTTTGGTTTGAGTGCAAGTGAGTTTGGCTCAGACAAGCTGAATCAGTGCATTAAGTGCGAATCCCTCACAGATTTGAAAGCCGCCTTTAGCACAATTATTGACTGTGAGTGATGATTATGTGTAATTGAAGGAGACTGGTGCTACCTGTAGCCGGCTGGATCCCCGCACGGCCGGCTCGGGCCCCTAATTCAATGTTCCAGCACGAGAGCCGCGACGCAGCTCAGTCCTGACGAGTGCACACACGCTCGATAAACCTTAATAAACCTGGCAGCTTCAGTAACTAGGCTGAGTGTATAATTCAATTTTTTAATTCAGGAAAGGGAAATCGCTAATGAGTATGTTGGGCCACGGCAGTGCATTCGTTTGCCACATGCATAGGCCTCACCGAAGAGGGAGGGCACACGGGTCCACACTCCCCTTCGGAACATTCCAGAACCTGCGGCTCTCCTCACCTGCATAGCGCCCTCCCAGGTCTGGGGGAGGTGGCTATCGGCTTCTTGGGCTAGGATCAACTTGCCGCAAATCTGTGGGGATAGCAAAATAAAGTGACTGTCTTTCCTTGGGGAGGTTGCGCCAACAACTGGGAGCAATGAGAGGATCACGTGTGGGTTCTGCACGCTCGCTCGGACGCGGCTCATCCTGACTCACCTTCGTTCCACGAGTCACAGGGAGGCTGGGAGGGCTGATGGCCCAGGTTACTGACCCTTCTCATCGAACTAACAGCAGTGTGCTCGTGGGTCTTATGCTTAGGGTCTTGCTTTTTTGTGTGCCCTTTCACTCACACACACACACGCACACACACACATGCACACACATGTGCACACACACACGCACACACTCACACCGCGCCAGACCCCATGCATACACAGGCCATGGACGTCTCTACCCCAGCTTCTCTTTATGTGTGATTTCAGCCCACTGGCAGTTTTCTACTTGGAGTGAATTCATTTTGAAGGCGCACTCGGGCCACTTGACATTATTTAAAGAGCATTTACGGCAGGATTTCTAAGGAAACCCGTTTCCGGCCACACTGCCCATGAACTCATCCCTCACGTCTTGCACAATCCCGCTCACCAGGCCCATTTGCCATTAATCTTCCTTGTGAGAAATGGGCCAGGGTCCAGATGGATTGGAGTTACGCATTTCTGTAAATTGGAGTGTTTGGTAGAGTAATAAAAGCACAATCCTACAGAGGGCTGAAAGTGAGCAGATGGAGCAAGAAGTGGGTGAGCCGGTCACGGGAGGGGCCATGGTTCCCCTTTAATCCCAGAGCGGACCGGGGTCACACGTCCCACATGCAGCATTGGCACTCACCAGGGCTCTGTGTCTGCGATGTGTCGCTCACGTGTGTCTGCATCACAGGGGAAGGCGCTGCTCACGGGTTTGGCTACAGTTCACATCCACGTGTCTGTTCACGTGTCTTAGGGAAAGTCAAAGTGAAGCCCTTCTTCCGTTAGGTTTGCTAAATGTTGATGGAGCTTTCGCTTACTGTTCACATTGAGATTGAAATATGAGGTCACTTATTTCAAGATGATCGAAACCTCGCCTCGTGCTTCCGTTCCAAAATCCTGGGCAGGGGTGTGTGAAGTCGTCAAGGGCGTCTGGGTGCCTCGGTGCCCATGCCACACACACTGATGTCTGCAGACCAACACTTGCCTCGGAATCTCAGGGTTCCCTAGAGAGACCTCTATGTCCATTGACAATGGTCCTGAAAAGCAGAAAGGCGACTCTGTGATTTAAGTACTTCAGCACCAACAACTTAGCCTTTTCTTCTAAGTGGGGTGAAGACTGAACCACGATCGCAGCTGCTTGTTCTCAGGACATTTCAGCGACTCCGAGGGCAGACGCCTTGGCCCTCGGTCGCGGCGTGCGTGCCCCCAGCCAGGCCTTGGTGCTCACAGCTGTGTCGGTACTCAGTATTCTTCCTGACGAGCAATATCTCTGCGATTTCATATCCGTCATGGATGTCAATAAATCCTCCCGGAATCGCTTTCTTTCGTATTTGTATGCTGCTCTTGTAAACTGGAATGACAAGTGAACATTCAACAGGGAAACACAAACAACACAAACTGAATTTAGGAGTCGTTATGGTGAGCAGGGACTGCAAAGGGTCCTAAGTGAGGAGTTTGTGTGTCTTACCCACGCAGGACCTGACCACCGCGCCCTTGAGAAAACTCTCAGGTTTGTCTAACTTTGTGTGTGTCATCTCAGTGGAGAGTGCAGGGTCCTTTCCTGAGTGTACTGGGGGGGTGTGTGGTCACCTTCTCTGTGTGCACTGGGGGCGTGCGGTCACCATGTGCATCACCCTGTCAGAGGTAACACCCTTCTTGCTGAGCGTGGTAGAGCATGAACCCTGGCTGTTGCCTTGGTTCTCTGAGCTTCTGTCCCATTCCCCGCAAGCTGCAAGAACACAAACGCTGTAGGCTGAGGGGCTTAAACCACAGACGTTTCTTCCCCACAGCTCTGAAGGCGATCGAGTGCAAGATCAAGGTGCTGGAAGACTCAGAAGGGCCCCCTTCCTGACTTGTGGACGGCCACCCTCTTGCTGTGTGCTGACGTGGGTGCCCGAGCTCATCTTTCCTGTCTCTTCTCGTCAGGGCACTGGTTCCTCCCTGAGGGCTGCACCCTCACGTCCTAGTCACGTCCCACAGGCCCACCTGCAAACACCTCACAGTGGGGGGAGGGCTGCTGCATATGAATTTGGGGGAGACACCGACATTCAGGCCATAGCTGTGCCCTGACGAAGCTGGGCGTGCCTGGCACTCAGCTGCTTATCAACTGGCAACCCTTAGCTCAGGTCGCCCCTCCATGCACATAGTTACTTCGTGTAGATATTGGGGGCCTTCGTGGATTGTGAGAAAAGGCACAACATTCCAACATGACCCTCCCGCTCAGTCGTGTCCACCCGAGGCCCTGGGAGAGTAAGAACCCAGCACCGTGTTCAGACAATGAGGTAGAACAGTGTGCTGGCTTGGGCGGGCTGGGGCACCTCCCAGGCCACGAGCAAGGGCTGCCAGAGTTGGTTTGTGCCCAGTCTTCTGGGCAATTCCACTCTCTCTGCTTCCTTTGTGCTAGTTTCTTCCATGTCACAATTTATTCAGCGGCCCCCGCCTACCCTGAAAGTTTGCATGTGGACCTTGATTATGGCTGCCCCGTACACCTGCCAAAGGAAAAGCCTGGCTTTGACCCAAACAGGGCGCTGTGAGGATGCTCCAAACCTCTTGCAGGCAACACCCTCCTCGGGGGGACAGGAAGGCCTGTGGATGGCAGTACCTGTCCGTTTAGTATTACAAAGTTCTGGGACAAAGGTCACGTGACTTCACCAGCCTGAACCAACAATATGGGGACACATAGTGGTAGGTTTAACTACACAGTCTGGCCCTGTACACCCGCACAGGCCATCTCTCATCTAAGAAGGAACCTCACTGTCCCCCAAGGTGTCCGCACCAGCACCCCTTCTGGGCAACAGCAGGAGGGGCCACCGGGGTTCCTACCATGCTTTGTCACCTGCTGACAGCACCTGCAGGGAGTGCCTCTCCTCTCCAGGCCTCCGTGTCTGGGTCTCCTGCACAAGGCACGGAGACAGTGATGCCCACAGAATGCCTCCGTCCAGAGCAGGACTTCAGATCTTTGAGGGCCGGGCATGTGCGGAAGTGGTGTCTGGGCCCAGCTAGGCCTCTTCACTCCGAATCCCACAGGCTCTCGGAAGCCCCTCGTGGCCCCTGCCCGTGTCCTTATCTGGACCTCACACACCCTCTCCCGTCTCTGGACGTTTGTCCTTCTACACACAAGGCTATCCTGGTTAAGGGCAAGGTGGGAGCAGACCTAGCCACCCGCCTCTGTCCTCCGTGTCCGTAGGTGGCCCCAGTGGCAGGGCTGTGGGCGGCCGTCCGTATTATCTTCCTTCCTTCTCCATATGAGAACCCTGATGCTGTTCAGGGTGGCTGTGCACCGCATGGCAGGACAATATCCCATGTCCCCAGGCTCTCGTGGGACGTTGGTGCCATCTCTGATTCTAACCATAGGCAGAGTCTTGAGGCAGCCCTGGCACTGCCTGGCGTGATGACAGAGCAGTAGTGCTGCCAGTGGCCCAGTCTGCACAGGGCACTGCACGTGGACAGGCCATGGGCGTGCAGTGCACAGCTCGCAGCCCGCGACTGGCGCTGGCCCAGGATGGGGGCCTTCACCTTCTACTCGAGGGCTCCTGCACGTGTTCTGCAGCCGGGGCCCCCGGAGCTCCTTTCTCGACAAGCCAGCTGGGCACACAGGGCTCCTGCCCACCGGCAGTGGCCACTGCTCCCCGTCACTTCCCCTGCACGTGGTCTGTGGCCTTCTCTGCGCTTGCCTGTCAGGCTCTGTAACTTACTGAAACTGCCTCTGTTGACTGATCGCCAGATTCCCACAGGAGCAGTGTGACACCTGTGGATTTATACCGACTTACTGCCTTTTGGGTGGGGGCCACGTGAGCTAGGTCACCGCTCTTTACCCAGCTGCTTATGGCAAGTGTGATCTCGGACCTTTGGTGTGGACACAGTGTACACTCTCTGCCCAGGACTTGGGACAATGGGACGCTGCCCCACCACACCCCCTAACTACGTAATTGGGGGTGCTGGGAGGGGCTGGGCTTCCGGAGCAGGACAGCCACGAGGGAACAATTTTACCTTGTCAGACCCAAGCATGAAGTCTTCTGTCTGAGCCCCTGACTGTGCTGGAAATCCCCAAACTTGTCCCCAGCACGACGGGAACTCAATGCCCCTTACTTAGTGTATTCTCCGATGCAAAGATTTTACCTTCCTAACGGCACTGAATGGTGCCAACATCTATTTGGTTTTAACTTGTTGTTGAGAAACAAACAGTTTCAAAACGTTCACGACCTGTTTATTTTGCTGATCTTTGAAAGACACCAGCAGTGGAATCCTCGAGTGATTGATACATATTTGTCCGTGCACACACTCATGTAGTAATCTCTGTGGGATTCTATAATATACAGGACACATATCACCTATGTACAAACTACACACGCATGCATGTATTGATATTAATCACTGTAGTACCTTATAATATATAATATAACTGGATATAACACATAGAGAATATTCATACATGTACATGTATATTCTGTATACATACATAAAGATATTCCATCTACAAACCACACACACACACACACACACACACACACACATTCATTGCAATCCAATCTTCCACTATTCAGATAATGTGTGTATTTGTATTTCCCTAACCTTTTGCAGGGTGAAGCCCTAAGCCTCCTCCAGTGTAAATAATGCATTGCAGTAAAATATGGACTGTCAACCCCCAGCAACAATTAATTATATAGCACATAAATCCTTCCTTCCAAATGACTAACACACAGTCCTTTGTGCGTAAATGTTTCTCTGAATTTTGTTTGAACTACCAGCCTCATAACATCAGATGGTGCAGTCAGGATAATTTCCATTAGAAAAATAATTACAGGCTAAATATGGTTAATAAAACATTAACCATAAATTTAAATATTTTAAAAGCATGTCCTCCTAGAAGCAGCTTCTAATGAATTTTGATGAAAATACCATGATTACTTAAGAAAAAATAAATAGACGTGATTATTACCCACAATTGTGAGATTGATGAATTACAAAAAACAATTTTAACTGGGAAATAATTATTCTGGGCAGTCTGCTTCATAAAATTGATGATTATAAGTAGAAAAAAAGAAAATAATAATTCTTTACAGATGACAGAACATTTGGTTTAATTTTGATCCATTCTCGATTTATGAATTTGTAGTTATTAGTCAATCATAAATCCTTCAAGTTCTAAAGTTTTAAATAACATCAAAATATCAGCTTCTGTTGAAAGATGTCACATTGATGTAAAGGCCTAAGAGAGAGGCTTCCTGTGACCCTGGGACAGCTCGTCTGAGGCGCTCACAGGCCCTGGGAGCAGGCAGAGGACCTGTGCGGCCCAGTCAGCACGTCCCCGGCCCTTCTTGGTGGCATTGCACTGCCATCTGAGTCTTCCTGGCAGCCATTGTCCTCTTCACTTCCTTCCCTGAGGTCCCTTTGGGCTTCCACTCAACACTAACACTGACATCTGTCCCGAACTTGCACACTTTGGGGTCACGGCTTTGGAGTCTCTTCTGAACACCCCTTAAATCTGGGCAGCTCGAGCATAGAGGGGAGGTGGCTACCTGGGCCTGCAGGAGGGCGGGCGTTGTCAGCCACGTTCTGTACACAAGAAAATGTGCACATCAGCGATGATGTGGACTTGTTGGTCTAAAACCACCCAGCTAATAAGTCCTGAGCCACGTTGGGACCCTGGCCAGAGAGCTGTGCTCCCCGGTCTGCACCAGCTGCTCCATGGGATGAAGGAAGGGGCCCCCCGCCCCCCAGGGGCCCAGGAGGGGGGTGGAGCCCTGAGTTATGACCTACTCTCCCTGTGTGAGAACACCATAGATTGTCACAGACATCAGCTGCATTACTGTTCCCATTTTACAGAGGAGCAGACCGAGGCTCAGAAGGGTTCCGGGGTGTGGGCTGGACCAATGCGAGCTCTGACAGTAATGCCACCTCCCCACACTGCGCCCCACACGCCAGACGGAGGCCTCTCCTCTCCTCCTCCAGCTTTACTCTCCGAGCCGCACAACCACTGCTCTCCCCCAGCCGCGTCTTGGCCAACCCCACTGTGAGCCCGGTGACAGCAGGACCCACATCTGCACTGTGCTTTCTTTGGGGTCAGATGGTGCCACAAGCCAGACCAACTCCAGCCTATGGGTGTGGAGTCAGCAGGTCCCGTCCCCCAGGCCACCTGAGCCATCTGCTGCTGCAGGTCCCATGTGGCCCCCACACACTGGGCCACCCTCCCTGGTCACGTCTGCCCACTTGGCCCAAGTCCCCAGCCCCTCATGGGCTCCCTAGCTGTGATTCAAGTGCAAATGAGTGAGAAACACCTGGATGGCACTTCTCTGAAATCATGAGTGATTTGACAAGAGGGGCCTCTCTGGTGAGATGCAGTTAGGATGTTTTCTTGCCTCAACGTCCGAAAAATAAGTTTGTGATGCCACAAAAGTTGGCACACGGCACTCCCGTCTCACCCGGCCCTTGGAGGGTGCAGTGAACAGTGGCTGAGTTGTAGGAACCAGAAGGGAGCCCGAGAACGTCCATGTGTGTTTACCCCACGCTGGCCCAAAAAGGTGCCTGGGATGGGCCAGCCTCACTGGATCGGGCCGGGCAGCAGAGGTGTTTACAATAACAGATAAGACTGTCTTTAAGCAAAGAACAGATTTCCTTGGAGGGTCTCATCCTGGGAGGATGGACGGTGCAGACTCTGGCAAATTGGTGTGTTAACACCGTAACCCACCTCCTCTCACATCCACGTCTTCAGACAGGTGCCATCTTACCAGTTCCCTTTCAAGGACAGTATGATTCTTAGTTTGTCCCTGTGTCCCAGATCAGGCTAAAAATGGATAGGGTGATGTTTGGCAGGGCAGGGAACCTCCCCTCCCCCTCCTCCCTCACAGGGAAGGGGTGGGACATGGGGTGGGAGGCCCACCTGCAGGACCCCAGGCGCCATCCAGCTGTGCTGCTTTCTGCCCTGGCCCCTGGCTCACTGGAGGCTGTGTGCCCTCTGCCCACCCAGCAGCCTGGGCTTGGGCACGAGGTCGCTCTCCTTTCACACTAGAACGGGAGTCGCTCAGGGCTCAGCTCAGAAGGGGGTCATGCCCCAGAATGTAGGAACCAGACAGGGCTGGGGAGGGGCCCTGGGGGGACCCGAGAGTCCTGGAGAGAGCTGAGTGGGGGGCCGGCCTCAAGGTCTGCCTCTGTGCCTGGGATGGAGCTGGGCAGGCCGGGAGGGACAGGGGCTGTCTGCCTCTCCTCTCCCCTGTTTGGGGCAGTGGCCGGAGGCGGGAGGGCCGCTGGGGCTGTGAGAGCATGGCAGCCCTGGAGCTCTTCGCTTTGCCTGGTCGCGGCTGATTTGGATGCCTGTGTCTGCTGTGCCCCAGCCCCGTTCTGACACCTCTCAGTCAGGGCAAACTGCCCTGGGCAGGTACCGGCAATGACCCCCTTCGCCCCCCCTCTGCAAGGTGTGACTTTCACCCTAAGGCTCATCGTCATCACCTCACTGTATCCCAGCGATGGTGATGCTCCCCACTGCCCGTTCTCAGCCTGGCGTCTGGGGGCGGGGGTGCCTGCCCAGCCGCACCTCCCTCCAGACGAGAGCCTCCCCTCGGGTCTCCTGCCCTACGAATGTTGGAGCTCTCAGCTGCAGCCCAAGGGTCAAAGCCCCCAGTTGCCAGCGTCGGTGTCTTCCAGACCCCCAGGCAGGGCTGCCCCCTTCACTTCCAGCTTCTGAGCCTTGGTCCCTCCCCACCGCAGTGGCTGTGGGCGGTTGTTGCTGGGCTGCCCCCCACAAATCCAGATGCTTCGTGCTGACGCCATGGCGCCCACCTCATCTCAAACTTGATCTGCAAACAGCAGACACCATACAAATGCCGGCTGCATTGAATCGAAGAATTCGAGACCCAAATGGGCCTGTGTCCACCGCATTGGGAAGCGGACACTGTCCCTCAGGGCTCCCCCTCCGTGTGTGGGTCCCACAGAGCCCCTCGGTGCCCAGAGAGAGTTTGGAAGCATGTGTGGGGGAGGGGGCAGAGGGGCAGCAGCCAGGGCGACGTTTGTGCAAACACAGTTTGGGAGTCAGAGGGGGTGGGGGAAGGACCGTGGTGAACATGTTTTCAAACGGAGCCATGGGCGGTGAGGTCCAGGTGGGATGTGGTCAGGATCTTGTTCCAGATCACTGTCAACAGCAGCTAAAAAACTACATAATTCGTGGACAGAAAGTACCAGGGGGTCCGCACACGGCAGGTTCCAAGCCCAGAGTGGGGAGCGTGTGTCGGTTATTCTGTAACCAGCAGAGGCTCCACAGTGTCGATTATCAGCAGCTCTCACTGCAAACACCCTGAGAAGGGCCCATTCCCGTCTGCGCCGTGTTGTCTTGGGACTGGACAGTAACCTTCCCTGGTCTGAGGTCTCCTTGCAGGGGTCCGAGAGCCTCCTGAGATGGCAGGTAAGGAAACACTGTCACTGCACCCACCCGAGGGACAGAACCAGGACACGATGTTGTTTATTATTTTTCTTTTTCTTTCTTTTTTTTTTTTTTAATTTCTTCTTTTGGTTTTCTTTTTCTTTCCTTTTTTATTTTTATTTTTTAAAGTTTTCAAATTTTTTATTAGTTTCAGCAGGACACGAAGTTTTGCTTTTCTCATCTTGGAACCACTATTTTGCATTTCAGGATCTTGTGTGTGTGTGTGTGTGTGTGTGTGTGTGTGTGTGTGTAATCGTCTCGTATGCACAGGACGTTGAAAGAGCTGCTGGGACCTTCAAAGCACTGTTGCCAGCATTTTTGGTGAGTTCATTGTCAGTGAATCAGAAACATGTGACTTAACTAACCATAAAAGATCCATGTTTAGAATTTAATGACAAACGTCTTTGGCAAAGGAACATTGAGTGTCATCAGAGAGGAGGTTGGGAATAGACTGAGTGGGAGGGGACACTTGGGTCATTTACAAGTGGTGGCACCTGCGTCGGGCTGGCCCTGTAGCTGAGCTGCTGTGTCCTGACCCTGGGGTGATGTCCTCGCACAAAGCTCCCTCCTCTGTGGCCTGGCCCTGGCCTGAGCGTGCCCTCTACCTGCCCCCTGCCTGCCCTCCCTCTACCCACCTGCCCAGGTCAGCCTGCTCTGCATCCCATTTGGGACCGTCCAGCCCCTGAAGTCGTTCCAGGGCCTGGCACAGAGTTCTTCTCAATAACACATGCTACAGAGAGGGAGGCGGGCAATCCATGCTGCGTGATCGGGGGGCCTCTCCCGGCCAGCCGACTCCTGACTTCTTACAAGTTTGGAGCAAAAGTGAGTCACGCATCCTACAGCTTTCTGTGGTTCCCTCTGCTCCCCTCCTCACCCCTCTCCTGGTCCCCCCCTCCCCTTCTTTCCCCCTTTTCCTTCTCCTCTCTCTCCCTCTCTCTTTCTGTTTCTTTCATATGCACTTTCTTTCTCCTGAAGCAGAAATAAAAGGAAGCAAGTCGGTTGAGAGAAGACTTTCCTTTGGTGAGCACAGCGACTTGCCAGGCGCCCCCATCGCTCCCCCACCCGGCAGCCCGTCCATCTTGGCAGGCACTTGACTCATCAGCTGGGAAGCGTAGACTTGAAAGCCAGAGGCAGCACGCTGGCTTTTTATCTTACTTCCCTTCTTCTCCTGTGACATAGAAAAAGGTGTTTTGCTGGTGGCAAAGAAAAATGTCTCTGACTTGCTGAGAAGATCCTTTTTCATCCTCTCCATATTGACACAAACAACCGCACCCCTGTTCTTTCTCCTTGATGGTCTTTGGTCTCTGGGTCCACAAGGACCAAACAGGTCTAACCGGCCCATCAAGCTCAGAGACACCCCAAGCCTTGCTTATGGAGACCCCAGTATTCTGCAGTCCCAGCCTCTATCCGAAGCTGGGTTCTCAGCTCGGGCCTCACATTGGGGACCCGAGGGGCCTTCAGGGAGCCGAGCCCAATGCCCAGGGCTGGAGCGCGTGGTCTCCACACAGGTCCTCACGGGGACAGTTTTAAAGCTGCCCAGGCAACTGTTCTGCGCACCTGGTAGGAAAACATGGGTCTACACCATGTATGTTCAACACAACCACTGTCCCCCCTGGGGGGTAGGGGTGGGGGGCAGACATCGGTGTAGGGGAGCAACACGTCATCAACTCCTTGTGCACCGAGCACAGACTGCAAATGATACAGAGACAGCTGGGCGGTATGCTCGTCACTGGAAGTGCATGGGTGGTGAGCACCGAGGGAAGTGTGTCTAAAGAGGCTCCCTAGGTGGGAAATCATGAGACAGGGTCACGGGATACGAATCACACCTCAAAAAAAGCAATATATTACATACGTTTTATATACATGTTATATATGTATATGTGTAATTTATATATATGTATATATGTATATATATACATATATATGTAAAACACACACATACACACACACACACACACACGAGGGAGGGTGGTGCCCAAAAATGTATACAAGTGGACATTTTGGTCAGCGTTGCTCAAGCAGCAGTTCGCCGTCATCAGAAGTGTCTGGACGCTGATGGGACCCCCTTTGAGCACCTCTTGTGATTGCAGACGTCAAATGTGTATTCATCTTCTGTTACCGGTGTATATTGAGGATTACAATTTTAGCAGTTTTTTCCTTTCTTAAAATGTGTGTACACATTTTTGGCACTATATGCATACAATTTTAAATAAAGTATGTGAAACTGGGTGGGCTAAAAGCACCTGGCCCCACGGGCTGGAAGTGACCGCTTTGTGCAACGCCGCTCTGGTGGCCTAGCACGCTGGCACAACGGTTTCACTGAACAAATGAGTTCAGAGGCCCTTCTGTCAGGGGAGGGGAGCAGCGTCAGAAGGGGGCGAGCAGGCTCTGGCATCACCTGGTGCCCAGGAAGCATTGTTGTCCTCACTTCATGCCTGTCTCAGGAGGGGCAGCTGGGATGACAGAGGCCGACGTGGCCCCTGGGATACAAGGGACATCCCAGTGGACCTGCAGCCTCCGGCCTCAGGACTCGCCACCTCTCCCATGCTCTATCTGACGGTAGCTCCCCAAAGGCACTTGTGGGGGGACCTGACCAGCCCCCCAGTGCACACCCACCTGCCCAGGCCTTGCTACAAAAGCCACCTTGGGCTGGTTCTCCTGGAGGCTGATGGTGACCGACATTTCCTGTCTGTCCACCCGACTGCTTGTTCTGTTCCCACTGAACCTGACATTGAGTGTGTTTAGGACAGCTCAGCTCTGCCAGGCCAGGGCATCGCGAGCACAGGGAAACGATGCCCCCTGGACCCTGCTTTCTCCTGCCAGGGTGTGCTGTGCTTATTCCCATTGTTGTTCCCATGATTCATGTCTTGTGCCATGGTCACCTCCATGGCCAGCTCTCAGGGTCCCAGGGGAATCATTGCTTTGTGTAATGTAGCAACTAACACTGTTTCGTCAGGAATCCCAGAGCCCCTGGCAACACATTGTCCCATTTGTTCAAAATTTTAAGTATCCTTTGGTAAAACTGTTATCAGTCTTCGTTGTATTGACTTTGTTAGATATTTGATCATTTTTGTTTCTATTATAAAGAGATTCATTTATGACACAAAATTGGTGGCTGCTATTATATGGGGAAACATTAATTTTGAGAATGTATTTAATAATTAGCTTTCTTGCTAATTTCTTATGTATAATGTTTTAGTTTCTTCTCGTGTGCTTGTGTGAACGTTTTTGTCCTCTTTCCTGATCTCAAGACTCAGTGGCAATAGCTGGCCGGTCTTTCTGCACACTTTCCCTCAGACCTCATCTTCTTTCACAAACCCAACTGTCCTCTACAGACACAGCTCCACTTCAGACGTCTCCTCTAGGTCATCCCTTCTATGGCTCCGATTTCCGACTGGGCTTCCCACTTAGACGTCTTCCTCTACCCTCCTCAATTGTTAGGTAAATCCACTTTTTCTGCAAAGCCCGCCTTCCCTGGGGGAACCATGTGCTGTGTTTAAATGCTTGTACTTCCTTCCATCTCCCACATGCTGCCCTCGTCTTTGGTGCAGCAGTGCCCCAGCACCCTGCAGCCTCTGCTCTGTCCAGGCCCCAGGGACCATGCCTCATCTGGGCCTTCCCACACTCTTGGCCTGTACTGTTTCTGTAGAGTTCTGGCATTTTTACTGAAATATTTTGATCCATTTTCCTGGCTACAATAGAATCCCTTCTGGAAAAGCAGGAAACAGGTCCAGTACAGTCTCTGTGCACTACATAGGCTTCCAAGATGGAGTTGAGTGGAATCTAACAAATGCCCATTAGGTAGTTCTCATGGGCGCAGCCTGGGGACAGGGCTGTTCCCCCTCATCAGAGCAGGAGGACACACCTCGGTGTTTAAACGATGCTTTTAATCATGCCTTGGACAGTTTCTCTCATAAGGGTAACAATTGTTGACCCGTTATGAAATGTTTTTTTCAATGTTTTTCTCCTGTATAATACACGGGCACAGTCTAACCAGCAACCTGAAAGGAAGAACGTAGGTTTTATTTATCAGAGGTGCCCTGGTGTTGGGAGACCCCGCGACCTCTGTCTGCATTCCTGTCCTTCACGTCAGACCACCCCAGCGCCCCCACGACCCCCACAGCTTCCCTTACTTCTTATACTTCTAGACACGTTTTGAGGATAAATTAGGTATTAGAAAAATATTCTGAGGAAGACACTGTATAAATATAATGCAGAGCTTTTCTTGCCCTAAATGGCTAAAAATATTGCTGAGTGGATGCTAAATGGATGACCACGTTCTTTTCCGAGGGAGCTCCTCTCGGCTTCCAGGGACAGGCCCCATGAGGCTCAGCCTTTTAAAAAGAGGGTGAAGAAAAACAATGGGAGGTGCCGTGCTTTATAAATGGCCGTGTTATTCTTGGAACGCACCCCTGCCGGGGAGCCTGTGAAGCTGCTGACTTGATGGGGTTTAGCCATGAGATCGATGGGTCCCGAAGTCCCGGGGCACTGGGGCGGGCGCTCCTGTGGCCCCTCTGCCGTTACCCACAGTGGACGTTGGTGACTGTCCGCATTGACTGATAACCTTTTCAATGGCAAAACTGAGAGTGATTAAATTCCCTGGAAGCACAAATAAAAACGATGCTAAGAAAGGAAATCCTGGTTTGTTAGGTCAGAACGTCAGCCTCGTCCCGTCATGACCATGTTTTTACCCAGCTTGTTTTAGCAGATGCTCAGATGCCGGGTTGTCCCGTTCAAAAGGTGTGGCCCCCAAGGTCATTGGCGACTCCACGTGAGAACCCGTTTGTTTCCCAATGGCTGGGTGAGAAGCAGCATGTGCTCCATCTAGCACCGGAGAGATCTGACACAAGACCCGCTCTGCACAACCAGAACCCGGCTCCAAGGCCCCTGAGCCAAAGGCTCCCTCCGCTTCGTGCTGGAGTTTCACAGTTGGCATGGTAGGGCTGCAGCCACGGCGGTCACGTCCTACTGCTGAGAAAAGCGTGTGGCCAGACCCCAGGCCCGGTTCTGCTGGGGATGGACAGCTGTTTGTCCCGGTCCAGGAGCGACCCTGCTGCCGTCAGGGACCGAACACCTTCCTGTGTTGTCCAGGATGGGCACACAGGCTCAGACCACCAGCTCCTGTGTCTCTGGTTATCCAGTGACGCTCCTGACCCACAACTGTGTCCTGAGCTCCACAGTCCCTGTTTGGTGCCCTCAGAGGTGCTGATCCAAATGAGTGTGGGAAAACCATAAAGTCACTGGTAGAGGGTTACGTGCCACCTCTTACTGCCATCCTGCTGCCCACCAGCCTGGGAGGGACGTCTGCATGCTTCACACTGCACTGTCTTCATTCCGACTTTGCATCTCTGTCCCGCTCATGAGGGCAGGTTTGGCTGGGATGGACAGACGATTAGCAGCAGGACAGCCCCAGCCCCTGGCTGGTCAGGTACCAATAGCTGCATCAGGGACCATCCCATCCAGATGCTGTAGTGACGTCACAGGCACATCAGAGTGGACTCTGAACAAGCATGCAGCGTCCCGTGTTCATTCAATGTGCATCTTTTCACATAAACAGGAAGGCCTAGCTTAGATGGCCATGGCCGTGTGGATGAAAACCCATGTTTTCCCGTGATGAAATTACAGGCAAACATCTTTTTAGAGTTACAAGGTGGGAAATCTACATGGGACTACCCAAAAGTCAAGAATTCTAAGCATATATTTCAACAAGACACCATTAAGCCACTTGCTTATTTAAATTTTGTAATTCCACAAAGCACCGTTAGTGGTAGTTATTACTTCTGATATGGCTCCTCTCTCAAAGGTTCTCCTGTGGACCGGGAGGCCAGACATCGGGACCCGTCTCCTGGGGTGATGTGTCTCCCTCTAGTTTGACAGCGCACAGGGTCAGAAACTGGGGACTAGACAGTTTCCCAGAAACCTGCAGGTTCTGCTTCCGGTCTAACTCTCTCTGATTGTAAGTAACATTACTATTCCCACCACTCCTGAGGGAATCTGGTGAGAACATTTGCATTTTGGGGTCACCCTTGTCCAGGGGCCCTCGTGCCTCAGCTCTGATTGGTGAACGAATCTGGTCTTCACCAGTTTTAGCCCCAAAAGCAGGTGGAAGGAAGATGGTTCAATGAGGTTCCCCGAAAATGCACCATGTAAAGCCCAAGGTCAGCGAGGAGGACGTCAGGTTTATAGACCAAGTTCATCCTGCCTGAAAGCGGCCTGCTCAAAACCACCCGGGCTAACTCTCCAACTACTATATAGCAATTTGTGGAACACGATGCCTATGCTCTTAAATGAAATGTTTTTTTCAATGTTTTTCTCCTGTATAATACACGGGCACAGTCTAACCAGCAACCTGAAAGGAAGAACGTAGGTTTTATTTATCAGAGGTGCCCTGGTGTTGGGAGACCCCGCGACCTCTGTCTGCATTCCTGTCCTTCACGTCAGACCACCCCAGCGCCCCCACGACCCCCACAGCTTCCCTTACTTCTTATACTTCTAGACACGTTTTGAGGATAAATTAGGTATTAGAAAAATATTCTGAGGAAGACACTGTATAAATATAATGCAGAGCTTTTCTTGCCCTAAATGGCTAAAAATATTGCTGAGTGGATGCTAAATGGATGACCACGTTCTTTTCCGAGGGAGCTCCTCTCGGCTTCCAGGGACAGGCCCCATGAGGCTCAGCCTTTTAAAAAGAGGGTGAAGAAAAACAATGGGAGGTGCCGTGCTTTATAAATGGCCGTGTTATTCTTGGAACGCACCCCTGCCGGGGAGCCTGTGAAGCTGCTGACTTGATGGGGTTTAGCCATGAGATCGATGGGTCCCAAGTCCCGGGGCACTGGGGCGCCCTGTGGCCCCTCTGCCGTTACCCACAGTGGACGTTGGTGACTGTCCGCATTGACTGATAACCTTTTCAATGGCAAAACTGAGAGTGATTAAATTCCCTGGAAGCACAAATAAAAACGATGCTAAGAAAGGAAGTCCTGGTTTGTTAGGTCAGAACGTCAGCCTCGTCCCGTCATGACCATGTTTTTACCCAGCTTGTTTTAGCAGATGCTCAGATGCCGGGTTGTCCCGTTCAAAAGGTGTGGCCCCCAAGGTCATTGGCGACTCCACGTGAGAACCCGTTTGTTTCCCAATGGCTGGGTGAGAAGCAGCATGTGCTCCATCTAGCACCGGAGAGATCTGACACAAGACCCGCTCTGCACAACCAGAACCCGGCTCCAAGGCACCTGAGCCAAAGGCTCCCTCCACTTCGTGCTGGACTTTCTCAGTTGGCATGGTAGGGCTGCAGCCACGGTGGTCACGTCCTACTGCTGAGAAAAGTGTGTGGCCAGACCCCAGGCCCGGTTCTGCTGGGGATGGACAGCTGTTTGTCCCCGTCCAGGAGCGACCCTGCTGCCGTCAGGGACCGAACACCTTCCTGTGTTGTCCAGGATGGGCACACAGGCTCAGACCACCAGCTCCTGTGTCTCTGGTTATCCAGTGACGCTCCTGACCCACAACTGTGTCCTGAGCTCCACAGTCCCTGTTTGGTGCCCTCAGAGGTGCTGATCCAAATGAGTGTGGGAAAACCATAAAGTCACTGGTAGAGGGTTACGTGCCACCTCTTACTGCCATCCTGCTGCCCACCAGCCTGGGAGGGACGTCTGCATGCTTCACACTGCACTGTCTTCATTCCGACTTTGCATCTCTGTCCCGCTCGTGAGGGCAGGTTTGGCTGGGATGGACAGACGATTAGCAGCAGGACAGCCCCAGCCCCTGGCTGGTCAGGTACCAATAGCTGCATCAGGGACCATCCCATCCAGATGCTGTAGTGACGTCACAGGCACATCAGAGTGGACTCTGAACAAGCATGCAGCGTCCCGTGTTCATTCAATGTGCATCTTTTCACATAAACAGGAAGGCCTAGCTTAGATGGCCATGGCCGTGTGGATGAAAACCCATGTTTTCCCGTGATGAAATTACAGGCAAACATCTTTTTAGAGTTACAAGGTGGGAAATCTACATGGGAATACCCAAAAGTCAAGAATTCTAAGCATATATTTCAACAAGATGCCATTAAGCCACTTGCTTATTTAAATTTTGTAATTCCACAAAGCACCGTTAGTGGTAGTTATTACTTCTGATATGGCTCCTCTCTCAAAGGTTCTCCTGTGGACCGGGAGGCCAGACATCAGGACCCGTCTCCTGGGGTGATGTGTCTCCCTCTAGTTTGACAGCGCACAGGGTCAGAAACTGGGGACTAGACAGTTTCCCAGAAACCTGCAGGTTCTGCTTCCGGTCTAACTCTCTCTGATTGTAAGTAACATTACTATTCCCACCACTCCTGAGGGAATCTGGTGAGAACATTTGCATTTTGGGGTCACCCTTGTCCAGGGGCCCTCGTGCCTCAGCTCTGATTGGTGAACGAATCTGGTCTTCACCAGTTTTAGCCCCAAAAGCAGGTGGAAGGAAGATGGTTCGATGAGGTTCCCCGAAAATGCACCATGTAAAGCCCAAGGTCAGCGAGGAGGACGTCAGGTTTATAGACCAAGTTCATCCTGCCTGAAAGCGACCTGCTCAAAACCACCCGGGCTAACTCTCCAACTACTATGTAGTAGTTTGTGGAACACGATGCCTGTGCTCTTAAACGAAAGCTTTTGCTTCGATTGCTTTTGTGCAGATCCAAAGGACGACCGAGAGCCCCGGGGGTGGGAGTCCTCACAGGAACTTTTGTTTTCTCACCTCCGGCCATGCTCTTGATGCAGGTTCTCATTCCCGGAGCGAGGTTGATGTGTGAAAAGCAGGCGGCCACCTGCCACTTGCTCTAAAGTGAATCGTCCTGTTAATGTGTCAGACGGAAGGCTTCGCTCGGACTTGGCCACTGAGAGTGCATCTTGGCCAACCTGGCCACGTGTTATAAATAAATGATTGCTTTGTGAGCAGGAAATGCGTGCGCAATCATCTTTGTGTCCTCCAGAGACAAAGCAGCAGCGGCCTGGAGTACCTGCGGGCAGGGGATGGACAGACTACCTGGTGCTGGCCTGGATTTGGGAAACAGGGCTGCTGGCTGGGACGACGTGCCTCACAAGGTGCTAGGTGCCAAGGTTCGCACCTTTCAATGGGCATGTGTCTCCATAGCTTCTTGGTTTTCTTGTCAGGTACGTTTCCATTCTTCTAGCGGGTCCCTGACTCAGTGCAGTTACCTTCTTGCTGCAGGATTGGCAGGTGAACTGACAGCCAGGGTTCTCTGGCTCAGGGATGCTGGGCAGACAGACACAGAGAAGCGGCCTGTGGGATACCAGGCAGGACGCTGGCAGTGTGCGGTGTGATGGGCAGCTGCCCAGGGCGTGGCACGGAGCAAGAGCCCAGGAATCCATGAGGACAGCTGCCCGCTTGCTGGTGATCCCAGCCAGCTGCTTCTGAAAGGCCCAGAAGCAGAGGCCGGGGGACCTCGTAGCACAGTGCTGAGTCACTACCTCGGGACCTGCTCTGTGCACCAGTTTGCAGGGGACCCTGGACTCCACTCTGCAAACTGTCATACTCTCAGCGGGACTGGAGTTGTCCTTAGTGCACAAGGTTTTGATCTTTGCAGATTTTCTGTACTTAATGGCAAAGATTAGACTAAGAGTGAGCCACTGACAGTCAGCTTACTATATATCATGTCATGTCATATCAAGATATTACATCATATCATGTCATGTCATATCATATCATATCGAGATATTACATCATATCATAGGCTATATTAGTTTCCTGTGGCTGCTGTAACAAATTACCACAAACTGGGTGGCTTAAAACAACAGGAATTTATTGTCTCACAGTCCTTGGGGCCGGAGGTCAGAAGCGCAGGTGTCACCGGCCGCGCTCCCAGGGCCTGGGAGGACCCTTCCTGCCTCGTCCAGCTCCTGGTGTCTCTGTGCTGCGGCAGCATCACTCCAATGTCCACCTCAGTACACGTGGTTTCCTTCCTGTGTGTCTGTGTCCCCACTCTCCCTTTCGATGGGCTGCGGGCAGCAGAAACCATCACCCATCAGCTCATGAACAGGAACCTAATGACATCTGCGAAGACTCTGTTTCCAAATAAGGTCACATTTGAGCTTCCTGTTGGGCAGCCCTCCACACCTACCCACATGTCAAGTCCACACCTGTAACGTGTACACTGCCGTGCCTGGGGCAAGTTTATTGTTATGTTTCTAATGTTCTCTGTAGGGGACAGTGTCTTCCATGGGAAAGTGGAAGAGGGGCGGAGCTCAGACACATTAGGAACCCTGAGAGAAATGTCCACTGAAGTTTTGTACTATCTTCAGTTACTTATAAATTACAGGATGAAAATTCCTGTACTCAGCGCACAAGTGTCTGTCTTGAGCAGAAGATAAATAAGGTATGGCTGCAACACACAGAGCAAGAGGAGCCTTTCTCTGTGGGACAGGGAGAGTGGGTATTCATAGCGATGGGGGTGTCTTCCCAGCTGGCTCTGGTGGCTCTGGGGCAGTTACCATTACACTGCACATGGGGCCGGTCTCCCACGCTGAGTCTGTGAGGTCTCAGGCACAGGATGCTGGGTCTCCAGCCTGTTTCTCATCCTTAGCGCCCTCTGCAGGTGTCCCAGAAGCACTGGTGGGGAGTCTCTGTGGAAACTTCTGGACTATTTGCAGATGGCAAGCAGATGGGTTGTGCGTCTGAGCAGTCAAGGTCTGGCTGTACGGTGGCAGCACATTCAATTACAGTTGTGCGGTGTTTCCTGGTTACCCCGAGTTATCCAAAGGAGTGGACTTAGAATTCCTGGGGACGGACAGGGGCATGTCCCACATTGCTTTTCAAGAGCAATTCAGACCTTCTTGACAGACAACAAGAAAAGAGAGACGTTGAAAAGAGAGCTCGGAAACTCCTGGGAGCAGAACAAATCGGCTTGGAGAAACTTGGAGCAATTGGCATCTGGAGTTGGCAGCACAACAGCACCAGGTAGCTCATTGCTACCTGGAGTCTACAGTGTCTGCACACGTGCCCTCAGAGCCCCAGAGAAGGCCTTGGAAGGAAAGTGAGGATTGGGTGAGCGAAGACAAGCAGGGACTGAAAGGCAGATGGGGTTTGGTGAGGAGATACTTAATTGGCCTTATTTTCCCCCAATTTATCATGATGTGAGTTGAGCATTTCCTGAATGATAAAGGTGGAGGGAAGTCCATCAAGGTACGTTGCCTAAACACGTGTCCATATCTGTCAATCACAGGCAGACGCAAAGAGACCAAAATGCAAAACTCACAGCGTGGAGGAGAGGGGGTTCCTAATAACCCACTTTGATAAATTATCCAGTTGATACTTTTTGTCAGGCTCCTAGGGGAGGTTTTAGGGATCTTCTAAGTCGCACAATTGGTGTTGGCCAAGTTTCCTTCCCCAAAGGCTCTGGCTGCGGACAGTTTTGAAGCTTGTATTTCCCTTTGCAAAGGATGAGGTGTCTTCAGTTTGAGACATTTGGAAGTCATCACTGTTTGTGCTCCTTTTTGTGTTTTATGTAAATATTTTGCTGTTAATAAGTGCGCCTCCCAGAGTGGAGGACTTTGTTGGACTCCAATGAAGGGGCTTTGAGAAGCCACGAGAAAGCAGAGGAATGTTGTAGATGGACACCACGTGTCTGCAAAGGGCTCCTCTGCTCACACGAGAAGACATTTGGCAGCCCCCATCCAACACATCTGAAGCTGTAGCTTCAGAGGGTTTTCATGACTCCGGTTCCCAACACTGCTGAGCAAAACATTCAGGTCTATTCATAACGTTGACCTCATCTCGAAATACTTGGAAACAGCCTTGGAGAATGCTTATCATTAGCACAAATTAGGGGCAATAAAATATCTAAAAGGGCCTGGGTAATCAAAGAATGGGGCAGCTCACTCGCTGTCAAATTATAATGACCCCGAGCCGTGCGTCTCCTGAGCGGATGCTCATAATGTGTGACATGCACCGTGACTCAGACACACGCTCCCATCAGGGGTCTGTCACTGGAAGTTGCTTCAGTCCTGTTAGTTTTTTGCCCACTGCTCTTCCTAAAGTCAATGCTAAAAATAGCCAGTCTTTCTGAGCGATGTTCAATTTGGGGAGGAATAAAATGAAATTAGTAACTCAATTGTTACAGGATCAAGGCTATTAAAATCCAGCAAGAATTACTCCAAGTGCATAGAAAACACTTAACAAAATCCACCTCATATTCCATGTAAGGGTTGACTATTAGCCAACAATGTCTTCTGAGTGACGCTGCTTCCAGCTGAAGTTCAGATTTTTAATGAGGCCGCATTTTTAAAGCAACACAGGCTTGCCGTTAGTGCGTATGAGGGCATAACTCCGCCAGGGTTCCTTCGTTAAGCCCAGAGATAAGAGCAGGGAAACCTGGCTGCACGAGGGGCTGAGTCCACATGACATGTGCCTGCAAAGCCAGAGGTGGTGGGCTTTTTCCCAGAAACACCTGCAGGTCTGAGGCTCTGGCTGATGGCCACACTCTCCCCACCTTTTCTGTTCTCAGCAGCAACTGTGCAGGGAAGATGGTTCTGAAGCCACCTGCTCACACCACCTTGGAGTCCCCCACATGCTCTTCTAAGACGGAAGCAGAGGTCTCCTTGGAATTCTGTACAAAGACAAGCAAGGGAATGTCATCTGTGACGGTCGGCTTCATGTGTCACCATGACCGGCCAAGGGGCATCCGGATACCCCATTAAACACTATTCTGGCGTGTCTGGGAGGGTGTTTCCAGGTGAGAGGAATGTTTGAATGCGGACACTGAGTAAACCAGCCTGTCCTCTCCATGTGGGCGGGCCCCATCCCATCGGCTGGAGGCCTGAATGGAATAAAAGGCAGAGAAAGAGAGTTCTGTCTCCACCTCACTGTCTCTGAGCTGTGCCTGCCTTTGGACTCGGGCTGGAACTCTCTCAGAAGCTCTTTTGGTTTTCAGGCCTTTGCACTTGAACTGCAAGTGTATCAGTGTCCCTCTGTGCCGTCCAGCTTACAGACGGCAGATCTTAGGACCTCCTAACCTCCATAATCCTGAAATCTAGTTCCTTACATTCTCTCTCTCTCTCTCTCTCTCTCTCTCTCTCTCTCTCTCTCTCAATAGACAAGCACCTAGACAGACATCACCAGATGGTCCTCTTTCCCTGGACCACCCTGACTGGTCCTTCCGAGAGCCGACTTTCTCTGGAGCGTACCTGCACTGAGCCAGCCCTCCGTGTACCACAGACCACTTTGCAGCACAGGAGGGGCCTGGCCAATGTCCTCAGACATACAGCACAGACATTAGGCTCCTCTCAGCTGTGGGGAAGTGACCGCATTCATGGCCCTTTGCGTGTGGTCAGCGCCATTTTGTACATCAGTTCAAGACTAGGGAGATACTTGGAAAGGGCTTCCGAGTCCTGACTGGTCCTGTTTGTCTCTGGAGATAATTTAGATGTCAGCAAAAATATTACAAAACATATCAAACCTGTCCCCGTTGCTGACAATGACCTTCAAGCTTAATTTTTTTAATTCAGAAGGGTTCATTAGCTCAGAGAAGTTTTCTCTCCCGTTATCAGCTTGTAACCTTACCCATGTCATCCCTCTTTAGAAAAGAAGCTTACAAGTACTTTTCTATAAGTTACTCCAGTTCTTTTAAGTGGGAGAAATGCTGGAATTCCCCAAAGCCTCCTTCCTGCTCCCATGGCTCACCTCTTTCAGTCTGGGTAGGTGTCAGTGTGCAACTTCAGTAAATTTAATAAGTGTTTACCAGCTTTTTATTCCTGAGGAGCGAAGTGAGGCGGCATTCCTGGTCCCCGCTCACTCGGTGGCACCCCATCTCCCCGTCTCCCTAATGCTTCTGCATTTTGCCTGTCAGAGGAGCTGATAGGAGGGACGTCGTGGGTGGGCCAGGTGGTGGCAGCGTCTTTAGTCTCGCGACAGGCACATTAGGCTGATGTTAGTGCATCTCCTTAATTGGATTGCCTGCATAAATTGCAAGACAGGGTGGACAAGTGATAGGAGAATAAATACGCTTTTCCCCCTAAAAAAGAACCCAAACACGCAAACGACACATCATGTAGAAGGAAGTGTCTGTGCATCTTATTGAAAGAGGAAAAACAATTTGGAAAGATGAGAAGATAGCACGGGGTAAACGCTGATATTCCTCTCTTATAACAAACGGATAGCCCCAAGTTGTAGAGGCCATTATTTCTTGCATTTTCAGAGCAAATGAACTTGACAGATGGCCGTGTCACCCAAACCCCCACCTACCAACTTGATTATGCAGAAAACAATACAATAGAAAAGAAATCATTACTGAAGGAACCTGGTTAGTCCACAGAGGGCCAGCAAATGCAGAAGAACAAAATTACAGTGGTGGAATTGAACAGCAAGAATGCACTTAACATAAAGTGGGTTACAGCTAGGCAATCAGTCATGGCTAAAGCTATTGTCTGGGCCTGCTTGCATGGTATATGAAGTCATCTGTCATCTCCCATGGAATTCAGCCTCAGTTTGTAGGAGAAATCCACAAAGGTTTTGCCAGGACAGTCTCCGTGGCCTCAAGTAGCTCAAATGTGGACCCACAGAAACACCACGGGGGCATTTGCAGGTGCGTCCCTGGAGCCAGTGTTTGAGAGGCTCTGATCACGTCACCTAGGTGCTCCCATCAGATGCTCTCACCTCACCCAAATGGTGTTGTCTGGGGAAAGTTAAGGGCATGGCTTCTTTCAACATCAGCAAAGTACAAGCTCATTTCCACCAGCGTCAGGGATGCAGAAGCACTGGGCAAGAAGACAGGAGGGTTACGTTCAATTAGGACTTTAAAAAAGTCAGAGAAGAAGGCGGCCCTAAGTTCAGAAAGAGATATTTCCTGTGTGGCAGTTTGTATTTGCAAGAACAGGTCGACTTTAGGTAAATAAGCACTGTCATCTCTATGAGACAGGTGGCCGGGGATAAGCGGTCAATCAAATTGCCCTATCAGCTATTCTAGGCATATCGACCCTCCATATGGAAGAAGGTGTTTCCATGCCAGCGATGACTTCTTACGAGCAGCCAGCATCTCCGCTCCCTTCCTAAACATCGGTGGGACGCTGCACATTTATGTGTTTCTGCCTGGTGTTTCACCTGTCGGAAAGCGTCCTCTCCACCCATCACTGCTTTGGGAGGCCAAGGCCAGCAGGAAAGCCCAGCTCAAATTCGATTTCCGGTAGACAGCCTGATCTCAGCATCTCCGTTACCACAGACTCCATTCTTCCCGGCACTACCGTTGTTTTGTTCCGGTCACGGCTCTCCTAGGAGACTCCACACTCCCAGAAAAAGTAGCTGTGTCATGCCCACCCACCTAATTAGCTGTGACCTATCTACATACATACATTTTCTTTCTATCTATAGATATGGCATTAGATACAGGTATCTATCTACATAGTAACCCTATACTGGTTAATGCAGCACCTTATATATACTCAGATCAGATACATAGGTATTTAATAATTTTACAACTTAATTTAGTACAATATAATAATATAATTAAACATAATAAATATCAATAAAATAATATAAATAATATAAACATAATATAATTAAATAATACATAAGACATATAATAATATATACTATAATTTAATATATGAAAAAACTTAATATGGGTTATACTTTGTTGAGTTTAATTAAATGCAAACTTGTTAAAAATTGGCCCAGGAATTATTTTGCAATTTCAGAAAAATGAAAATGCATTTTTAAGCCATTCGCTCTGCCTCATTATCTACTGCTATTGTTTTCAGATACATGTGTAACCAGTGACTTATGTCTTTCTTTCGTATTTACTGAAGGAAAGATGAATACTTGACACTGCTGTAACGATCACGTGTTTGTACATTATCTCAAACAAAAGAACAATCACAAATATTTCTCTTAGCTTATTCCGACTTTTAAGAAGTCCCGGTGCAGGGTCCATTGTTCCAGCATTTGTAAGAACTGTATTTGTCCAGATTCCAGTCCCGGGAGCAGAGGATGGGTCCCACTCACCTACGGTAGCTCATAAAGTCTGCCATGAAATCGCATCTGCTGACAATTAGGAGGTTCACTGGCTTTGGAGAGCCTGCGTTCTTCTGGGCAGAGAGCGGCAGCTGTGTCTGAAACAGTCACCAAAGCACGTTGCTTCGGGGACTCAGCCTCTGGCAGCCAGTCACGGTGGCCTGGTACCCAACAAGGCAGAACTCCCGATCTCCGCCTCTGGTACCCGGTGAGATGAGCTTTTGGAAGGCATCTCAGAACTCGGCCCCAGGCTGAGGCGGGCTCTGTTTGGGGACAGAATGCCATGGCGCCGATTTCCGGGGTCACTGGCTCCTCCATGGAGCACCCCAGCAAGGCGTGACAAAGGAGCATGGGGACACTGTGGGGACACGGCTGAGAGCGGAATGCATGGGCCTGGGGTCCGTGATTGTCACACCTGTTTCCTGCCAGGAATCACAGCCCTGTCGTCACCCTGCCTGCAGCCCAGTGAGAGCCACTGCTGACGTGTGGCTTCCAGGACTCTGAGGTAGCACAACTGTGTGAGCCACTGAGTCTGCGGCCCTGCCTTACAGCAGCCACAGGGAACAGACGTGCCTCTCCTCAGACCCCCAGCCCCAGCTTGCAGGGCCGCTGGGAAGCCCTGCTATTCCAGGCAGCACATCTGCTTTCCTGCTGCGACTCTGAGAGAGACGTTCAGGAGAGAAGTCACATTAAATGAATGACATTGTAGGTAAGTGGGACAAGCCTTGGGCAACAGCGGGACCTCTCTGAGCATCAACTATAAACCCTGACACTACAGCCCTGAGCTCATCCTGACAGGGACACGATGGGGCTGGGTAAGGAGGCTGCTCAGGTACCATCTCCAGGAAGGTGCCACGCATCCCAGAAGCAACACGAGGGTCGTGGGTAACCTCTGAACGAAGAGGCTGGGGCTTCAGAGCCCAGGGGTGGTGGACACACCATGCCACACAGAGCTGCATGTCTCCAGGGAGCTTGGCCCAGGGGGACAATAGGGTGTGAGATGTCGAAGGGTCAGGGGTCACAGCCCCTGCACTCAAATACCTGAGAGCCGTTCCCCAGGATGTGCATGTGAGCTAGAGACTGAGTCTCACCTGGGAGAGGGCTCCTTGTCCCAGAGGGGAGGCGGCCTTCTCTCTGTCCCCAGCACCGTGCTTTGTCAGTCTTGGCCTGTGGAGGGCTGAGTAGACACAGGTCACCATTTAAGGGCACGCTGTCCACTGGCTGGGATTCTGGCTGCTCCTCAGTCAGACCAGACGTAAGGTGCAGGCGCAGCCCTTCTGAGCAAGATGCCGTGCTCCCACGTACTGTGTCCCAGATTTCCCAGTTCTGACATGCTGACCCATCGAATCGCCATACAAGGAAAAATAAACCCAGTACGAAGAGTTTAAAGTCCTGGTGACCCGTCCCTCGGAGCAGCGTCACCACGTCATCCACGTCTACTCACAGGTTAGAGCTTAAGCAGCAGCTGTTACCTCTGGTCTTTTAGCTCATCTCTGGCTAGAAATACGCTAGAGCATGAGAAGGGGAGACGGGGACCCGCTGCCTGTTACCTGCCTGTTACCCCACGGAGGTCATGAGAGGGGGAGGCAGGGGGCCCCGTGTCTGTTACCCCACAGAGGTCATGAGAGGGGGAGGCAGGGGGCCCCGTGTCTGTCACCCCGTGGACGTCATGAGAGGGGGAGGCAGGGGGCCCCGTGTCTGTCACCCCGTGGACGTCATGAGAGGGGGAGGCAGGGGGCCCCGTGTCTGTTACCCCACAGAGGTCATGAGAAGGGGAGGCAGGGGTTGTGGAGCCGACCACCCCACAGAGCTTCCAAACTTAAACTGAAGAGCCGTACCCCCATCTTTGTTAGGTTCTCACTCAGCGCGAGCGGGATGGGACCCCAGCCTGCACGGCTCTCCATCCCCTTCCAGCTGCGTCTTCCTCCTTGGCCCATCCTGTCCAGGCCCACACCTGACACCTGCTTTGCCCCCAGTGCTGCATTAGGCCTGCCTGCCTACCTCCCCCAGCTCACCTGCTTTCGTTCAGTGTCCACTGTGAGGACCCAAGGACCCTGCTACCGCCTACACCCCCCACCCCCCACACACCCATGACACCTGCTCCACACCAGGCTTACTCGTCTCCTTCCAGATCGGCTGACAGACTTCAGGGGCATAGTCAGTGCTTGGCAAACGCAAACGTGTATTCAAATGGGGCCGCTTGTGTGGGCCGCCTGGGGTGGGGGCTCTGGGGCGGGGGCTGAGAGCTTCTCAGAAGCTGGAAGACAGAGCTGCTCCTACAGGCGGTTGTGTGGCCTGGCCCGGTGCCACTGGGGGAAACTCAGGGTGATTCGTGATCCCCAGGACAAAATGGACTTGTGGCAAAACAAGGCGTCCTTAGCTGCAAGAAATGCAACTGACTTAAATGACGGGAATGTATTGGCTGAAGAGCCTGAGGTCTGGAAAACAGCAAGGACTTGGCTGCAAGTTCTGGGTGGTGGGAGGGGGCGGTCCCCCAGCGGGAGAAGTGGGCTCAGGAAGAAGCCCGCAGCTGCCCCTCAGGGAGGGGCCTCCATCTGTGAGGTGCTGTCATGCAGCGTACAGCAGAGTGTGGGCATGCCTGAGCCCAGGGCTCACATCCACAGGGCAGACCTGTCCCCTGGGCACTGCCCTGGGGGCGGGCACCTGGAGGCTTGCCTTCCGAGACTGCACTTAGCCATAGAGAGGAATGACTTAGCCACATGACTGTCTTCATGTCCCTAGGATGGGAAATGAGGCTGTAACCCACCTCCGTCAACGTGCACAAAGCCCTACCAGGACGTGGTCTGGACGTGCTGAGGTCTTGTGTTCCTATGTCTCTGGGAAGGGTCCTGCTGGGAGCCTGGGAGCAGACGTGTGAGCGTCTGTGGGCACAGGTTTTCTACTTGCAGCTTTCCCCCAAATTCTGTGCTTAACAAAAGCACATTAGGTACTGGGATAGGTATCTGCAGGACACGCAGTTCGTAGGGTAACTGAATCACAGCCATCGAGTTAGAATCCAGAAGGAAAAATAACTGAACGAGATATGTGTGGAGTGATGACATGAAATTGTGAAGTGTGATCTAAGCCGATGTGAGGAAAACGAGAAAAAAAGACCTGGCTTGGCGAGAAGCTTATTTACCTACAGAACAATCTCCCAAAGGAAGTAGGGGCCAGTTGCACGAATCCTTCAAAAAGGAGTTTGACACACCCAGGAGGACGCAGTTGAGAGCAAAGCTGTATTGGCAGGAAATCGACAGATGACCTGAAATCTAATGTATGCATTTCTGTGACTTCAAAACACCTACCTGCAGAGCCCGGGGCTCTGGCTTTCATTTGGAGACAGCCTACTGATTGTGTTTGGGAGAATGCCTCAGTGCAGCTCCCCGAGGCTATGAAGCCAGAAGTCCCCCACGCTGACAGAGCAAAGGTGTTTGAGAGCAAAGGTGGGGTGGCTCTGGCCCAACGAAGGATCCTTGGCTCCATCTTGACTTTCCATCCTTCGCGGGGAGACCTGAAGGCAGGTTTTGGAGTCCCCACCGGACACGTGGACAGAGCCGTCTCTCTAACTGCTCCATGTTGAGAGCTGAGTGAGGCCAGCCTGGCACACTGCTCCCAGCCTAAAGGATTGGCGGTGTCGGGTCCTGCCCTCAGAAACAGAGCCCCCACAACGAGGCAGCAATAATTATTTCTCACGTTTTCTCCTGTACCCTCCAAGCTGAAACTGCCAGTGGCACTGGCCCTCTTCTGGCCCTTGTGAGCTCAGGGAACGTTTCCCAGAAGACTGTGTGGGGACAATAAGGCCAGAGAGTGAGCAGGGACGGTCAGTGGCCAGCTCAGTGGTCAGCACAGGACCGAGGACGAGCCTGTGGGGACCCCGGGCCTGGCCGTGTGGGTCACACAGACGAATCTGCTCACTAGAGTGACTTTGGTCTGGGGCTGTTAGCTGAGCGCCAGCCTTCAGCCAGGAAGCAGTCCTTCAATGCTCAGGGTGGGGCACTGCCATCGGTTGCAGCTGTGAGATCCATCCACTTTCCTGGTTGCATAAAGGGGACGCCCACCCCCAGAGCCATTGGAGGTGAGTCCACAGGCCCCCAGCTCCAGGGCTCATGGTGTTGGCATGTTCTCAGTCCCACTTCTGGGGCATAGTGGCTGCAACCTCCATTGCACTGGCTCTAGTAATTTGGGACAGATTTCATGCCGGTGACCCCCCAGTGACATTAGACAATCTATGGGTTTACTCTGTTTAAATTGGAAACACATTTGTTCTGTTAAAAACAGTCTGTGGTAAGTATTACTATCTGGAGGTTAGCTGTTGTATTCGTGTCCTGTAACTTCCGTAACAAATTACCTCAAATGTGGTAGCTTAAATGGTAGAAATGTTTCTCAGACACCTGAGGCCTGAAGAGTGAGATTCGGGTGTCGTCAGAGCAGTGTTCCCTCCAAGGGCTGTCGGTCGAGTAGCTTCCGGGGTCCCTCTGCCCACAGCTGCATCACCCCCTCTGTCTCAGCTGGAAGGCCCCTCTCCTCGGTGTAGCTTCTGCTCTTCTCTGTTTCTTGCGTGGACTATTATGGACTGCACTGTCAAATTCATATGCTGACACTCCCAGTGTGACTGTATTTGGAGATATTTAGAGGTAATGACGGTTAAATGAGGTCATGAGGGTGGGGTCTCAATGTAGCAGGACTGCTGTCCTTCTAAGAAGAAGGAGCGAGATCTCTTTCTCCACACGGACACCCCAAAGAAAGGCCCTGTGAGGACACAGAGAGAAGACAGCTGCCTGTATATACGCCAGGAGCCGGCCAGCACCCTGATCTTGGACTTCTAGCCTCCTGAATTGTGAGGAATAAATACCTGCTTTTTAAGCCCCACCCCAGTCTATGGCATTTTATTTTGGCCACCTGAGCGGACACATGTCACCAGCTTGAGGGCCCACCTATTCCAAGATGATCTCAGCACAAGATTCCTAATGAGAACTGCAAAGATGCTTTTCCCAAACAGCATCACACTCACAGTTTCTGGGGAACACATTTTGGGCGCCACCACTCAACCCATTACACTTGTGAAGAAAAGACGTTTTCTTGGTATTTGGAGAATGAGATAAATGCATCTTCCTCCCATTTGTCCTTCAGGTTCTGGGCTGTGTCATCACCTTCAGACCGAAGCTTCTTTTTCTGGTCCCTGTGACTGAATCCTTCGCTGAGGTGTTTATTCATCAGGGGACCGCCGTCTGATGTCCTATATGATGAAAATTCAGATGTGTCAGGTGAGTGCAGCTTGAGGGCCAATCCCACTGTTACCTGCTTGCTTTGCCACATGGGTTAGGACTTAAAACACAGAAGGTCTGCGTGCAGAGGGCCACTCTGTCAGCGCTCCTCTCAGCCTCTTGAGGACAAACGTTTATTCCCAAGCAAATGCCGCGTTCCTGTAAGTGGAACCCCAATTACAAGACATGTGCTGCATCTCCTAACTCTTATTCTCTCTCTCTCTCCAAGCTGCATGTCTTTTTATCTGAGGTTAGTGATTTTGGGTGAGCTGTTAGCTGTAGGCTCTCACCAAAGGCTTGCGTTCCATTATCTGGAAACCTCTTTACATTTTCTGTGAAGCCGGGGTGTCCACATTACAACTATCGGGAGAACTCTCCTTGGAATGCCAGCCTGGTTCTGCACAAGCCCAAATTCCTTCATTCTTATCTTTGTCACAGTTCCAATTTCAGTCCAGAATCCATAAGTTATCTCATTCAAAAAACAAATAGGCGAATGAAAAAAACTTTGAAAAACATAACTTAAACTAGTTTTCAGTTTTAAATTTGAAAATGTTCACCTTCCTGTATGGAACTGATGACGTGATGCATTTTCTCTGAAGTTTCTAGAATGGAACTTTGCATCATTCTTTCCTAGGCGTGAGTTATATTTTTGATCAGTTAAATTGCTATATATAAATTCTTAAATGACCCAGGAAATTTTGAATGAACAGTAACTTATTTTGGGGGTTCACAGCTTCCCAAACCAAAGGCATATGATGGGAGATGTACAATGTGGTGCTTTCACATGAAGATGGGGTTCAATACTTCCTGAATCAATCAGTAACATCCAAATCTAAGCACGCTGCCACAGGTGGACACTTTCCACGTCCCACTGTCCAGAGGAAGCCATTGTGGAAGCAGACATGGTGGGGAGTGGGCACACGCACGTTGGGTGTCCCACAGATGAGCCAGGTTCCTTCCATGCCTCGTCTCCCGTGGTTGGATGGATTCCACAGAGGACAGTGGAAGGAGACCCTCACCCTCCTTCTATGTGGATGCATTTTAGAATTTCTAGTGATTAGAAAGAGAACATATAGAATGCACAGCATGCACGTTTATTTTCCTATTACATTTATTGGGGTGACATTGGTTAGTAAAATTACATAGATTTCAGGTGTACAATTCTGTATTACATCATCTATATATCGCATTGTGTGCTCACCACCCAGAGTCCGTTCTCCTTCCACCATCATATATTTGACCCCATTTACCTTATTCCACCACCCCTCCCCCCCTTACCCTCTGCTATATGTTTATTGAGTGACGGAATTAACTCTACACAATGAGGAGTGGTGGTGATCGCTCAAAATCAGACTGAGGATCACAAATTCTGGACTTAGCACAAGAGTGAAAACAAGCACAGTCAGGTTAACTCTCAGGAGAGCAGACAGCGCCGTGGTCATGACCACCTCACCCAAGAGATAACTGGCCCCAGAGGTGGAAGGTGGTCTCCCTGGAGATGCGGACACCAGAGGAAGGGACTTGGATATGGGGGGCAGGGACCTCCCCCCCTCCACCCTGTCATCACTTGTAGAAACTCCCTATGACCGGTGCTGGAGAACAGGTGGCACCACGGTGACCAGAAACCTGTTCCTTTCCCATAAGTTCTGTTCCATTTTCAGCTGCTGTGGCTCTTAGAGAATTGTCATCGTATTCAGTTGAACTTGGCCTTGTTACGGCATCTACCAGCAAGGCTTACGTCTACCATCATGTAATAATACCAAGAATAATTCCCGAAGGTGAAAATAGCCACCGAGTTCTCCACGGCTTCTTTCCAGGTGAGAACCCCACACATGTGGCTGGACCACTCCCCACGTGTGCTTCTGAGCATTCTGCTCACGCCTCTGTCTTCCTTTCACTCACCAGTCAACAAACAGTCAACAGCCCTCCCTGTGTGAAGACCATGCTTCACGCCCCACCATAGTGAGGACTGTACAGATCGATACTGTTTCCAGCCTTGGCCCTTGTTCTCTTTAAGCACATGAGCTAATGGGTGATACTACAATAGATAAACCATAGAGAGCATTCAGAATCACAGAGAGAGAAAAGTGGTCTGGGGAGCCCTCCTGGAGGTGGAGACATTTGAGCAGAGACATGAATGAGAGAAAGGCAGGCATCTGGGACGGGAAGGATACTGCTCTGGGCAGGTGTCCTGCCACCTGGGCAACCAGACTGTCACCTCTGGGGTCTCACCCAGCCCGCGTGGTACCTGACTGCGTTCAATGCAAGGTCCCTTATCAGACGAGGGAGTGTAGACAGTTCAGGACACATCTGTCACCACCCGGAGCAGAGCACGACTCAGTAGGGTCCATAGGTCAATAATGCCATCTTCATATATTCAGGATGGCGCGTCTAGTGAGGGGTCAGGGACAGCTCTGTCAGCATAACTTTTTAAAATAGTGACATAAGTATCTATCATTTCACTATATATGAATTTTTTAATATTTCCAATATAGATGATGCTGAATGTGGAATTTCATGAGATATGATTCCACTTAGCCTGGGGGCCTTTTGATTCCTCTAACGTTTTTTTTATCAGGTTTCATCAGCTTTATTGGAAAATGGGCTCGGGCCTTATTGGAAGATGGGTGGAAATTTGTCAAGCACTTAGCTGTGCTATCAGTCTCAGGCACAACCATTGCTGCAGACACAATTATTGCAGTGGGGGCTTGGATTTAGAGAACGCCTAGAATGTCCTGTCTTTAAACAGACTATCTGGGTAAACACTGTATAAAAAATGCTTCTTTACATTTATATAACAACTAATACTGGGCAGTGAGAAGGTAGGAATAAAGAAGACAGATATTGTTATAACACATCGATTGGAATTCATGAAAACTACTAATATTTTAAAGCCGAATTAGGAGACCTGAGACAAGGCTGAAAATATTTCCTAAGTGAACACGTTGTAAGAGTGAATTTTTTCCTCCAAAGGGAAGAAGCGTTAAGAGAAATCCAAGGGTGAAAATTGAATTTTTGAGACTCCATTCATGCTCAAAGGGTGAGGCGTAGAGGAGGGACCAGGAGAGGGCAGACAGGAGTGAAGCTTCGGGAAATGCCTTTTGGGCATGAGCTTCGGGGGCTGGCCAGCAGCAGCCGCACTGCAGAGAGGCCCCTGAATTGCATCTCTAAGGAGACTTTTAGAGCAGCAGTTCTCTAAGTGGGTCCCAGACCGATGCATGACAGTGACCTGGGGACCTACCGGGTGATACATACCAGTGGGACTGGCAGGCTGCTTTACAAGCCATCCAGAGGGCTCCAGTGGGTGCTCAACTGAACAACCAGTGTCCTGCCATGTACTAGCTGCAGACGTGAAAGGACAAGCCAGGTGACGGGGGGCAGGAGGCAGTGTTTCGGGGATGGAAAATGGAGCGGGGAGCAGACTTTTGGTGTTAAGGAAGTATTCCTCCAAGACAGGGGATGGTTGGGGTCGGGAAGGGTGGTGGGGAGGGGAGCACTGAAGGTGGAGGAGCGAGCAAGGCGTCCCATGTGCGGGGGAGGGAGAAGCATTCAGGTGAGCACACCTGTCCTCCCCGAGGATGGACAGGCTGGTTAGGTGGAGTGGAGGAGAAGCCAGTGTCTGCACTCGCTTGTCCTGATAGGACCTGCAGAACATTCTTCCCCAGATTGAACCTCCAGACGTCTGTGCAGAGTCCAAGGCTTCTTTGGAAGCTGGTTGTATTCACACACAGGGAAGGTTTGACTCTGGTCTCAGGGAGTAGATTTCCTTCCTAATGATGAAAAGAACCACAGTGTGTGCCAGGTGATATAGCTGACATCTGCTTTCCTGCCTCAGAAGCCAGGGCGCAGGGGCTTCTCTAAGCAAGACTGGGGTTCGTATCATATATTATTGATGACATCATCAGCATTTGGGCACCATGGAAGTTAAAAGTCCCATGGCGAGCTGACCAAAGGAATTTCAAAATATTGATTTCCTTGCAGCATACGGCATGATTTACGATCTTCTCCCAGGAGCTCCGGGAGAGAGGGAAGACCCCGGTCAGCGGCTGCTTCCCCGAGCTCCTTCTGATGGAGTGTGCAAAGCATGGGTGGGAGAATCAGAGACGGGGTAATGAAATATCAAGAAACAATGTACACAGAACATGCGAAAGGCCTTTTCAAATAAACGTCTGAAAAGACATGTAACTATCACTTCAAGGAAACACATGGGTCCATGCTACCGAGAAGACATGTCATTCAAGCAGAGACATCTGGTCTCAGAGGGTCTCCTCCACTATGATTTGCATCTGTGTAGCATCCCAACCCTCAGACCTACTTGCATGGCTGCCTGGTTACCTGCACAGGGTGGAAATGCGCACATCAGTGCTTCTGTCACTGACGCAGCAGGTGTTGCACGTGACCAAGAGCAGGGAGTCCGGGACGCACTGAGGTTTAACTCAACAGCAAGGACCCCGGGGACCAGGAGTTTAGGGTGTTTGTGCAGTGCTAGGACGTTCCTCCACAGCAAGTGTTTCAGATGAAAAGCAGAGCGAGGGAGGAGAAGGAGAAATAAGGGGTAAAAATGCACCAGTTCTGTCATAAATGGAGGGGGGGTGGGTCTGTGGAGTTGGGGGCAGCTGCCACATCATTAGGGTCTGAAGAGACTCTGCGGGTGCCCTTAAAAGTTCTCTCCCTGCACCCACTCGGGTCAAAACTTCACCATGATTTCTAACAAACCACCACGAGCTTCTGAAAGGGGGCCAGATGGGGGCTCCCAGCAGCATCCCAGGGGCCCCTGGGGCACCTCTTCTTCCCACAGGCCTCTTGGGGCCTCGTGCTGGTTGGAGATGTAGAAACAGGGTCTTCCTGGAAACAGCAGCACGGTCTGCTTCCAGGAGAGCCATGACGCATGGGAAGAGCCCCTCTGGGAGGCAGCCCACCTCCTCGCAGGGCTCCACAGCTGCTGACAGCTGGAACGGGAACAGGTGACATCACCAACCACAGCCTCAGTGGTCTGAGTCTATACTCACACACTCCTGGCGTCTTCACTCGGTTGCCTCAAAACGAACTGAACACAGCACGCCCAACGCAGGGCTCACAAGTTTCACCCACAAATCCTCTTCCTGGATCCCATCTCAGTGGGTGGCAGGAGTGACCCTCCCCCTTCTCTTTCTTTGCCTCCACACTCAAGGTGACTGGGTCGATCTGTGTGCCTGCTCAATTTATTTTAAGACTGTCAGTTTTCTGTTGCCCTGACACCACCCTCAGCCCACGCTCAGCATCATCTCCCCCGACTTTCCCGACGGGCTTTGGGAACCTACATTCTCTTGCTGCATCCAAGGTGATCCCTTCCAGATGAAATCCAATGCCCTCAAGCCTCTTGGTGAAACACCTCAGTATAGGCCTATCACACTGGCAGCCCACACAGGGAACTTGGTTTGAAAACATGCTTTCTTTGGCCCACATGATGGTTAAAAATATTTGAACAAGAATTCACAATTTGGAAAGCTACCCATAAAAATTCAGATCCTTGTCCCATTTAAAAAAAAAATCAGAAAACCTAGCACACTGGATCTCCATTCCCACATAGCATCACAAAGCTGGTTCTGAACGGTGACTTAACCTTCAGAAGGATGTGTGCTGCCCACTCAGCCATCACTATGTATGGACAGTGCCTGCCAAGCAAGTGTCCCCACTCCTCTCTTGGCAGAGCCACTGTGCTCCCCAGACAGTCCATCCACTGCTGGGACTCCAAGGCCCTGAGCAGTTGGATGAGGCACGTGACTAGTTCTGGCCAATGAGAAGGGGCAGGAAGTGCTGAGACAGTGCATCTACTCCCTGACCCATGGTGGGCACCCAGGCTGACCACAGTAAGCTTTGTGATGTCCAGGCACCAAGATGTTGGAGTCGGTTTGTCACTTATCCTCCCCTGCTGTGACACCTCCCCATGGCTTTGAGGACATGGCCCAAAAGGCCTTGCAGCGTCAAAACCTACTGACCTCTCCTTTTCAGTCACTGACCCTTCATCTTGCCCTGAACTTGGGCCACACAGCTTTCTGGAGGTAGCCATGTGTGTGCTGCATTTCTTCCATGTGTCATTTCCCATCATTGGGTGAATTAGGACCCACGTCTGCCTATAACACAAAACTCTGAGCTCCACGAAGTAAAAAAATCATTGCCATCTCACCCATCCTTGTAACTCAAATACCTTGCAAAGAACGTGGCTTTTAGGAGACATCAGAGAACTATCTGTTGAATAAAGATGTGTGTATTCTTTTGCTCTCTGTTTCCTGTGTGAGGCAATCAAATAGTTCTGTAATTCTGACGAGGATATTTAACCTCTCGAGGTCTTAATTCCTTTGTCTGATTCGAGGTAAACTTTAACCTTCTTTCTCACTCCAATTTTTTATTAACTTGGGCTTCATTATGTTTGGCAAGATAAAGCCCCTAAAGAAAGGGTCTACATTTCTGTTCTTCTGCCCCCAATTGCTAGCATACTCTATTGCCCACAAATCTGTTCACTTTCTGTGTGTGTCAGATGAACAAAGAAATATTTAATTGAGAAAATCAACAAATCTACTTTTTGTTTTGTCTTTTACATTTCAGATACTGAAATCTAAATGTTGTCTTAAAGTTCCTGAGCTTATTTTTTGTTTTAAATAATGATCAGATTTTTCCTGCTAGCCATGACAAACTAACTGATATCAATTGAACCCTCCTGCCATAAAACTATGAAACTGAACAGTTCCAGGCATAGGACAGCAGGCAGTGAGAGACCACAGTTCACAGCTCTCTGGGGAAACGTCTAGCTGAGGGTAGGGCTGGATATACACAAGGTAAAGCTTACCCTCAAGTGTCAGTTACGGGGTTGAAAGCAGGATAGACGTATGAGGATGAGAGGTGCTGAGAGACACCGGCAGCCAAGACATAAGTTTAATGACCATGATGTAGATCAAGACATTTATTAGGCCCAATTAACCAAGTATAAAGGCAAGCATGACACAAGCCACAGGAAAGACAGAATTTGGACATTAATCGTGTCATGTTTGACAGATTTGGTAAACACCTTGGCCTTTCCACCTATTTATTCTAACAAAGCATAAAACCAAGCCCAAAACTTCACAGTTACCAGTCAACAATTAAACTTTGTATTATATGAATGAAGTATTTATCAGTCAAGAAGAATATAACAGAAGAATATAACAAAATTCAGATATCTTAGTTGTAATCCTCAAAATCATTTGTCATGGAAGGAAACAAGAAAATGTGACCAATAGTCAAAGGAAAAAAATCAAACTGTCGAAACAGACTTTGAGATGGTCCAGTTGTTGGATTCAGGAGATACCTTTTTTTTTTTTTTTATTAAAATTTATTGATGGTGACAATGGTTAGTACCTGCGTGTGGTGGGAAAGGCCCTTCCCAGGCTCCTGCACATCACCACCTCACGGGGGTAGTGTTCATTCTTTCAGTTATTCATGAATGCATGTTTTCATTTAATGAGTGTGCACGAGTGCCTGCTATCTGGTGGAGGGAGCTATTGGGTGGTAAACAGGACAGCCCGCCATGCACCCTTCTAGAGACGCTGCCCATGGCCTGTGCCTGCTCTATCACTGCCAAGCACTCACTCTGTTTAGAGGCATCTACCCCGGCCTGTCCTGAAAGCCGGGAATTCTGTGGGCATGCATCGCCTCTCCAGGGTTACACTGCAGAGCAGGGGGACCAAAGAACCTGGGTTAAACTTTATCAAAACCCGGTGGCCCGTGCTGTTGGAATCCCACCCGTTTCCCCCGGCACTCACCGTTTCTATAAACTCTGAGGGCTTTGTACTGCAAAAGTGACTCTGCCTGCAGTCTGGGCACACGCTGGGTCCCTGCATGGAGCTGGCCAGACGTGCAGGAGTGTTAGTTTCCTCAGAGGCAGCCCTCAGTGATGAGTGGGCCTTAGAGGACAATGACCCCGCCTCCTTGAATGGTGCACAGTGGCCCCGGGGGCTCGGTGGGATTGCCCACCCTGCCAACCTGCCTCTCGGTGCGTCCTGTACTGGCCTGCTCCCTCCTGGTGTCAGTCCCCCATTCCTCGACTGTTGTTCCTCCCCGCACATCTCAGACCCTATCTCGGGGTCCACCGAGGGACAACCCATGCTAGAATTGCCGTCCTGCCCACAGGTTTGCACCCTTGGCTCCCCCGCCGTTCGGCGGCTGTGGCTTGTCCATGGGTTTCCTGCCGCGGAGCATGTGTGCCCTAGCAGCTGGAATGGGGCACAGGTTCCCCAGAGTCTCCCTCATTCTGAACCATGAAGACCAACTTGCTGACTCCTGACCAACGTCCCAGGCCAGCCTGAGCACCCCGAGGCTCTCAGGTGAGGGGGTACACCGTGAAGGGCATAGAAAGTCTCACTGCTCACCGCTGCCCAGGGTCTCAGTCACAGACACCCAGCCATAAACACCAAGCCCCCTTTTCTCCACAGGCTTGTTTGTTCATCTCTAATTCATGACAGCTGAAGGGAGCAAATCAGCCTGCCAACGCCGGCCATTTGATCTACTGCCCAGAATCCTTTGCGCACATTTTGATAAGACGCTAAACCCTGTGAAGTTTGCGGTGTGGTTGTAATTGGGTGTGTATTTGCACACTTGCCGACAGGAGCCCCGCAGCAAGTTGCAAGTGGACTGCCGGAGGTACAAATGTTTTCTTTAAGTTTTTAAAAAATATTTCTGGGTATTTATTTCAGTGTTTACAAAAGCCCTATAATTCAGAAAAGGGCCTCTGGGTGTACATGAAATGCTGAAACATCACACGTCCAATGTCAGCTGAATTGGAAGCCAATCCAGTCCACCCCTGTGAGTTTTGACAAAACTCCCTGGGAACACACCTCTGCAGACGCTTTCGCTGCTTTGTAATAACGCGAGTGTTTCTTTCATCCAAAGTGTGACATTGTATTCCTATCCAGGACAGGGACGATGCCACAGAGGGACAGGCTTTGGGTAAAACTGGTAACATTTCTCACAAATTATTATGGCCAGGGAAAGTTGGGAGTTAGTTGGGGGTGGGCAGGGGGAGATTTTAAGGCATGTACTTATATTTTATTGTTTAAGTTCATTCTGGGAAGGGTTTTGTCTTAATCGTTGATTACTGCGGAACAGGTTACCCCCAAATTTAGTGAGCTAGAACAAGGCACATTTTGTCTCAGCATCTCCGTAAGTTAGGCATTCCTGTGCAGCTCAGCTGCGTCCCCAGCGCCAGGTATCTTACAGGCTGCAATCACGGTTTCACCAGGGCCGTGGTGGCCTCCCCGTCAGCTGGGCAGGGTCCCCTTCTGAGCTCCCCCACGTGGTTGTTGGTGGGACTCGGATCCACAAAGCTGTAGGATGGAGGCCTCAGGTGTCAGGTCTTCAAAGAATGGCCTCACAGGTACTTATTTTCACATTTAAAAAGAATTCTGTTCTGTTCTTCAGGTCCCCACCAAACTTCCTTCTGGACAGGGCTGCTCGGAGTTGCACTGGGCTCTGCGAGTCTTATAAAGCGTGTCCTCGCAGAAGACATGGGTGGGGGCAGGCAGCCACGTGGGAGAGACCCAGTCGTGTGTCACCAGGGCCTGCATGGCAGTCCTGGGTCTGCACTTCACAGCCTCAGTGCTTCCCTGTGACCCTCCCATTGCCTGGGGCTCAATGCCTCCCTCTGTTAAACCCAGAGTTGAAATAAAGGACCTTTCTGGTGCCATCCTATGTACCTCCCGAAGACCCCATGTCCTAATACCTTCACCTTAGAGGTTAGGGTTTTAACACAGGAGTTTTAGGGGGGACACAAACATTCTGTGTACAGCAGCCACCTCCAACTAACAGTTTAGTATTAAAAGTGAAAATTCTGTTCATTCAGAGACTATTTACCATCCCTAACCAGTGGAATGTTCTTTGGGGAGGGCGCTGATTCTGCTTAGTGATGGACGCCCAGGGCCATCCCCTCTGCTCAGGAGAGGAGTGAAACAGTGAGTGAGTATCTCAAGTGGTCCATGGATCTGATTCAAGCGGAAAGTTCAGTTAAAGGACCTCCTTGAGTTGGAGCCCAAGTTCAAAGCCAAAGGTGAGGACAGGGAGACAGAATGCCTGGAGAACAGGGTCCAGAGCTGGGGCATTGCACACCAGCAGGTTTCCTCACAGGCAGGGGCCCTGGCTGGTCCTTCTGCCTCACGTCTTCCTCTCACCTCACTATTGACTCCAGAATTACCCTGAGCCCAGGGCCCGATGAAAAAGCTCTGTCCCCTTTTAACTTGTCAACAGGAGCTGCCGCCTGCAGGGAGAGACGGGCCCTCTGTTTTTCTCTCACTAAACCCACACAATATACACACTTGCCTCTTCTGATTGAATCAGAAATCACTCTAAATCTATCATTCAATTTCAAAGCAAAATGCAGTTAAATCAGCAGACTCCAAGCTCTGGTGTTTTCTGCGTTTGTCGCCTCTGAAGCTGTCACAGCCTCCCTCAGCCTGGTTTTGGGAAACGTGGTTTCTCAGCCTCTGTCTTGAGAAGGACCTTAACTGCTCTCTCTCTGTCTATCTCTCTCTCTGTTTCTCTCTGCTCCTCTAGCTCGTAAATTATTAAATACTTTAAGCATACTAAAAAGAACAGAGAAACACATAAGCACCGCTTTGCCTCAACACCTCACTTTTTCAATTTTCTCATCTTTTCATACCTGCTCCAGGATTTCCTAAGACGTGCAATCCTTGAAGGTCATGATGGACGCCCTCTCTGTGTTTGTCTGTCTTTCCATCCGAGATGTGGTGCTGGTCGTTTCTATACACAGTTTGATACTTTTCCTACATATGCTGCACCAATATTACTACATAGTGTGGTTTCACATGGTAAAATTGCACACACACGTCTACCCCTCTGCCATTTGTTCTGAGGCTCAAAATTATATGTTTTGAGCTATATCACTTGATGCATAGGTCTTATTTTCCCTTTTGCTTTTCAATTAATTTATTTCGACTTATAATTGCTTCTCTCTCTCTTTTTTTTTTTCAGTTCTTAAGTTTTTATTGTGAAATAATTATAGATCCCCAGGAAGTTGTAAAAATAGTACAAAGAGGTCCCCTGCACATTCATCCAGTTGTCCCAGTGAGGGCATGTTTTACAGTAAGTCCTCACCTAAGGTTGCCCGTATGTTCATGGAACTGTGGCAAAATGACACACGAGGAAACCAGTTTACCGTAGGCTAATTGGTATAAACAGAGTCAAGTTCCTACGACAACTCATCAACAATGTAATAAAATGACGCTGCATGAAATGAGGTTATCAGAGGACCTGCTATATAATAATGAGTTTTCAAAACCAGAGATCTGACATTGAGACAATGCATGTGTGTCATTCCATGCCATTTTACCCCAGGTGCAGACCACATCACAAGGAAGACACAGATCTGTGATAGCACCACGGAGATTTCCCTCGGCTAACCCTTTAAAGTCAAACCCACCCTCCTCACACCCAACATCCTTAAATGTGCACCACCACAAATCGGTTTTCCGTTTGTCATTTGTTAACCTCAAGAGTATCATATAAATGGAATCACAGACATGGTACCTTTTGAAATGGATAATGCCTCGAGGGTCCGTGCAGGTAGTCGTGGGTATGGAGGGTTCGCTCACTCGCATGGCTGAAACATGTTACCATCGTCCAGGGCATACTGGTGACAGTGTGCTGTGGGACATTTGGGGAATTGGGGGCTATTGCAAGTCAAGCTGCTCTGAACAACCATGTACAGGTTTTTGTGTTGATGTAAGTTTTCTTTGAATTAAGTGCTCAGGAGTGCACTGATGGGTCATAGGAGTTTGTTGTTGTTTTTTAGGAAATTGTCCAACTGTTTTCCAGAGTACCGGTACCGTTTTACATTTCCACCAGCAAAGTAGGAGAGATCCCGTTTCTCTTCATTCTCACAGCAGTTGGTGTCGTCACTCTTTTTAATTTTGGCTACTCTGATGGATTTGTAGTGACATCTCACCATGGTCTTCATTCATCCCTCCACAGTGGATATGCTGTCAAACCTCTTTTCACGTACTGCTTTGTTGTCTATATAAACTCCTGGTGAAATGTCTCTGCATGTTTTGGCCTGTTTTCTAACGTGGTTATTTGTTTTTTAATCATTGAGTTTTAAAAATTCTTTATGTATTTAGACCTGTGTCCATTGTCAGCCATGTTCTTTCCAAATAGTTTCCTCCAGTCCGTAGTTTGTAGTCTTGTCCTCTTTGCCAAAGAGCAAAGTTTTTTTCATTTTGAAGAAGTCTAATTGATAAATTTATTTATTTTATGAACTGTGCTTTTGATCATGTCTAAGAACTTTTCACCAAGCCCTCATTCCTGAAGGTAGTCTTCTATGCTATCTTCTAGAAGTTTCATAGTTTTATGTTTTACATTTAAACCCATGATCCACTTTGGGTTAATTTGGTTTCAATGGAGTTCTTTTTTTTAATTCCCTATGGGTGTCCAATCACTTTAGCACCATTTATTATAAAGACCATCCTTCCTCCATTGACTATTTTGTCACCTTTGTCAAAAATCAGTTGGTTGAGCTTATGGGGGGCTATTTGGGGATCTCTTATTTTGTTTTAAAAATGTATGTCTCTATCTCTTCAGCAATATCACACAGTCTTTGTTTATATAGATATAAATGGTATAAATGTAGATATGTATAGATGTAGATATAGATATAGATAGTCTTGAAATAGGGTAGAGTGATTTCTCCTACTTTGTTTTTCTTTGATTTTACCTTGGACACTCATTTGAATTTTGGGAAAATCTGGTCTATATTTACAAAAAAACCTTAAACTTTTATATCAACTAGGGAAAGTTTGACATCAATCTTCGAACAGGAATTGTCTCCCATTTATTTAGATCTCTTTTGATTTCTGTCCTTGGCATTTTATATTTTTCAGCAAACAATTCCATCCTATTCCTTTATGACAACATCATAACTAATTGCACCTGCAACACCTATTTCCACATGGGACACAATCATAAAATATCCCAACACTGGAATGTCTTGTGCTTCCTCTCCTCTTGTCCCTATTTTGATGCCTCTCTGCTTCAGAGTTTTCCAAATTTCTTCGTTTCCTGGAGAGTAAAATAAAAACTGCCTGCCTGAGACCTCTAAAGCCTACCTACTTTCCAACCACATCTCCCACCACTTTTCCCCAACTCCTAAGTCCTGCTTTGTGCTTCTCCACAGAAGTCATTCAACAAATGTGGGGGCCACCAGGTCCCAGGCCCTGGGGCAGTGACCCAAGGGCTAAGCAAGGATGCAGTGAAGGCAAATTCTCCAGCCACAGAAGCCATGCTGCCCGATGCTGGCTTTTGCTCTTTCTGCTCATTTAAAGCCATTAAATAAGTGTGGTTCCAAAACAATCAACATCCTCTGAGCATAAAGCTCAGCAGCATTGCAAAATCAGCAGTTGTGCTCTTGTTCACCATGATTTACGCTAAGCCTATATTATTCTCACAAAAATAAAATAAGGCTTGGTAAAACACACAGTAGGGTTTTGGACAAAAATTAAATAAATCATGAAAGGCTTTATGAAGAATTAATCTGCCTCCTTCTTTCCTCATGATTGTGTGTCTCCTCATAATGTACTTTCTGGAGCCAAAGGACCTGAGTTACGTGTTACTCCATGAACTCTCCAAAATAGAGTTTGCTCAGAGTTACTCTATTTTATAAATGGCTCCAAAGGCATCTGTAGTGGGTTAAATGTTGGCTCCTAAAATGATGTGACCTGTGAATGGGAACTTTTTTGGAAAAAGGGACTTTCCAAATGGGATTAAGTTAACACAGTGCGTACGGATCACGAGAATCTTCACGAGGGATTTAAACCCCGCCGTATGCAACGTGCTAAGGACCTGGACAGGAAATCATCCTGTAATATGCAGACGGACCCCCGATGAATGACAGATGTGCTTATGAGGGAAAGGAGAGGCAGGTATGAGACAGAGACACACAGAGGAGAAGACACAACGGGAAGAAGAGAGGCCATGTAAACACGGAGGCAGAGATTGGAGTGATGTGGCTACAAGCCAAGGAGTGTCTGCAGCACCAGAAGCTGGAAGAGGTAAGACAGGATTTTCTCCCAGAGTCTCTGGATGAATGTGGTCCTGTGGACACATTGATTTCAAACCTCTGTCCTCCAGAAATGGGAAGCAATACATCTCCCTGGTTTTAAGCCACTCGGTTTGTATTACTCTGTTATATCAATGCCAGGAAATAAATACAACATTCATGACCATCCTTTGAATCATACACCAAGGTGACGCCAAAGAAAGTAATGAGGGTGAGGTCTGGAGCACCGAAGGCTGCCACCCAGCTGTCCCTGACCTCGCCCCAGATGAAGCCCCGCCGTGCCCCACCTGCCTCACTCAGGCCCTGGGGCTTCTCTTGGAGGTTCACTCCACTGGATCCCTGAGCCAAGGGCCCAAACCTCGTCCCCAAGAACAACTTTTGTCCAACAGGCCTTGATCTACGCACGGAGCGTGTCTTATACTGTGTGGCTTACATTGGTCACGTTTAAGAAGCTAGAACTAGTGGATGCATTTGCTTTGGGCTTGTTTGACTCAGAAGGAAGCATCAGCCAGGTTGAAACCCTAGCTGCCAGAGGCCAGAGCACTGGGCCTGTCCAGGTGCCAGGAGCCTGAGGGCAGATGTATGTGCCTTGCTGAGGAGGTCACCTGTGTGAGCTGATCACTTCCTCCAGTGGGGTCTTCCTGCAAGGAGGCTTAGGACCTGGCCTCGGAGTGCTCTGGAGGAGCAGGGTTCAGGGGAAGTGGGTGACCACTCCGCTGGCCCCTCACTGGCCAAATGCCCGCCTATGGGAGGTATGCCGCTCAGTGTCTGGGAGCACGTGCAGCTCCAGGCCACCAGGTTGGGCTGAGTCCTCGCTCATTGGAGGCCCAGTGCTGGAAGGAACGAGAGCCAACGGGGTCAAAAGGCTCGAGGCGGCACAAGAGCTAACAGGCCCACCGCATTCTTGAAGGACCAAGCTGGTGGGGCCACCCTGCAGTGTCTCCACGTGACGCAGCCAGTTAACCTGGCCTGGAGCTGAGCAGAGGGTAAGCGACCAGGGCACCCCCTGCTGCTTCAAATCTGTGTGTGTCATCGCGCTTGGTGTTGGCACCACAAGAACATGAAGAAGACGTAGCTCAGTCCACAGTAATAAGTAACTTGTATGTGTACATATGTGCACAGCCAGTCTTTGAATAATGTTTCATTCAACGTCGTTTTGTTACAACGTCGAGGAGATGCCACAGGAATTTAAGTCTCATTTCTGTCAGCTCGCCTAAGGTAGAACTGGTTTCATTACATGTCACTGAAAGTCGTAGGACCTGTTGAAATGTTAAGTGAGGACCTACTGTATTTGTCACTGTTCTAAGTACTTTGCCGAGTATTGCTAGGTCACTCATGATCAGACCCTCTGACAGAGGTGTGGTACTTAGGTCCATTTATGGTAAGTACCCTGAGCACGGAGGGGACATGTCCAAGGCCACCCACAGGCTGGCATTGGGGTGAGGCCACCCAGGTCAGAGCCACACCCACGGCCCTTACACGGTGGCTCCTTAACAGTGTTTGAGCTCGGTGATGAGCAGGCAGATTCATAGGGACGGGAAGGAAATGTGAGTGTCCATGAAAAAGAAGTGAGACGCCCATGAAAGCAGACAGGTAATAGGCGCAAGGGTGGGCAGCAAAGGCTCAGTCCACGTCCTGTCCCAAAGGACGCAGGTGAATATCAGGACAGGTGCTCCCGGGGGCTCCCCTTCCCTGCCAAGTCCTCCTGCGGCCTGGGTGCCAGCTGACCCAGCCCACACAATACCAGCCTCACCCAGTGCTCGTTTAGGTTCTTAGTCTGAGAGCCGCATCAGTGATGCCGGGGAGCTGGCTTTCTCAAGGTCAAAGCAGCCAGGCTGGGAACAGCGCCTGGGATCCCCTAGGGCCAGGATGCCAGGGGTCACATTTCCTGTCTGTGCTCACCTCGCCTAGCTGCCTCCCTCCCTGAACGGTCTCCCAAACAGGCTCTTTGGCATCTGCATAGTTCTTTCTGTGTTACTCTTTGACCTTTCCAAGACACAAGGTCGCAAGATCCCGTTCCCAAGGGTGGATACATTTACCTGTTTTCCCATGTCCCGCCACGGTTCTGAGCCATCAGCAGTTCTGAGCACGGTTGCTGAGCAGCCGTCCTAGGCAGCGCCTGTGTCTGCATCAGAACATGGTGTAAAGCCGCGGTCCTTGCTCCGTTCCAAGCAGCCGGTAACGGAATCCGCCCTGGTCTGTCCTGGTTGGAGAGAATTGTTCTGTCTCAGAGTTGGAGATGCGCAGCAGTTACTTGGCCCTCTAACTGGAGCACAGCTGATGAGATAAGAGTGCTATTTGTCGAGAGCTCACCCACTTCCCTTGGCTTGGGGAAGGAAGTGGTTGTCAAGCCCTAATAAACCCACGAGTACTGAGCAAGCACACGTCTGTTCAGAGAGAAAGTACAACAAGGGAAAAGGAGAGAAGTAAGCCGTTGAGGGAGCTGGGCCATGTCCCCCTTCCAGGGGTTGGAACAGGGTCGGGGCAGCAGGCGGCACTGCTGAAATAATCACCAGGAAGTTTGTGCATGGGCGGTTGTCAAACAAGGAGGCCCATCCTCAGGGAAAGCAGGAGTGAGAGGAAGGATGGGAAAGAGGAAGCTGCTCCGAGGACGCGTATAGCCCATCGGCACCGAGCTTCCGAGAGACGGCTGTCAGCCATCCTGACATGGCGAGGCATTGGCGGCCGTGATGCCCTGAGGCCTAGCACTTAGAAAGTGGTGAGTGCCACTGCTTTGCAGGTAAGGGGTATTGTCACCACGTTGAACACACGCTGGGTGTGACAGGTTTGCTGCCTAACAGCCTCGCCAGGGGTGCTGTGACACAGAACCTGCACCGTTCTGGCCCCCCCACAGCCCTGCACGTGGACTATCAGGCTGCCTGAGCTCACCGAGAGCCCTGTGTGAACCTGAGAATGAAAGCCCTCCACGCAATGTTACTCAGCAGCACCCCCAGTTAAACACGCCCCGAAAGAACCATTTTTAATTTTGCTGAACAGATACTACACAAAGTTGTTCTCCTAAGACCCTGCTGCCCCCTCAGAAGCAGGGAGTACGGTGGCCTTTAAGGCCTCCGTGGGCCCCACCCGTGCCGAGTCCTCATCCCAGACGCCTCTTGTCTCCGCCTGAGCGTGAATCCAGCGACCCTGTCACCCTGGCTGCTCTCCATTCCCGTTTTCCCCTCCGTCCCACCCTTCTGCAGACACACCTGCGTTTCTCAGAGGGTTTCCGAGCGCCTGCATCCGTTCCTTCTGTGCCTTTCCCACACTTTTTCCCAGACAGTTTCCTGTTGGCCATAAATCGCCACTCAAACGTGTCTGTACAGACAATCAAAGATAAAATGGATGCCGGCCAAGCAAGGGCAGCTCGACACACAAAGAGAGAAAGCCAGAGCCCACTGGTAGTGGCACTGGATGGCCGGGCAGTCTGGCTGCAAATGGCCCCAGAGGCCTGATGCCCATGGCCTGCTGGAGTGGAGCGGGGCTGAGGGGAGGGTCAGCAGGGGGCTCTCAGCTCCCCAGAGGCAGTGCCGTCACCCCCTCATCCCAACCAACCCTCTCAGTGACTAGATGTTGCTATGCTCCAGTCACACGGGGCATGAAGGGGCCTAGCTTATTTCCCTAATCGGTGATGAGGTTACCTGTGGCTTTTTTTGGTCTGTTTATGGTGTGTGTTTTTTTTTTTTTCTCATCAAGAAGTTTTTAATTTCAATGTGCATATATATTGAAATTAAAATAAATCTTCTATAGCTATATTATTTATTTCCCATATGTCAATAGTGTAAAAGTACGCAATCTTTGTGGTTTTCTATATGATACTAGTTCAAGTCCTCCTTCCCTTCTCGGGGGTGGCAAAAGCACTTAAATGTCCCTTTCACATTCAGGTCAGGTTGCAATTTTATGTGAAGGAACCCTCCATGCATAATTTTCTGGCTTGTTGGTGACAAAATAGAGCACAAACTATCCCTTTAAGAAATAAACAAACTGTGGTATGTAATTACAATGGAACGCTCAACAGCAGTTTAAATAAATGGCCCAGAGCTACAGGGATGCACAGAAAGAAGGGGAGCTCGGCTCCCTGGAAAGTGAACACCTGCCCAGGTGGCAATTGGGGCAGCATGCAGGGTGTGGGTCAAGAATAAAGAGGGGGTGACCTGGGCTCAGCAATTCATTTGTGACAACAGTCTCTGGACACTTCTGATACCTCAGCCTATTATCTTCATTGATTGATTCAGGTATGATTTTCTTACTGACCCAGAGTCACAAGTTTACTTCTTACACAAAAACAACAACAAAGCATTCTCTTAATGAGACTGTTTTCCATTTTCCTTCATGAATATCTGAAATGTAAGTGGGAATCGGAGCCCACCTGGAGCACCTGACAACTGCAGCATCCTCGACAGAGAGAATCACCGGCTGAGGAGGTCTCTGTTCTAGAAAAGGGGCTCTGAAAGCCGAAGTGTCACACCCGGTGTGAGAGACGAACAGAGGCAGAGCTGGGAGCGGCACACAGGGACTCTCGAAACAGCGTCTGCAAATGACTTTGGTCCCCTGGCGTGATGAATCATGGAGTCGCAAATCCTTTTTAGCTAATTGCTATCAGCTTGTGAGATTTTCCCTTCCATGTTCAATATCAATTTTCAGGGCCATAGGAGATAGCACTTCTCCCCTGAGCCCACTGGCGACTGGCCGATAAAGCGGCAGCAGCACTTAGCAGTTGAAAGGGGGCGTCATCTAATATGCAGCTGCTGCTGAAGACTAAAGGGGGACCGGGGGCCACCGCACAACACCAGCCTCTCTAATGCATGCTCGTCTGTGACCTTCTCGGAAAGTCGTCCTGCAGATGTTGTCACTGCAAACTTTGCCTGAGAGCTGGCCGGGCCTTCCTGGAGATGAAAGCTGCAGTTGGTATTCTTCGTGGTGTCTTCAGTACAACACAACAGAAAATGAATTCATTCATTTATGACACCAAGGCAATGGCTGCATTTAAAGGCGGACGCCTGTTGGGCCATCAGTGGCATCCTCACCGCGTGTAAACCTTCCCCTTCATCGGGAACAAAGCAGCTATCGGTGCTGTGGCTCATAGACAAACAGGGTGTGTGGGTGCCTCGTAAGCAAACACAGTCGGGTTCTATCTCCAGGGTTGGCCTCAGAGTTTGCAGAAGTGTTAGAAGCTCCTGCATGCAAAGCATTTGTCATGACAAGGCAGCCACAGCCATGTGCACATTTTACGTGAACTCATAAACACATGGGTGCAGTGACACAGAGAGCTCCTGGGGGCACCGGGCAAAGGGGGTTGGAGTCATGGAAAACTCCAGATCTCAGGGTCTGAACCGTGGTGCTTAGCTGTAAAGATCCCAGATGGCAAGCAGCAAAGGGATGTGCGCCTTTTCATGACATTAAATGACAAATGCTTTTGCTCCTGAGCCAGGAGTGAAGGAAGTCATGTTTCTTCAGCTCCTTGTCAGGAGGGAGAGGTTGCAAGTGTTGCCATGACTTGGGGATTCGGCCAGCGACCCCTGACCTGGCCCCTGAAGCCTCACAGAGCCCGAATGGATTTCCCCCTGCAAAGTGGCCACACGACCTACTGATGAAGCGGACACTGTCACTCTGCTGCTTTACACTGATATCCGCATAGGTAAATATCGTTATTATGACTTTTGTTGTGCATAGATTTCATTAAATGAGTTCTTACAAAGTGCCTGTCACCCATGTATTGTGTCATTGCTGCTTGAGAGGGTGGAAGACACACGCACAGACCAGCAGCACACGGTGGTTTCAACCCAAGAACACGGACGGTCCGTCTGAAGCTCACAGGGGCTTGCTGATTTTCATCGGGCTCATCAGCCACAGCAAACCATCTGTGTCAATGGCTCCTTGGTAACTCAGGGAACAGAGCAACTTTTCATAGCTTTTTTCCATTTTCTTGATGTGTGAATGGACGGTGAGATGGTTCCTCGGCCGGGAAGCACTGCACACGCAGAAGTCAGGATCAGTTGCATATTGGAGAGGTGACTGAAGACCAGCTGACGATGCTGTCATTGCATTCCAAGCGTAGTGGGACGTGTGCAAGGCCGGTGGCTGGCGTGCCGTTGGTGTGCCCTGGTGTTGCTGACCCCCTTCCTGAGCAGGTGGTGCGGTCCAGCCACGTCCCCAGCATGAGCTGAAAATGGGCAGGCACCCCAGCCATCCTGCACTTACTTAGTCACCTCTTTTCGGTCTACGTGGTATTATCACTTTTTAACTGGAAGTCACGCTTTGATTCCTCCCCCCCTTACCCTCTGCCCAGTCCCCCAAGACCCAGCGCTGATACTCATAGTCTGGGGGCAATTGATGAAACTTCCCGAGTCTCGCCATCATTACATATAAGATGGGAATCAAATCACCTAACTCTCAGGGTTGGACACAGTAGGTTATCAAATATAGCGGTTACTTTAATCACGCTACATCTAACCCCACAGATAACTGGCGTTGCTGGGCAGGGCCCTCCTCCTGGACAAGGGTGTCTGTGAACTGAGGGAAGGTGGCTGCCTGTCATCACGATTCAGTTACAGTCTTCTAGGTTTATAGTCGGTGTGTGGGAGACCCCGAAAATAGGGGCACGACCTGCCTGCATTCTTAATGTTCTCGCCTGAATCGGGAAATCTGCTCCCTCTGACCATCCGTTTTCTTATTTGTAAGATGACGACGCAGAGCAGCCTCTGTCCCGGGGCTGAGGAGAGACCCAGATGGGTTGATGAGCACATGCGTTTGGAGACCTGTCACTCTGGAAACGCAGTTTCTGTGACATACGTGGCATGGTGACATCACGGGCTCCCCCACCCCGTCTCCATTAGAGGGTGCAATGGACCAAATCACTTCTAACGGTTTCTCATGTCTTACTAAAGGGAAAGCAGTAGGCCTGGAGGAAGGAGGAGAACGCCATAAAAATTGAAAAAAATGAAAGCCATTGTCTCCAAAAGGCGAGTTCCTCCCAGGGAACTTAATGTGTGGACAGTCTGGCAGAGTCCTTTTGAACAGAAGCCAGAGGGACGCTCTGAAGCCAGACCTATGGGTGGGGAGCTGAGCCAGCACTTCCCACTCGCCGAGACTCCAGGACACACTGTCCCCCCGGCCTGCATCCCATCCCCACAATTTCCTGCGGGTACAGGAGTTGGTCAGGAAGGAGTCGGGTATGTTATTGTTAAAACATCTTAGCTGGGAAATATTATTTTCTGGGGTTCTGTTTTGTTTTCCAAAAAAGAAGAATAAAATATGAGTTGCTTGCTGACTCTTTGGCTCAATGCAGGCTTCACTGGGGCCTCCCAGTTGTCCTATCTTGTTTGGAGAAAGTGAGATGTGAGAAAAGCAAATGATGACCATCACACAGTCATTCAACAAGCACTCATGGGACAGCACGGGAGGCCGGATGTGCGGGACACAGTGGGGACCTGGGGAGCTTAGAGCTATTGGGAGCCTGGAGGAGAGGGCAGAGGGGTGTGGCGTGCCTCGGGGCGCTGGGAGGGGCAGCCCGCCAGACGCTTGGAAGGAAGGCGTCCTGGGGCTGTGAAGGTAGAGCAGAAGGCTCCCCACGAAGACAGAGATCTATGGCGCTCGCTCTCACGTGGAAAGCACAGTAATACATATAAGCCTTAGATAATTCAGGTGGAATAATACATCTTATTTGTTGAGTGTTTACTCTGAGGCAAGGCGAGGCCCGCAGCTGGACAACCACCTGCTTACTGTGTGTTAGCACAGGTGTCAGAAGTGGACTTTCCTACCCATGTGTCCACAGCAGGGCCAGGCCCACACAGCCCGGGGCTGCTCCCCTGGGGACCGTGCTCCCGCATTCAAATCTGGGACCCTCCAGTGTCAAAAGCCGGCTTCTCCCCACCACTGAGTCGCTTCCTCTCAAATGGGAATACAGTGGTCGTTTATGTCTTTCTCCTGAAAGAGCAGCTATGAGCCTACCATACGAGCAGCCCATGGGCCGTGGTCCAGCCTGGTTTTATTTACACGGATGGCACTCGGGCCTGTGGTGTGGACAACACACGTCTCCAGGACACTGATGGTGATGACAGCTCTCCAACCAGCACCGAGCACAAAGAATGCACAGCCCACACAGCAATAATTAACCATCCAACACGTCTGTTACCATTTTCTCAACCTGTTTCTAACACTGTGAACTAAAACATGAGACTGATAAAGCATCCCCATAGGAGTAATGAGCTCATTTAATAAACCCACAGATTCAGCATATTCACATGTTCCTGCTTCTACACGGTTTTATGTCTCATACGGGCCTTATATGTTCCTTTGATTTATGTCTTTACCTTGGTTATCTAAAGACCGTATATTCACACCTGTTAATTATAACACTTTTATCTACTTGAAAACTATCACAAAATCTTTTAAATTGATTCTATGAAAAAGCAAAGCCTAGAGTTGGTAGGTGCTATGCTCACACTTGGTTTATTTATAGTCCCCTAAGACCCCCTCCAATGACATGATCAGACTCAGGAGCAGGGCGCAGTTTCCCCACAGAACTCAGGGGACAGGTGTGCTTATAGCAGAGTGCCAGCTCTCCTGGACCTACCACGAACCGGCACCCATTCAGGCTGCCAGTCATCTGTGTCCTTTGGCAGGCGGTGGCACTCGCCCTGAGTAGGAGGTCTGAGCTGACCAATCGCAGATGGCAGATGGGTGGGTCTGCTGAAGAAAAGGCATACAGTTCTAGCGCCTTCTCTTGGACCTGGCTCCAAAACGTGCACAGTTCAGGGTGACCTGCCCCCTCTGGGCCTTCTGATGTCACAGCATCCTTGGGCTTAAGGCTCAGGACATGCCACCCAATCAAGATGATGGAACAAAAATGGTACTGAAATCTGTGGGGCTCCATCTCCATTCTCTCCTTAGCTGCCTCTCCAAGGAAGCTGATGAAAGACACTGAAAGTGACTCCAAGTGACACCCAGAGTGCCCAGCTCACTCTGTCTCCAGGACACTGAGGGAGGAGATCTCCCTGCTACGCTGGAGCCAGTTTGATGTGCAAGAGTCTGCACTTGCCCAAGGCCACCCGGCAATTACTCAGAGAAGAGATTCAAAGCGCTGGGCCCCCACCTCCCATATCAGGACAGGTGCAAAAGCTGAGCGGTCACACTTCAGGGTTCTTTGTCTCCTGGATGTCCAGACTTCGGGACAGTGTCATTTTATCACAGTGGCTCTACCCAACAAGCCAGATGCCTTCAGCCAGCTGTCCCAACATTTCAGTTTCATGTCCTCATGGTTCCTTTTGTAGCTTGACCATGCCAGCTGCCTTCTTCTCCTGGGGTTACTTTCTTCTCTGGATGCTGTTCACTGGCCAAGTGGGGCCCTTGAAACTGGTTTGAGCAAGAAGATGGTGAGGCCCAGGAGTGGTAGTGTCAGCAGGCATGAGGTGCTGGACGCGTCTCTGGTCAGAGGCCGTGCACACCAGAGATGCCGCTGAAAAGCTCTTGTCCACCAGGTGGGATGAACGGCAGCCTCACATACTCACACACACACACACACACACATACATGCACGCATACACATATACACACATACACACACACACATACACACATACACATATACACACATGCACACACACACACATACACACACATACATGCACGCATACACATATACACACACACACACTGACACACACAACACACACACACTAAATACCAGGAGAGCCCATTCTCTGAGAGCATCTTTGGTGAGAATTGAGAAGGGCGCCTTCTCAAAGTAGAAATTCTCTACTTAGGCTGCTCACGTAGTTCAAATTCCTAATGCTACATAACTTTGTTTCCATCTACACCTAAACCTCATTATCTTTTACAAAAATGCACTGGCACTCTGATGGCAGAGGCTTCACTCCTCAAGGAGCAACCCCCGCCCCGCTGTGGGCTCCGTCCTGTGCTCCTGGCCCCCGTCCTGAGATCCAGGTGTTAACAGCAACGTCCTCATATACCGAACCCCACATGATGGATGGATGGCTCGTCCCAGCTACATATCTTCAATTGGGCCTCAAAACACTTAGGGTTTCCTCACTCATATTCTCCAGAAACATGGCCCCCTACCTCCAGTTTAAAACACAAAACTCCCTTATAGCTGGATAAAGGGAAGCATGAGCAAATCAGCAGAGCTGTCCAAGAATCCCTTCTTTTCATTCCGAGCGTTTCTCTGATGTGCACTGCTCCTATCCTGTCCTCCCTTCCTGAAGCAGCCTGGCTTCAGCGGATGCAGTTCTGTCTTCCCGAGAACCTAGGGTCCTCGTGAACTAAACGCAGTGCTCATACACTCACTTCCACCTGAAGTTGGTCGCCTTGATTTCCTATCATCTGAGAGAAGAAAGGTGTATCCAGATTGACAGGGAACCTGCACAATGGCCGTGTCTGGGGGAAACGTGGCCCCAGTTCACAAAGCCGCTCCTGCAAAAACACGCGCAGCCAGGCGCAACGCCAGGGGACACCTGAGCTTGTCCTTGTTTCATCATTTTAAGTCTTAGGAGGGAGTATCAAAGGCAGGCACTCGCCAGTGCAACTCAGTGCAGAATGGCGTATGGGGGGGGGCAGCCACATTCAGAGAACGATGGCTAATTTCACTGCCATCTTGCAAGTATGGGTGTGTTGCTCATTTATTAGTTTTTTAATGGCATCGCCTCCCTCCCTGGGTCCTCGGGGACACTCACAGGCTCAGGACCTTTGCTTTTGAACATCCTGGAGTCAAGCATCAGAGAAGGTGACGAGGGCTGAGCGTCCCCTGACACTGAAGCCTCAGCCTCTGCAATTACCGGCCACCTTTCCAGCAGACGGTAATTGAAAAGTGTGAACCACATGGGCGCCAGTCAATAATGGCGTCCGCACACAGACGACACTGGGAGCTTTCCGCAGCCGCGTCCTCGGGCTTTGCTTTTCACCTTTATCCTTCTCAGCATCATGACTTAATCCACTCTAATGAGGGAGCTCAACTGCCAAAACCCAGCGGCCACACGGCTCTCTTCTGGCACCGCGTGGGGGTTTGTAAGAAGCCGAAAAAGAAGAGACTTTGTCAGCCTTCCAGGAAAGGAGCCGATGCTCCTTCTGGAAAGTTTCTTTCCCGCCTGGGCCTCGCCGAGCTGTGATGCGGAGCCTGTCATTGGGTGGGTACCAGCTCAAGGTGGCCTGCCTGCACACTTCACTCATCGGCACACATGTTTCTCCTAGCTTGAAGGACACGGCTGGTGGCCACATGTCACTGTTTACAAACAGCAGGTGACGGCCAACAGCAGCGAGAGTGTGACTCCCTCTTGCCCGCTTCTCCTTACCCATCTGTCCACGCAGTTCGAGTTGTAAGCGCCCGCATGTCGATGCAGCGGTGGGAACCAGAGGCAAGCTGGTACTGCTGACAAAGGCACACGCGCGGTGGGTGGGGGCAACCCTCCTCCCTGTGCCTCCCACGGCAGCACGTTTAAGGAGGAAACAAGAGTTGGTTTAATTGGTGAATCCCATATGCTCTTCCTGCTCCATCACAGAGTTCTACAGCTCGGCGGTGACGCCGGGCGATCAGATGTCACCGAGCTGCTCTTACACCTGCCCCACCGCCAGCCGGACTCCGGCTGCCTGGATTAATAATTAGCATCTCTCTTGCACTGACTTCACACCGTGTGTCTTGGTCCCAGAAAGCGCCAGGACCTATGCCCCTTCCCGGGTGGGCGAGCCAGCGTGGGTTGCACGAGCAAAGCACTCAACTTCTGTAAATGTGAGCGTCTCTGCCAGCTCTCCACGCGCACAGCTCCCATTTTTATAATTACTACAATATTTCCTGTTAACGCTTTTTTACTTTTATTTATTTATTTATTGGTTGAGGGACGGGGGAAAGAAGAAAAGACAAGCAAATGCATTGAAAGCTCATGGGATTAACTGCATGGTCTTCATAAGTGTACACACATCCCAGGCTGGGAGGAAAAAATGTGGCTGTTATGGGGCTTGGCCCTCCCCCCTTTCCTCCTGCCCTAATCTGATTTCTGCCAATCCCTTTTGATCTATCAGGGGCAGGCCGGCCAGACCCACAAGTACAGATGGACTAAATGTGGAGCTTAGCCGCTGCTCCTCCTGCCCCAGCTCCTAATACCTGCCTACGTCTGGGATACCGCAATTGTCTCTGAGCCGGCTATCAGAGTGGCCGGGCTCGGAAGGGGGCAGGATGAAGGCCGATTTTGTAATGGATACTTATTTTATCCCAGTGCTCTAAGAAGATTAGGCCTGGGGGTGTCACATTAGCCGTGATCTCAGGGCCCCTGGTCGTCCCTTGCGGTTTTCAAACACCTCTCCTCGGCCTCAGAACAAACAGGGGCTTGGACCCAGCGGCCCCATGTTGGGCATGAATAATTGCCCACTGCAAAGTGTTTGAAGATCACGGAGTGCTGTGTAAATTACTCGGTTTGGGCTTTAGTCGGGGTGATTTGTGGTGACTTATTGAATCTTTTCACAGTTCAGAATTAAACTTTCTCGGCTGCTAACTGCAGAGAGCGTAGAATGAAGGTTGCCTCGTAACTGACAGCGTTCCCCTTAGATCAATGTTTGCAGAAGCCCCAGAAGAGGCAGGGCTTTCCAGCCAGCCTGTCTGCTTTCAGAGGGAGCAGTGGACGCCTATTCTTAGCTGCTCTGCCAAGTCAGGCTTCTTCAGCATGCAACTGAAAATAGCTCTTGAAACCAAAAAAAGAAGGAGGGAACCGCTTTTTTCGAATCACCCACATGTTTCTGGCACCATCTCCCAGGCAGTTTTCCTGCCAGCATATCCAATTTGTGTTTTGTTTGTTTTTAAACATGGCACATTTCTTCAATTAGTGAGGGCAAACAAGTTAGAAACAGAAAGAAGAAAAAATAAGTATAAGACTCCGCGTTGGGGAAACAATGTAATTAACCAGCATTCAATTAGAGGGAATTAGCAGTGCTGGTAGGTGCCCATCTGAGTTCAGGCTGGGTAAGAGTGGCTTCCCGGTGTCTGTGGCCCAGGTGCCAGCACCACCAACAGCCGTCTGAACAGAGGGAGGGAGAGACGCGCTTTTGTACTTCAAATACATTTGTGCTGTAGGTTGCTGAAGGTCCCCTGTTACCTGGCATTTTGCCTGCCCTGGCTCTGTCCAGGAGGCTGCTGGGAAAAATTAATTAATTGCTCTGTACTTTTTCTTTGTATCTACCTAATCTAAGTGGTTTTTGATAAATAATATTTATAAAATTTAAAAAATCTATAATATTAGAAATAATGATTTTTTAATCCTGGCAAATATTTTGGAAAGAATGTCAGATTGTGGACAATTGCTTTAAAGGGTTTTTATGGTAAACAGCCCCAAAGACTGTCTGCGTGTTTTCACTGTTCTATTAGAAAACAATGGTTCTAGCACTCTGGATAATCTGATTATCCAGAAACTTAGAATCAGGTATCTGAACATATAAATATTTTAATCACATGTCTGTAAGAAAAAAAATGAAAATTAGAATATGGGAGTGAAAATGTAAGTAATTATCCATTTAGAGGAAAAGGTTACTCTAGTCAGTTTATAAACTTGTTTATTTTCTGGTTTACTTTTATCATGCTCTATGTTTAAATAAATACAGACTAAAAATTCACGGTAATTATGATTTCCTGAGTTCATTTCTGAAAATGTGAAAGCAACGCAATCCCGCATCAGCAGACCATGCTGCATCTCCCTGAACAGAACCGGTCTTGCGTTATTACTAAGGTGTGTAAGTTCACCACCTCGTAAAGGCCCAGAAAAATTGGAAGGCAAAATCCAAATGCACGGTGTTTGGTTTTAAAACAAGCTTAGTTAATGGAGAAAAAAATCAACACTGCACAGGTTTCCACTGTAAAGGTAGGTGAATCTCCTGGTCCGTGTTAAAGCTGGGCTAGTTCACTACTAACCATAGCATTTACCTGAATTGTGGCAACCAGTGCAGAACTTACACGGGTAGCCAGACTCACCTATACCTGTACATTCTGCCACACACATTTTTGCGTCCATCGCGGGCCCACAAATAAATTCCTGATTAATGTGAAAAGAACAAAACATTGTGAACAATGAGGCATTCTGCTGGTGGGGTATGAGTTGGGAAGAACAGTCCAGATCATTGTTTGGCTCTCAACTTCCTTCATGAGCTATCTAAATTTAGACCAGCTTGTTTCTTGTAGGAAGATTATATCTTCACAGAAATAACACACATTTCTACATATTTAATTACACCCATATTTAAGGCACTGCACTAGGCACTTTAGTGATTCATGGCTGAGAAACTTCTAGAAACATCTGACGACTGGAGAATCATGGGTGTGTGCACGTGTGCGTGCATGAGCAGGAGGAAGGTGGAAACGTGAGCCTTATCAGAGTAACAGACAGGTTTGACCTTCTTACCTTCACAGTCTGCTCTACGTGTTACATGTCTTAACATGTGGAATTATGATCATGTCCGTTTTACGCTGAAGACCCTGAGGTGAGGTAGGGTGTCCAGGATCCTACCAGCTGGCAAGCAGAAGAGCTGGAATGGGAGCAGTGCTGTCAGGTTCCGGGGCTCCCCCTCTCCACCTTATCAGTGTCCTCTTGCCATGAGAGCAGTGTACAAAGGGAGATGGACATTCGGATAAAGGACATAGTCCTTTCTTAAATATGACGGCATTTGACCTGAGCTTTGGCACAGTTTTATAGACACAAATGGGTACGGGCACTGCCGGGGCAGGGATATAGCCTGACGTTTTGAGAAACCAACTGCTGGTGGCCGCATTCTCTTTGGCTGAACCATAGGATATGGAGTGTAGCTAAAGAGGAAACTACAAGGCAGAGTTGAGGTCAGACTGCGGGAAAGTTCAGAGGCATGTGGCAGAGACCCACTTGCATCCAGCAGACAGACAGGAGCAGCTCAAGGACTTCACACAGGGTAATGGCTTACAACCTAAGCAAAGTGAGCTGAAGCTGAGTCACCAGGAATATATACTGAAGCACTCCTGAGTCATCTCTATAGCCGTGCTCCAAAAATGGTGGAAGTGCAGGCGTTATGGGTTAATGATCACATCTCAGTGTTGCGAGGTGAGGAAACTAGCTAAGCCACTTTGAGCTTTTCGTTTTTGTGTGTGTGATTGTAATTTAGTTTTCTGGTGACTTATACTGAGTCTTTAGTATCCGACTGAAACATAATCTGCCATTTGTCACAGTCCGTCACAAGCACCATCCGACTCTCAATGGCCCCTACACCTAGGGTTTCCGGTAAAGCTAGTTCAGGGACCCCCTACCTGTTCAGAGGAGATGCCCAAAGACCATAATATGTGAGTCCCTTGGAGGCTAGTTCCTTGATTCCTCAGAGACCTTGCAAGAAAGGGAGAGTGAAACGAGGCCCAAGTTCTCGGCTCTCACAGCCAAGGGCATGGGCAGTTTGGTGGGGTTGCTGAGGACACTGCCTGTCATCTGTACCCCAGAGCCCGTGAGGACAAGATGACCTAAGTGCCAGACCTAAGTGTGCCTGTGTGACCCACAGCCTTTGGATGCCATTCATAGGATGTTTCTGTGACTTCCAATCCTTTCCCAGTTGACAATGGAAGATCAGGTGTCATTTCTTCCTACACAGGACAATCTTGTGCTAATGGGACCCAGGACACAGTTTATCTTTGTGCTTTGTTCTATTTCAGTAACACAGCAGGAAGCTTACCTCTGGCCAGGCACGGGAGACCTGCTGTGGGTTATGAGGGAGGAGGACCGTGGTGGTCAGTATTATGGGGAAAGCTCCAAGGCCATGCTCTCCTGAGGCCAGGCCCCTCAAGTGCTCTTCTCACGGCAAAAAGAGGATTTGATGCACATGTGACACAAATGGAAGTTTCACTGATAAAACGCAATATGATTGATCATTTGATGAACACAAGGAGATTAAACACAAAGCTGCACAGTCAAACTCCCAGGTTGGAACCTCTGCTTCACTGTTTTATTGCTTTGAGACTTCGGGCAAGTTACGTAAGTTTTCTCATCTGTGAAAGGGGAATGATGATAACAAACTCCCAGCTCATGAGGTTGGTGTGAGTTTCAGTGCCAGGAACAGGATGGGTTCTCATGAACATTAACTGTATTACATGTTAAGTACTGACCATGTGCCAGGCTCTGGTACAGATGATATAAAAACTATGAAAGAATGAGACAGGCCCTGTTGTCACAGATGGGGACAGATGTAGAAATGAATCAGATGAGGAATATAAGAGAGAGTAGTTCCCTTAAAACAACAAAATGTCTGTCCTGCATACATTACAAATTATTGTCCAGTAAAGGGAGAAGGTAAGGATGGTTTGATCCTGGGACCACCTCGGGAATATCAGACTAAGGAAGACCTTGAAGGAAAGAAAAGGCGCATTGCTTTGGAAGTGGAAGGCTACGTGATTGAAACTTGCAGCCAGAGGACAGCACTGTCAGGGGACACATGTCTGAAGCTGAAGATCACGTGTGTAAATATTTAAAAAGGAGGTAAGTCCGGAATTTTCATTGCAATGATTGGTCTTTATCCTGTGCACAATGATGGGGAGATGTGAATTACTAGAGCAAGTGGGAATTATGACAAATGTCAGAGGGAGGGCTTAGGTTAGCTTAAACTTTTACACAAACCACCTAGTTTAGCATGTGCAGAAATCAAGCTACAGAGACATGGGAGGCAGGTGGGAACAAATGAGAAAGATATGGCAAAGCACCAAGTGAGAGACTTTAAATTGAATGGCAGCAGTGCGATTGGAAAAGAAAACTCAGAACAACAGTGATAATAATGATAAAGGCATGGTCATATTGTTTGCTTACCCTGTGCAAGTATTGGAAAGCACTCACGTTGCCTCATGTAAATTGAATGTCTGATTCCAGTGTTTATATTCTTGCTATTACATTATAGCTTTCCCCTAAAAGCTAATTTATTGGGCCACTTAGTGAGCATTTACTTGGCACCAGACAGCATTCTAGGCACTTCACATACATCTACAACTTTATTGGTTTCTTCCATAGGCCCGCATCGAATGGTCACATGGATGGAGGTGAGCAGCTGCTAGCAAGTTCATGAAATAAGGCTAAGTATGTTTATTTCATCAGTGTAAATATGCTGCTTGGCATCAGCAGGGTGGCCTCGTCACTCCTGTATGTACACCCAGAGACTTATGGTGGTTACTTCAATATTACTTAATTATCCAGTTTTTGCAAGTAGACTTTAAAGAAACTAAATAAATGGTTACATAAAGTTTGCAAATACCAGAGCTGCAATTATTTACCATAACCAACTCTCAGTGTGATGTAATCCATTCTTACCGGTGTTTGTCATCCAGGAAACCTGTAACATTCTGATTCTCATATCCCACAAGCAGAGATTCTGAGTCAGTAAGGCTGGGCCAGGCCCCAAAATCTGCATGTTCACAAGTTCCAAGGTTATTTTTCTGCAGTTTGAGAAGCAGATAGGTCACTCGGGTCTTGGCCTTCTGAGTCTTCTCTCTATACAGTAGCTCATTGAGAAACAGTGTTTTGAGCGGAGAGTAAAAGGACAGAAAAGTTTGAGATAAAAAGGCATATCAGCATTTTCAATGCTTTGCTTTGTGAGGTATAAGTAAGCACCTACCTGTTATCGCTCTCACTTGCTTTGAGGACTCGCGTCCTTCATTTAAGAATGTTTCCCACTCCAGCCCCCTCCCTTGGCATTTCTGCAGAGCACAGTGTTTGCTCCACCTTCCTAGCCTCATGCATCCGTCTGTGTGACCAGCGCTCAGCACACCTGAATTTTCACTTCTTCATTTGCACACTGAAGGTTCAACTAGACAAACAGACCTGCCACAGGCACTTCCATTGCACTGCAGAATATGGGACAATGTTCTCAGGGAAATTCAGTGCAACGCCCTGATTTAGCAGGTTTCTCATTTTGTTGCCTCCTGGTGCTCTCACTCATACCCAGTACGTCCTTGGCTGCAGGCGCACCGAAGCCTGATTTAATTCTAAGTCACAGCCTCATTTTCCCTGCCGCCAGTTTGCAAAAGGTCCTCGGACTCAGACTGCATGAGACTTCCCTGGGGTGGGAAATGGCTCCAAGGAGAGGTAGCAAAGGTCAACTCTTAGAAAGGAAGTGATAGGCCTTTGAAAATTGCAAGGGTCAGTTCAATAATTACCCAGCTCAAGTGAGCCATGGCGCAGGCCCCCAGTTGCAAGACTCACCAAGGGCTCTTCCATAATGACTTGGGCTTCAGTCGGGGATGCTGTTTCCCTGACACGTGTGGCCGCCGTCTCCCAGCGCTGCAACGTGACTGTCCATCCTGTAGGGTTATTAATAGAAAGTAATCAATAACGATAGACACAGGCTGTTCCGTGCAGTGGGCAAGGTCAGGTAACTGTGGGGCAACCCCAGCCTTGCCCCTGATCTTTAATTGATGACCCCTGCCCCAAAGGCGCATCCACTAAAGAGACAACACAGGAAGAGGGCAGTCCTGCAGGAAATCCTGCCTCTTGCCCATAACTTTATGGCGGAGGCCCAAGGAGGAGGCCTAAGGAAGAGGTAGCTGCTAATCTGAAAGGCCACTGGGCACCTGCCTCTGAGACAGGAGGACTCCCTGAAGGGGGCGCCCTTACAGCATGGCTTTCACTGGGACCTTTCTTGTTCAGTTTCATCCCCTGGGTGCCCCGCCTCTTCTTCCCCTCCATATGTACCCACAGGTCTGGTTTTAAAAGGTCATAATGTATATATTTTTAAGTTAATTTAAGTTATTTTAATGACATTTATTCAATTGAAAATTGTTGAATTATCTTGTAAAGTGGAGGGATATCTCTCAGAGGTACACATGATAAATGTTTGAAACATTCCTTTTTCGTCTCTTTCGTGCACACAGGTCTTGGGAGCCCATTGGAACAGCAGTCACTGTGGGTGCCTGCTTTTCTCTGATACGCTCTCTTTACGCTTCCATTTCTCTGTCCCCACACATTGGGACAGAGACCACAATCTCTGCAGCTTACTGTGTCCCTGAGATTTCCTAAGGAGACATTCCTCCAGTGGGACAGCTGGGCTAAATATGCAGGGACACTAAAACTCTTACTACATAGCGTCAAAACGCTGCACAGAAAATTGGTGCCAAATTAAAAGTCCTGCTAAAACTCTGAGACAGTAGAAATCATGTATTAAGAATAATGACCTCATGAGTGAATTAGGTCTTTCTTTCTCCATTTGGGGTGTTGCTGATGCCATCACTGCGAAGCTCTGTCATTGCTAAATGTGCTTAGAATGTCTTGTCCCTTAGAACAGGTAAAGAAACATTTTTTTTTTAATTCTGTACAGTAATTCTTTAATATATTTGAGGAATATTTTTTTCAGAGAATGTAATTTGAGTTTCTTTCTTTCTTTCGCTTTCTTTCTTTTTTTTCAAATTCTTATTTTTGGAAATCATTTTCTGCATGATGTTTCCTTCCTCATTCCATGTGTTGCAGTTTGGGCCACATAAGCACCGAGCCATATGAGAATCCCTCTCAGGGGGCCCATTCTGTCTTACTGACTGTCAGCATGTGGGTGACTTTTGCACGATAGACACGTCATCTAGCTCCGAGAGTGGCCCCACTCATCACTCTTATGGTTAGACATCTTGTTACTAGCACTGGTCTGTTTCTGCTCCAGGTGAAGTTCAGAATCTTTCACGACATGGTACAAAAAAATTTAAAAAATGAAAATAAGAAAACCCACCTGATTTTGAAGATGGGCTGGTGACTGCATTTATGCATGAGCAGGAGATAGCAGCTAACGTTTCTGGAACACTACCTGCAGGGTAAGTACCAAAGTAACTGTTTTTTATCTCATTACATTTTTACTCACAGCACCACTATTATCACCATTTGCCAGAAGAGAAAGCTGAGATAGAAAGAGGGTACGCCATTTGCCTCATTTCCACAATTCATGAAAGGCTGAAGTGACATTTGGCCCAGGCAGTGTGAGGATATGTCTCATTCAGTATCCCCAATTCAGAAATAGCAGATGACCTCTCTTGCTGGAAATGGCATTTTCTGTCAGGAATGTCTTCAGCTTTCTTCATACAGAAGTCACACACTTGAGGTGAGAGTATTGCTAGTAGGTTGTGTTTAAAGGACTTCAATACATTTTTATAATTTCTCCCAGAAAGTTCTTAGTCACATTTTTATAGACCTATTCCTAGATGTCTTAGAGCTTTTGTTACTTTTGTTAAAGATGTATTTTTAACTTCCTTTTGTGTGTGTGGTTTTTGGGGGACGGAACACAACTGTTTTTATTTTTATTGTTATTACGTTGTTTTGTCCAGAAATCTTGAATTCTCTTAAGTTCTCAAGTGTTTGTTGATTGTTGATTTCCTTCAATTCCTAGTGTGGATAATCATATACTCTACAAATTAAAAAAAAGAAAATTAGTGTCTCATTCTTACCAATGACTATTCATCATATTTTTTTCTTCTATTATGTCTTTGATTTGAGGATTATGAAAAATGTTAAAAAGAAGAGAGTGATAATAGGCAACCTTAATTTCTTCCTGATTTAATAAAAATGCTTCTAATCTCCCATTATTAAGGAGGGTATTGGCCTTTGGTGGACGGCTTCCTTGGAATAAGGTATTCTTCCTAATTCTCGAAGACATTTTTCCTTAAATGAGTATTGAATTACATAAGTTTTTTCCTGCCTTTAATGAGATCACATGTCCTATTTTTTTTCCCTCTTTATATATTAATCTGGGTGAATTAGGTCAATAGATTTCCTAATGTCAAGTCGTCCTCACATTCCAAGGATAATGCTTCTTGGTAATTATGCCCATTATTTTTATACATATTACCAACTTGTTTTAAATTGAGTGTTATTTCATTTCATTTTATTTTTTCCATCAGATTTCTTTGTTTTATATTTATTATCATTCTTTTAATGATCACCTTAATTTTTTTTAATTTAAAAAAATGTATGCTTTACTACCGCTTACTTTAAGTTAGTGCTTTGATACGTTTCTATAAAAGCAATTCAACTCCAGTTTGTATCACTGCCTTTTTTAGTCTTAGTGCCATATATTTTATTTCCACATATGTTATAAAGTCCCAATATATTGCTGTTATTTTTGTTTTGAACAGGCAATCTCTGTTATATTTAGAGTTTTCTTTTTCAATGATCTTTCTCTTTCTCAGGTTCTCGGTTTCTTTCTGGAATCATTGTCTCTGCTCCTGCAGAAGGTCCTGAATACTTTCAATAGAGTGAAATCTGATGGAAACAAGTGCTCTCAGCTCTTATTTGCCTAAAATCATCTCTATTTCCCTTTAATTTAAAATCAATGTTTTCACTGAGTATAGAATTTTAGAACTTTATGTGGTGATCTCTCATCTTCTCTCTGTGTCATCTGTGTCCCCTGTAGTTAATGGATGCCCCTCCCCCACCTCAGCTGCTTTTAGTAATTCTCTTTATCTCTGGTTTTGAACAGCTTGACAAGGATGCAATTAATTGTAGTTTTCTCTGCACCTTGCTTTAATTGCTGAGATTTTTTAAAGTTGGGAGTCAATGTCCTTTATCATTTGGAAATTTCTGGGCTATTATTTCTTCAATATTGCTTCTGTCCCATTCTCTCATTCACATCTTGACTCATTTCTCTCACAGTCTATTCTGCTGTTCCCATTCTTTCTTTTCTTTGTACTTCCATTCGGACACTATATTTTGACTTCAAATCTATAAATTCTATCTTTTGCTTTAACTTTAAAGTTAACTCTATATTATTTTTAAATTTTATGTATTGTAGTATGCACTTCTACACTGTTTGATTACATTTTGCTCACTCTTGTTTATCCATTTGTCTATATAGTCATTATTTTGAAGTCTTTATCCACTAATAACAGTATTTGATTTATCTCTTGATCTGCTACTATTGACTATTTTACCTCTTGATTTTTTGTCACTACTTGTATTTGTTTAAACATGTGTTAGATTGAGTGCATGACATATACACTAGGGGCTCTGGATTATGTTATCTTCCTCTAAAGAGTGTTGCATTTCATTCTAGCATTTTCTGCTAAATGGGATTTCCTATCATTTCTAGGCACCAGTTTTACATAAATGGTCATTGCTCCACTGTGATTTCTCCTTTAACTTGTGAATAAGACATAGGTTGCTTGATATTGAATAGATCTGGATGGAACCATTTTCTAGCTATTCATTTCTAGTTTCACTGCATGGCTGTCAGTGTCCAAAGAATCAGAACTGTCTTCTTACACAATCTCCTTCATAAAGGAGGAATCCCTTTCCCAGAAGCCCCCACATAAGCCCTCCTACGTGTCTCACCAGAACTTGGTCCTTGGACTAGTCACTGTTAAGGGGGAAAGGACAATCGTCCTTCAGAGACAGGTACATGATCACCTAAACAAGATCAGTTTCAGGAGAGAAGGTAAGAAGAGATGTTGGGTGGCTTACCAGAAATTTCTGCCACAAACCTCATGTGTGGTCACCACATGTGCTCTGACAAATTAGTATTTGTTCACTAGGGCTGCCGTAACAAAGAAACATAGACTAGGCAACTTAAACAACAGACACTTATTTTCTCATCATTCTGGAGGCCGGAAGTCCATGATCAAGGTGTCAGCAGGACTGGTTTTCCCCGAGGCCTGTCTCCTTGGCGTACAGATGGCTATTTTCTCCTGGGTCCTCACACAGCTATTCCTCTGTGTGTGTCTGTGCCCTAATCCCCTCTTCTTACAAGGACACCAGTCAGAATAGATTAGGGCTCACCCATATAACCTCACTTTACCTAATTATCTTTATAAAGGACCCTATCTCCAAATACAGTCACATTCTAAGGACTGGGGGTGTGACTTCAACATACAATTTTTTTGAGAGGGAGAGAGGCCACAGTTCAGTCCATAACATATATCAGTGGACAACTCTGTGATCTCAGCTTTCCTGAGACCACATTTGATCAACTGTCTTCTTAAAAACCCTTTCTTCACTGGGCTCTTAGAAAAAGACTCGCTTCCTCTTCTGCCTCACTGACTGTTTCTTTTACTTGCACCCCCTAGATACTAATTTTAACATACCATCTATACACCGATGACTCACAAATTATACCACCACACCAGACCTCTCTCCTGAACTGAAGTCCTAAAATCCAATTGTCTTCTCAATATTTTCACTTAGATGGCTGAGAAACCTCTCAATCTTCATGTCTTAAAACTATCGCAATATGTATGTCCAAACCTTCTTCTCCCACAGACATCCCTATCCTGGTAAATTATAACCACATTCTTCAATTCGCTTGAACAAAGATCCTAGAGTCATCATTGAATTCTTTCTCTATCTCTCTCTCTCTCTTTTTCACTCCATGTAACTCAAGAAAAAATTGGCCATGATTAAATTTAAACTATATCTCATTTCAACTACAGTGTGTGATGTCATTGACAGGACTTCCTGTCTGACTTAGCCTGGAGACCTGGTCCCCTTTCCTTCCATCTTACTCTGCTTTTTGTCCATCATGCTTACCATTCCCTGATGTACTGTGGACTTGTTTGTCTATATCTCCCCATTGGAATTTAACCCCCAAAGGTGCATACACCCGTCTGATTTATATTTGTATCCTCAGAACCTGGGAGAGCACATGACAACAATTGGTGCTAATAAATAACTTCCAAATGCAATTGAATGAGCACAGTTGTAATTTATGTCTCTTTGTTAGTTACTAAGTTTGAACGTTTTCCATCTTTCTCTGTGTGGATCACCAGTTCCTGTCTGTGTCCTTCTCGATATCTTGATATACATATTTTTTAATCTCTCCCAACATCTCATACAGCCTGAAACATGCTCTAGAGAAATGTCTCAGACCATCATTGTTAGTACGCTCACTTCATTCCATTCCATAAGAGCTTGAGAGTCTTTATTAGTTCCCTCTGCTTCTGCCCAGAACGACCCACAGTAAAGCCAGGTCACACGTGGGGCCATCAGAGGCAGTTTCATCTGTGCACAGCGCAGAAACAGGCCACTCTACTATGTTGCTTCTTCAGCACAGAGGAACTGGCATTAGCCTTGAGTCTGAGAGGCCCGCTGAATGTATTTCCCCTTGGGCTGAGAGTAGAGACGTCACAGCTGAGTGGTCCCTGAGTCTGGGAGCCTGTCCCCACGGGCTCCCTGTCTGTTCAGCAACAGCAGATTGTTATAACGCACCTATTGGAGGGGAGGCTTGCATCCCAGGCCCCCCGGTTAGGTGTTTATGATTTGTTCAGCGGCATTAGCGAATTTTGCTCAAATGTGCATTGGACCATGTTTCTGCACATTTCATGAATAATTAAAAATGAAAGTCTAAACATTTCATGTGCAAGGATGTGCACATGATTCTCATAATAAAGACTATCACCCAAGGTCTTTGAACTTAGCCAAGAACACAGGGCATTTCAACAACAGCTTGCTTATAATTTGGGCTGTGCGTGAGAAATTTAAATCTCCCCTTTAAAAAAGTGATTCATGGAATCTACGTTCTTAAAGACGGTGGACTTTAACAAAAACATAAAAAAGAAAGGAAGCTTTAAAATGTTTTCATATAGCCTATACTGCAGCCCAAATACGTTCTAATATTCTATCATTTTAAGTGCCCTCTATCTGTTGTCATCCATAAAAGCGAATGCATCTTTTACTGTATGATAAAACTGTTTTTTTTAAAACAATCACATAGGCCTCTCTGCCAGGAAATAATTGGAGTTAAGTGATGTGGTGTCCTTGGGGATATGGTTCCCCGAGAGTTTGGCCTCAAGTATTCACGGGGAAGTTGCTCAGAGTAGAGGTTCTCTGAGGGTCCCTCAGGGCAAGAAACTTCCCTGAGCCAGGGGACGTCCCCATAGGGCCATCTCCACTTCTGCCATCTCTCCTGCCCGTCTGGCCTTTCCACCACGATGTCTCATTGATCTGACAACCCCTGCCCCAGGTGGCGCTCCCTCTTCTGTCTCTGCTCGTAATGCCTAGTGTCAACCCCGGAGCCCCTGCAAATGGGCCTCAGATCCCCTCCTCCCACAGCCTCAGCACCCCATTCTACCCAGGGGAGAAGCCACAGAGAGAGAGGCTTGGAGCACATCCCGCCTTACTGCTTTCGAAGGGACCCCGGTCCTGCTTGTTCTTGGACGTCCAGCTTCCAGACTGTGAGAGAATAAACGTCTGTTGTTTAAGCCACTGGGTCTGTGACACTGTTGTGGCAGCCCCAGGGGACGAGCATGCGCCCCACGAGCTTGGCACACCCATCTCTTCTTTGTCACATGTGCATTACGATGTGGGGCCAGAGAAGCTGTGGGACATTTGAGTGTTGACCCCGACGCTTTAGTTTGGAATCACAGATTTTACATCTGGTTAGACAATGAAGCTAACTCGGTCCAACCCTTTAACCTGAACAGATAAATGAGGCCCAGAGAGACTAGGGAGCTTGTGAGGATATGAGGACTAAACCCAGTCGTTGTTAGCCTAGAACCCAGGCTGCCCACGTCCTGAGTCAGCATTCTTTAACTCCTGCTTCTTTTCTTCAAATCTGATTCCAAGCTTATCGAAACAGTCCACTGACAGGGAGCCTCTGCCACAGCCCAGATGCCCACACGCTGGTGGGAAGTGGAAAGGAAGCGGACACACCCTCCTTCTGGATGTCCCTGAAACCCCCCTCAGGAGGCGCAGGCTGGAGTGCGGCTGGCACTTTCTGAATGAACGGCTGTGTGGATGAAGAATGCCAGTGGGGGGCCCTCTTTGCATTTTCTAGGCAAAACGGTGGGTGATGAGAGGACAGATCTGCTCCTGAGGTTGAACTCTGTGAAGGACGAGGACCAGAGCGGCTGACGATGCAGGGTGAGCGGGGTCTGCCTTTGTAGCCTACAAATGAGGAAACTTCTAGAATGGTTTAAGGACTGCACGAAGGAGGGGCAGCACGAGAATCCATGAGGGACACCTGGCCTCCACCTGAGCCACACCGGGGTGGAGACAATGGGCGTGGAATCAGCCCCATGTTTCCAGGAGAACATGAATTTGTTGAACTAAAAATAACAACCTGGTGCAGGTCAAAGAAATGAAAACTTCCGAGTAATTAGTGGCAGTATCTGGGCATGAATCTGAACAACTGCCCTGCCCGTCACCTCTTTACTAAGGCAGATGTGGCCAGAAGTCACATCCTCATGGGCCGCGTGGTTCATTGTGTCAACCCATAATTCTGCTCAATGGAATGTTTTCCTCTGAGCATCTGAATGACTCTAACACTAAATTGTTTATAGCGCTGCAGCAAGGACCTGTGGGATGGCTCCCATGGACCTCATATCTGTAATAAGTCCAGTCAAGACTCAGGGGAGGAAAGAGAGGGGAGAGAGAGAGAGAGAGAGAGAGAGAGAGAGAGAGAGAGAGAGAGAGAGAGAGAGAGAGAGAGAGAGAGCGGGAGAGAGGAAGAGACAGAGGATGTTTTGGTAAAGAGACTTGAAGGATCTTAACCCTAAAATACCCTCGGGGTGTGTTCTGAACATCAAGCACACCAGTCATTTAAAAGTTCCAGGAGAAACATGAATTGCAGTCCCCTCAGAGGACACTGTTGATGTCCCCTGTCTGGAGGAGGCTGGATGAGAGGGGTGGCAGCAAGCACCTCTCTCCTCGGAAGCATGGAAGGCACGGCCGCCCACCACGGGGAGCACAGAGGGGCCAGCGGGCATGGGCAGGGAGGACGGCGGTGGGCAGGTGATGAGGTCACACGGTGGCCACGCACAGAGGGTCCCACAGCATGTGCTGCAGAGCCCAGATGTGCGATGTCCAGGTTTTCTCCAGCAACGCCAGCGATCAGAGCTGTAATGGGCCCCAGGAAGCTTCCAGCGGGCGCTTTAAAGGAAATGAGTCAACACAAGTGGTTCAGAGTAACTCCTGCACTAACCGTGTACTGACTGTGGCCAGAGAAGGGAATTCCTGTGGCCCGTGCGGATATGCAGATAGCAAATCCCCCAAGCTCGCAAAGCCAGTGGACGGGAGAGAGGGACCCCGGCCCTGTGTCTGGGCGTGAAACCCTGGCTTCTAGACACAGGGGTGAGTGGCCCTGTTCTGCAGAGGGGACTCCGCAACCACCAGTGCCATGGCCCCACGGCAGGTGGGGGTCTGAGAACTGGCCTGCCATCTATGGACAGGAGAAACATGGGATCAGCAAATAGACGGTGCCATATTTTAAATGTGTGCCTCTGGTGGAAGGGTGTTCAGGTCCCAGTGACTTTCTTTCTCTCTTATTTCTAATTTTTCAGAAATGGACTGTATGTCCACATGTCTGTCTCTCACTGACCCAGATAACTAGAAATGTCCATGTCTGGACACCACTCTAGTTATCTATAGAAAACCCAGCACCGCGTTTTGTGGAACAAATGGCCGGATCTTTCCTAAAGGGAATGAGCCATACTCTGGTGACATTTCTGAGTACATTCTTTAGAGGAACAGAGAGGGAGGGTAGGAAGGGAGGAAAAAAGAGAGAAAGAAAGAAAAAAAGAGGAAAGGAAGGAGGATCATTCTCCTTGGAGTTTTAATGTCTCTTTATTCCAGTTTTAATAGTAAATAGTTGAAACCTTCATGACAGTTTTTCCATTTAAAATGAAATTATTAGACTGCGAATTGCAGAGTCTGGAGAGCAAATAGAACAAACAAACAAAAGATGATTTCTATTTCCTTGCTGGACGGTCTGCCCAAACCAAAGAATGCAATTGAAAGGCAGGCCTGGGAAGCAGCCCACATAATACGCAGCGAGACCCATCCCGCTGGGGTACAAAAGACTAAAAATAAAAGAGGAAAAGGGAAAATCTATATAAAAGAGGATAATCCCAGCCCTGGGTGCACAGGGGAATTGCTTTTACTGCAATAACCAGAGTAAAGTGAAGAAACAGCATCTGAGAGCAGCCTAGTGTGGCCGGAGGTGTCAGCAGCAATAACACTTGACTCTGGCCTGACAATTGGGCGCGGCCGGACCACCTCTCCGCACACGGCCCCTCCGTTTCCCGGGGAGACCCTCCCAGCCCCTGGCGCTCCTTCCTTCCCGCTACCTGGCTGGGCTGCAAAATGCTTTTTCTCAGTGTTCACTCCGTAATGATCCCTGTCTCCTACAAAGGCCGCAGTGTAAATGAGACGTGACACCGCCGCAGTGAGGCAGCGTTTAAATTGAAATATTATAGGAAGGGCAGCACACTACAGACCTTTGATGTTACAGCCCAGGTCTCAGAGGGGAGCTGTGAATACAGAAGCCATTGTCGACGGCACAGAGTTTGTCGTCATTTCCAGGAGGGAGAGGAGAGAGCAGACAGAGTCAATAAAAATAATCCCAATTGGGTGAGCAAAGCAGAGGCTGTGAACTGACAGAGCTGGCTGACTGCGCCAGGGGCCCCCAGCTTTGGAAAATACAGCCAAGGGGGATCCTTCAGCTGATTTCAAATGGCTTGAAATGCATCAATGTGTGGTGGACACATGGCAGTCATTTTTTTGTTAGAAAAACAAACACATAAATGTAAACCATAATAAAATGAACCTATCAATCAAATCGTTTAAAATGTTTGAAAATGACCCCATTTACTATAAATATGGAGGGGAGGTCATCAAGATGGTGAAGATAATGGGGTGAAATCTACCCCACCCAGGAGCAGGGCCACCCAAGGATGTGTTTGTGCCCTTTCATCTAGTTCAAAACATGCCAAAGATTACTGTCAAGAAATAAGTATCATTGCTCATAACTCTAAGAATAGACCCTGCTCACAGATGACATGACCTTATATGGAGAAAACCCAAAATATTAACAACAACAACAACAAAAGTCAGAGCAACTAATAAGTGAATTCAGAAAAGTTACAGACTATAAAATCAACACACAACAGTGCATTTTTATACATTGAAAATAAAGAATCCAAAAAGAAAGTTAAGAAGATAATTCCATTTATAATAGCATAAAAAAAGAATAAAGTGCTTAGGAAAACACCGAATCAAGGAGGTGAAAAACTTGTACATTGAAAACTATAAAATGTTGCTGACAGAAATTAAAGACATAAATAAAAAGACTTCCTGTTTGTAGGGATTGGAAGACTTTTTTTTTTAATTAAAGATTATTGGGGTGACAGTGGTTAGTAAAGTTACATAGGTTTCAGGCATACGATTCTGTAATACATTATCTATACATCAAATTGTGTGTTCACCACCAGGGTCAGTTCTCTTTCCATATATTTGATCCCCTTTACTCTCATCTACCACCCCCCACCCCCTCACCCTCTGGTAACCACTAAACTATTGTCTGTGTCTGTGAGTTTTGTTTCTTCATTTGTTTTTCAGGATTGGAACATTTAAAAGTAAGATGTCAACACTGCCCAAAGTGACCTACAAATTCAGTGTAATTCCTACCCAAATCCCAACAACTTGTTTTGTTTTGTTTTTTAGGCAGAATTACAAAAATTCATATGGAATCTCAAAGGCCCCTGAAAAACCAAAAGAGTCTTGAAACAGAAGGACAGAATTAGAAGTCTCACACTTCCTGATTTCAAAACTTACCCCAAAGCTACCAGAATCAAAACAGTGTGATGCTGGCATAAAGATGACATATAGACGAATGGAACAGAACAGACAGCCCAGAAATGAACCCTGTGCATATGGTTAAATGATTTTCAGTGAGGCAATTCCTTCTTGGTTATGACACCAGAGGCACAAGTTACAACATAAAAATAATTGGGAAAAAAAAAAAAAAAAAAAAAAGATAAATTAGACTCTAGGACCTCAGTCATCAAAATGAAAAATTTTAGTGCATCAAGGAATATAATCAACAGAATGACAGTCAACTCCCAGAATAGAAGCAAATATTTGCAAATCTTGTATCTGATAAGTAATTAATACCCAAATACATAAAGAACTTCTACAACTCAATAACAAAATTAACCCAATTAAAAAATAGTCAAAGGACTTGAAGAGACCTTTCTCCAAAGAAGACACAGAAATTGTCATTAACACATGAAAAGATGCTCAACAGAACTAATCATCAGGGAATGCAAATCAAACTACAATGAGTTCACACTCATTAGGATGGTTATTTTTTAAAAAGACAAAAGTATCGGTGAGGGTGTGGAGAAATTGAAATTCTTGTGCATTGTTGGTGAAAATGCAAAATGGTGCCGCTGCCATGGAAAACAGTATGGTGGTTCCTCAAAAACCTAAAGCTAGAATTCCCATATGATGCATCGATTCCACTTCTGAATCTATAACCAAGAGAAAGACAGTAAACAAGAATGCAGAGGTATGTCGTCTGCACGATGGATGTGACACTTGTGTGGAATCTTCCTGGAAGCAACTTTTCAGTTGTTTTTCTATCAACCGGTTAGAATGTTTCATTTTGGTTTTTAACAGAATTAAACGATTTTGAATAAGTTGAATTATGTGACTCAAATAACATTCCCACCAGTTGCCTCTTTCATATCGGCGAGGGTGCAGAGAGTCAACTAGACTCTCCAGTTGCCATGGTCAATGTCAGGGGGGCAGTTGGAGTAAATTAAAACCCAAAATCAAAGTTTGACTTTCTCCTTGTGGAACAGAAAGCCCAGTGGGGAGACACAGAACTACCATGATAGTAGAGCCAGAAATAAAATAAATCTGTCCTGTAGCTGCTCAATTCAAACTGGAGTAAAAAGAACCATAAACCAAAACTCCAGGCTTTCAGTCCCGTGGTGGACTGTTAATGACCTTGATTGCCTCATGTAAGAAAAGACAAAAAGTGGGGTGGGGGGGGAGAAAAGAAAGCAATGAGGCTAATGACAGCAGTGCTACACGTTTCACTGGGATGCTATGAAAGTAAAGTGAGGTAATGGACATAAAAACATTTAAACGCAATGCACAGTGGGTTATTAATTTTATTACTAAATAATATACCTGGCCAAAGAAGATGATTGTGCGGGTGTCTTTCTATCTCCTAAATTATCCAAACAGTAAAGGAAAATGTAAGTGTGTCAGGGGTACTAAACTGACAGTATGCTCTTCCACAATTGCTATTCTCCATTATGCTTCAGCCCATGAAAGAAGTTTTAGATTTTTCTGTGTGACGGGTGGTGACAGGTTAGCATAATAGACTAGACACATGAAAACATGGTGGAGCTATTTCTACCCCACGTGGATGTTTCTCCTGGAGCGCCCTTGATTGTGCCCTATGATGACGCACACGTGAATTTGAGGCCAGCAAACACCTATTTTCCAAGCCCCAACCCTCCCTCTCCCCTACTGCTGTCCCTACTAAGGTACAGATTGGATTGGCATCTTCAGTCTGGGATCTGAGCTCCACATCCACCAGAGACCCTTTGGTGAGGGGAAAGGCGCTGGGGCTCACCCTCCCACCCCAGCTTCAATCACAGCAGCTGTTTTTGTTTTTATATGTTGTTCTTCTGATTAAGACATTACAAAATATATAAAGGGTTGTACTGCTTTAGGGGAAAAAGGTGGAAAGAGAGATTCAGATAGTAACTGCTCCACTGGTTTCAATTTTTGCTTCTGTGGTCACTTCTAAGCACCTGACTGTGACTAAAAGAGGAGAATTAAAGTCCTTAAAATCAACCAAACAGACTGAACTTCTCTTTCTGTGTGGCCAAGCCTCCTCTCTGATCTCCAGCACAAACGTACATAAATAAAATAAGCTGAACCATTCTTAGAGTGACTTTTATGTTATCTGACTTACTGCAAAGTACAGTTCACTGTGTGGCTTATTCGGATCCGAAAAGGGTGAAATACCATTTTCCCAAGGAGGAATACCATTTCCGTTTCTGGGAAAATTAACCATCAGTTAGCCAATCACCTCAAAATGCAAACATCCTATTTCCGAATCTTTCTAAATGATAGAACATTTACTGCAACCTTTTGGGTAGTTACAATAAATAGCTGGTGCTATTAAGGTGGTGAGTCTAAGGTGACCCACAGTTCCCCCCAGACTGTGGGGGTTTCCTAGAATGGAGCACAACCATTGCTAAAATTAGACAGTTCTGAGGGTCATCGCTCACCCTCTGTGTCTGGTGGCTGCATTGCATCTGAAATGACTCGTCGATTCCTTCCCTAAATGTTCAGTGACTGGCTCTGGGCACTGTCAGTCAGCCCCAGGGTGGTCCTGATATGATTCCACAGGCAGGATTTGCTGTTAGGAATAACTTCAAAGCCAGATCGAGAGAGATTAAGACCCCCAAGGACCGATGGGTCTGCACATCTTGGAGTTGAACACAAAAAGCAAGTGCTACCGGGGAGAAGTGGAGAAAGTCATATGGCGACTGGACTGAGAATGGCCAAGATGGAAGACAGGCAGGCAGGGGCGTCCGAAAGAAGGAACAGTGTGGACAAAGGCACAGATGCAGTGAGTGATCTTTCATTGGTTTCACTCCTAACCACCACATTTCCAACACCTCCACACACTCTGTGGGACCCTCTTTTGTTGGATGCCCACAGACCTATGCACACTCTTCCAAGGGATTGTGACGTTCTCTGAAGCCATCGGTAAGTGTGCACGTGTGCTATCAATGCCCCAACAACATTGTACAATATTGAGGAAGTCTTTGCAGTGAACTAGGCTTTGGAGATACAGCAGTGAGAAGTTAGAGCGAGTTTATTCCTCCTGGAATTAGCGATATGTTGGAGCCAACTGGGAATAAACAAGGAGGAACAACACATGAGGGAATGAGGTGATCTGGTCTCATCTGTGCAGTGAAGGAAAACAAGCCAAGTCATAGCAGGGAGAGTGATGAGATGGAGCAACTAGGGACGACCTCTCCCAAGGAGAAGCCAGGAAGCCCAGAAGCAAGGAGACGCGTACTCCAGGCGGAGGTACCCATGTGCTAAGACCTTGCGTGAGCAGAAGTGCTGGAGATGAAAGTCGCTGGGACACCATGAAAATGGACATGACCCAAGAGGAGGCTGAGGGATCATGGAGGCGGCAGACACAGGGAAGAGTTGTGACTTCCAGCTCAGTCTTTGGAGGGTTTTAGGCAGAGCAGTGAGACGATTCTGTTGCCTTTTTCAGATGACCATTCTACGTGTGGAGTGGAGGATGGACAGGGTGGCACGGATGGGAGTCATTGAATCATTCTGGGTGTTCAGGTGAGAAAGCACTGTGGTCTGGACACAAGTGGACAAAGGCGATGCTGGGCAGTGGTAGGGACTGGAATAATCTCTGAAGGAAGAGTTCAAAGGATTTGTGATGAGATAGAGTGAAGGTAAAAATAATGGGAAACATCGAGGGCATCTCCAAGGCTTTTGAGATAAACAACTGGAGAGAGACAGTGGACTTCATTGCAGTGGGGGATCCAGGGAAGGGACATGTTTGGAGAAGGGACAGGGGTTAAGATCTCCAATCGCGTCATCCTCCTCGTGACCAGATGGAGATGACCTGGGGCAAGTTGGCTTTGACTCTCGAGTGCAAGCCTTAGATGGCAATGGACTGAGGGGTGGGTCAGATCCCAAGGGCAGAGCTACTTGCACGGAGAAGGAGGCCGGGCACCAAGCTTAGGTTTTCTTCCAGAACTGAGATATCACTAAGAGAGATGGTGGCTTGGAAACAGAAGCAAGAAGAAGCAGTGGGTGCCATCATATGAAATCGGCGAATGTTTTACCCGGAAGAAAAGAAGGGGGTAAAACTGCCTGCCTCTCACCCCAGCTCCTCCAGTCACTAATCACGTGATGTTGGGTGAGATTTTTCTAACTCATTCTTCGTAACTGTATGTACTTCGAAACGTTGGAGCAGTGAATGAGGTACGGCACATAAACATTAGAACGAGCCAGGTACAGCCTGGGCACCATACAGGTTAGCTCTTCTTGCTACAGGCAATTCCGAACGTGCTTTTTGGTCCACCACCCTTTGCATTACCTGTGTCCTAGTTCATTGGGGTAAGTTAAGGAATTATTCATCCTGTGTCCAGGTATTTGTTTCCCTACACAGGTGACACAGGTGTGCCATGTGGATTAAAACTCAGGCTGGGTGTTAAAATAATGTGTCTGCAGCATGCACACGGTGCTGGCCTCCACTGAACCTTCTTGGTGCTCTTGGAAGTTACAGATTTTGCTTATTTCACCAGGTTGTATGTTTGTAAAGAGTGGCAACATCTACCCTGTGTTAAGGCCTCAGGAAATGTTAATTGGATGAACTTTAATGAGTTGTACGAGGTCTGATAATTAAATTCGTGAACTCGCCCTAGAAAAGGTGCTACATACCTCATTGCTGAGTATCACTATGGTCACCTTTGAAATACTCCCCTTGGAAAGCTATGCACTGATGTCAGTGCCTAGTTCAGCCTTCAAAGCAATTTTGGAACTCTTTCTGGAATGGCCATCAGACCTGTCACCATATTACACTTGATGCCCTGAATGTCATCAAAATGTCTTCCTTTCAATATTTCCTTTATCTTCAGGTAAAGAAAGAAGTCACTGGGGGCCAGATCAGGTGAGTAGGGAGGGTGTCCCAATGCAGTTATTTGTTTACTGGCTAAAAACTCCCTCACAGACAGTGCTGTGTGAGCTGGTGCATTGTCGTGATGCAAGAGCCATGAATTGTTGACAGAAAGTTCAGGTCGTCTAACTTTTTCATGCAGCCTTTTCAGCACTTCCAAATAGTAAACTTGGTTAACTGTTTGTCCAGTTGGAACAAATTCATAATAGTCCCTCTGATACCCAAAAAGGTTAGCAACATCGTTGCAACTAGTTTGCGAACTTAATTGTCTCACCTCATATTATCTAAGTCAGATGACATGCACTGAGCCTGTTTAACAGAGAACATATTTATGATGGCAAAGGTGGATTTTTACCCAAAGTATCATCCAGGGCCAACATTATCACTCACAAGAAGCAACTGTTGGTTTCCTTGTACACTAGTGGAGCTGAGGGAAGTTCAGAGGGAGGGGAAGTGACACTCCCACAACTCACAGCTGTGTGAACTGAGTCACGGAGAAGCTCAGCGATTCTTCCAGAATCGCTGTCTGTCAGTTCTTTCTAGAGGAAAAAATCCTTGTTATTTACCTTCTTTGACTGCTCTGCTGTGTGAGGACTTTGTCAGGAACTGCCTTAGAACCTCTTGACAAATCTGGGTTTGCCCTTGGCACACAATCCACATGCAGTTTAATGGGGGTGAGTCAGAGAAATATCCCTGATGAGGGTCTACTTCTGGTGGCCCTGAGTTGTCTTACTCATGACATCGATGCATAGCATTGTTCTGGATGGATGCACATAATTCACCTTGAGGGAAGAAAATAAGCAGGTCCACCCAATGCTCCAGAATACAAAGGGCGTCCATGCATCACTCAGGAAACCACTGGACCCCTGGTGGAGAGGCAGCGCCCATGGATCCTCAAGCTAAGATGTGCATTAGCAAACAAAGTGCAGGGCTTTCCAAGTTTGGGATGAGAGTTTATGGGTTAAGATAATCAATCTCCTCTGTGCGGAGTCTTCGGTGACTCGCTCCCGTCATCAAAGCAGCCGCCGGGGCTGACGGGTGTCCGTGCCCATAATGAACCCCTTCCCACAGAAGCAGCTGGCGCCTCACCTGTTTCCAGCCCATCTGAAGGCCAGAGAAATTCTCCAATTTAGCAAGCAAACTTAAGTCATTATTAGAAATGACAGGGAAACCTGATGAAATTGTACTTTCAATTGGAAAACAAAATTGCAATCAGACCGACACGATTTCCTCATGGTCTGACCATGCTAATGCCAGGCGAGACATGGGCAAATGTATTTAAAAGTCATCATGGAGCATTACCATGCGATTGCCTTTCACTGGCCCTTATTAATATAAAACTTCAATTTGCATGTAAATGTGGTCAACTTTCATATCATCAAAATACATGAGGCCCGGGAAAGTAATGAATTGAAGTTGGATGCAGCAATTACTGACGTTTATAAAGAATTTTAAAGAGGTCAGTCTAGCCTTGGCTGAGAAAATGAGGAAATCAACAGGGAATATTGTCAATATAGCAACCGGGGGAGTTGAAGTCAGTCCCAGGTGTCAGGAGTGAGGCGATGATTAATAGAGAGGGAGCTGCTGCCTCTCACCCAGAAGGGCTGGGCCAGAGCCCGGCTAGGACGCAAGGCATGAAAAGGTTCTTGCTGGGTCCCCTCTCGGCAGCCTGGCGGGCGTTCCAGGGGGACTCCAGGAGGCAGTGTTTATGAGCCCGAGCGGCACTGAAGGTTTAATTGGGCTCCACAGCCTTCAGCTGCTTCAGTAGCTGAGACGCAGTTTAACCTTTTTCCCACCTCAGACACCGCAGAGCCACGGGATTTTAATAAGGCTCTCGCCTGACGGCTTGGCTAAACATTGACTTAGTTGCTAAATTGAGTTAAACTGCCTTCGTGCATTGTAATGGCAATTTATAAGTTGCCTGATTTTTTTTTTTAACAGGAAATATTTATCCGGGCCGCATGTTTCATAAATCCTCAAGCACGTGGAGTGATTGGGGGATTTTCTTGGCCTATTTGTACAAACAAGTTAACAGGAGACATAAACATGCCTGGAAAAATCAATGCAGAGATAGAAACAGTGGTCTAATTTTGGAGTACTTTATTGCATAGAAAGCAGGCTTGCACTATTCCTCCAGAACGTGCCAGCCCCATTTGCACAATGTGACGTGACCAGTCAGGGCCTCTGAAGATGAGGTTTCCAAGGACAGAAGTGACGCGGCCTCTTGCGGAAAGGGGCCGCCCCTGGGTCCCGGTGGGCGCGGCGTCTGGGTGGGGGCAGCACAGGCTGCTGTCTTCATCGCTCGGCCTTTCTTGTTTGCATGTTCCCACTTTGTGTCTCTTTCCTGTTGTATGATTTAAGAGGCAACTACAGACCTATTGTCAACGCAGGGCACCTGAGAATTATATCACCTTTGTGAAATCAATATGTGTGCCAGCTACTTCTGTTCATTGTGTGGTTCAAGGGCCGGCCTCTGTGTCTGGCTCACCCGGACGCGGTTTGGTGGTTTCCCTGTTGGGCAAAGTTCTCTCTTGCACCAGATTCCTCATTCAATATCCATTTTCTTTGTATTTGGCTTTTTATTATTTCATTCTTGCTGAGAGTTTCTTGCATAGACGTGGATGCCCAGCTACCTTTAGAACTGTACGGCGTACATACGAGTCATTGCATTTACATATGTATCTGCTATCGTCAACACGCACGACCCAGGTATTGTTACCAGCAGTACTGAGAGCAGGCAAAACGTCTTTGAATGAAGAGCACCCATCTGTGACAACCTAATTGGCACCAATTACACCCTCCAACTACTAGTAGTATTTTAAGTACTTACCAGGCCCTTTCCTTCCAGTGAATAAGCAAAGTTCCTATCTCCCAAGAGCTGTCTGTGGTAAGTGGGTGAAGTCACGGATGTTTATTGAGCCGAGAAAACCTGAGCCTGGTGCTGGGAGCGTCGTTCCAGCCCGGGTTGGGGATGCCCGTGTCTGTAAGCGCTAGCATTTTCCTAGGGCTTTGGAATCGAACATGTATGTTTTCACACACACGGAATCTCATTTAGGAGCTATCTCTTAATGCATTTCTTTTATTATGTATTTTCATTGAAATATAATTGACACAAAACACTGAGTAAGTTTAAGATGTGCAAGGTGTTGATTTGATAAATTTACATGTTGCGATAGGATGACCACCGTAGCCTTAGCCAACTCCTCTGTCACTTTGCACAGGTATCATTTTCTTTTTCGTTTGTTTGTTTTTTGTGAGAACATTTAGATCTAGTCTCTTAGCAACTTGGAAGTTTGTAATACAATGTGGGCGACTATCGTCCCTATACCGCACGTTAGATCCCCAGCACTTGTTTAGCCACTCGTTGCAAGTTTCCACCCTTAAACAGCATCTTCTCATTTCCCCTGTCGTCTGCCCCGTCCCCAGTAACCACCATGCCAGTCTCTGTTTTTACTAGTTCGACTTTTTCAGATTTCACATATAATGATGTCATGCAGTATTTGTCTTTCTCTCTGACTTATCTCATGTCTCATAATGCCCTTGAGTTCCATCCGTGTTGTCACAAATAGTAAGATTTCATTCTTTCTCATGGCTGAATTATTATTTCATGTCATTTCACATAGACACTACATTTTTTTTATCCATTCATCTGTTGATGGACACTTAGGTTGTTGCCATATTCTGGCAATTGTGAATAATGTTGCAATGAACATGGGTGTGCAGATATTTCTTCGAGATGCTGTTTTCAATTCCTTTGGACATATACCCAGAAGTGGGATTGCTGGGTCATACGTAGTTCAGTTTTTAATTTTTTGAGAAACTGCCATACTGTTTTCCATAGTGGCTGCACCGTTACATTCTCACCACCGCGCATAAGTGTTCTCTTACCTCCACATTCTCGCCAAGATTTGTTATCTTTATTTGTCCATGACTAAAGAATTCCTCAATTATATTTATAATTTTATCGACATCCTACTTTATAAATAGCCTAGTTTTTCAAGGAGAAAGCTAGTTTCATGCTCTGTAAATATGAGGCCTCATTATTCACTCATTAAAAATAATGTTTGCTTAATTTTGCCTTATGTTTCTGCTGTCTTCTAAATAAGTGGTGTCTATTATCCCACAAATGTTTTATTTACTAAGGAAAAATAAAATACTTTTAAAATGCATACTCTTTTGTTTTCCATTCCTAATGTATAAATTTGCATTAAAATAGTTTGAAGTGTTCATAAAACATTAGTGTATAACACTTCCCTAATGGCGGACTTAATCTTTAGAACTCTCATTATTCTACAAACAAAAGCGTGCTATGAACCAACTTAGTCCCCACCGCATGGCTGGTGAGCACCTGGGGCAGTGTTACCTGGCGTCTAGATGTGGAATAATAAAACTGAAGGATATGGCCATGAAGCACCTCTTTATGACTGTGTTATCCTCTAGCAAATTCATATTATTCTGCTCTTTCCTCAGTGCTATTGCTCTGTGTGTCTAGAATATTACTAAGTCTCTCGCTGTTTGTAGGTCTGATCATCCCTAAACCAAGAAAATGTCATGATTTGCAAGAAGAATTTAAGGATAGCTCTCTGAAATAGACTCAGTTCGATGAGAAGGATTCAGATATCAGTGGGGAACCCACCTCGGAACAGGTGTCTGTGACCTACTTCTTATGATTTAACTTCCTCTTATGTTTTGTGGATCTTTAGCAATGCTAGGCAAATACCAGCTACTTAATTATCAGGGTTAACACGTTGGAAAAATGGGCTATTTTAAGCATATTCAAGTAAGCAACTAGCTTTCAAGCTTTTGAGCACAAGATGTCTGATGCCCTTCCTTACAAGATCAGGCACTCTTCTCTCACTGCACCTGTAGTCATTGCAATTATGTGCTTATTATGCAGTCAGCTTTTGAAATCATTCTTTTAGTAAAGAGTCATTAATTACCTACCAGTTTCCAGTCACTGTGTAGGTAATTGAATATTTCGTCGTAGCCAAAACAGGCATACTCTGCCCCCAGGAAATTTAGATTTTAGAGTGAGATAAAGAACACACACATGAAGCAACAAATCAAGGCACAAATGTGCCCTGTGATAGTGCTAAGGATGACACAGACAGGGTGTGGTGATGGCCGGCGGCCATGGAAGACAGTCTAGCAAAGTTGCTCCAGGGATCTCAGTTGGAGGTCAGTTCTGGGGTCGAAAAGGAGTTCTTTGTGTCGAGAGGAGGGCAGAGCGATGGGACAGGCAGAGGGAAGAACATGCACACTGACGGTGAAGTGGGGAAGGCTCTTCCAGAACGTCAAGGGGTTCCACTGGCCCCTCTGCAGCCTGTCTCCCCTGAGGACAAGGGGTCACAGGGGAGACAGGCTGCAGAGGGGCCAGTGGTCAAACCTCGTGCACATGCTCTGCAGGTCATGACACGGAAATGGGCTTTACCCCAAAGCAATAGGGGGAGGCAGCAAAGAGAACACCCATGGACCGGCCATAATCAGACCCATTAAGTGTGGAGAGGCGATCAGTGGGGTTGGTGTGGAAACAGAAAGAAGAATTAAGAGGTTGTTCCCGAGATTTAAGTGAGAACAAGATACTTTGACCTATGGAGGTGACAACATCACAGAGAGAAGTCACGAAAGTGGGTGGTGAGGGAGGGGGAGAGACAACTGTTTCTGACTTGAGTCCCTGGGGAACTCATGGTGCCATTTCCTGGGGGAACAATAAAGTGACCATATCACAGTGTGTACAGAACATTCACTGTTAGCATGACTTACACAGAGCTTTGTCTTGAATTCATAAAGATGCATTTGGCATTATGCAAGCATAGTTGGTTTTCACATTATAAAATTTAATGGAATGTATTTATACCACACTTTAAAATTTGAATAATCAACTACATCTGTAGTCGTGAGCCATTTACTTAAACATTACCCAACTCTCTTGGAGCATTAGAAGATATCAAGCATCTTTATTTGTATGAAGGTACGTATGTAGGGAGAGTCAGAGCTGGAGAGTCAGAGCTTCTATTTCTAGATAGAAAATAACTCCTTTGTATCTGCACAATAGTTCTGGGTGTTGCAATGACATTCTCAGTTATTTCAATTTCTGATTAAATGAGTTTTATCATTCTCCAATAATATAAGGCAGTGGAGAGGCACGTCATCCATGTGTTTCTCTGGAGGGAGTTCCTGATTGTTAAACCCCTATGCTTGTAACCATCACTGATTTTGGCGGGCTGTATGCCATGCTCTTTGCACAGTGCAGGGTCAAGTGGAATTCTCCCTGTATCCATGATAAAGCAGAGGTTGAGAGGCACAAAGCTGGACGGAGATCCCATTGGTAATAGTCATGTCAGCTGTATGTACTGAAAACATTGCTTTTCTGCTGCTTCATCCCAACTCTGCTCTTCTGGAAACAGACAACCCCCCGGCCCATCTAAACCTCTCCCGCCCACACATACTTCTGTTCCCAGGTAGCAGCAGACAAAATATCGGACAGTCTTACTCATTGCCCACTGACCAACCAAAGGGATGCTGTGCCTGGACACAAGAGCGTGTCCCAAGGCCCCTCTGGGGCCGTGTGTCATCCTTTTGGTGCTAGTGGGGGCCTCAGAGACCCTGATGGCTGAGACAGGGCATCTGGGTCCTCGTGTCAGTGGCTACCTGCCAACCAGCATGGCAGTATCTCGACATTTTGACTCCCATCACAGCTGGGCCCGTGTGTGCTGGCCAGGACCCACCCGCATCCAACCAGGAGGACCACTCTTGGTGCAGTGACCCCGCCCCTTGGCACCCCTGGCAGGCTCAGGGTGACGCCTGGCTCAGGTCAGCTTAGGCCTTCACTGGCTCTGGCTGGATGCTTGACCCAAGCCGGCTGATCAGAACCCTTTCCTTGGCACCTGTAAATAGAAATGAGGGGGGTTCTCCTACTGGCTTCACAGAGGAGGCGATAGCCAGCATAAAGAATAGGGTGGGGAATCACGTCTCCCAACACACCGCCACACACAACTGCCTGGTCACGGTGGGTCTCTGTGGAGCCAGACCCTCAGGTTCCTGAGTACTCGTGGGTGTGGATACTTTCACCATTTCTTCCCTTTCCAGAGGAGGAAAGCAAGTAAGTACAACATGTTTCACATGCCTTGGCCGTTTCAGGGATGTGACGACCACTGCAATCACCGGCCTTGTTCAGTTGCTCATTTATATGTCCACACTCTCAGTACACAGAGGAAGGCACAAGAGGTTCATCTGATTGAATCCTGCAGGTGAGGAACTCATGTCTCAATGCAGACAGAATTGCTGAGGACACACAGACACAAGTGTACAGGAAACCAAACCACAAAGCACCCAAACTAGGTTCCCAAATGTTGACTCACCAGGTCAGGCTCTCCCAGAGACCTGGTCCCTCTGGCTTCCCATCCCCATGTCCGCTTGCTCACCTGCACATCAGCAAGCAGTGAGCGAGGGAATGAATGAATGAATGAATGAATGAATGAGCTCTTGTCCCATTCGAGCAAATTCTGCTCCTTCTCAGTGGAGCGTATGCTGCCCAGCCCCTGCAGGTCACCACACGTGCACCGAAAGTGTGGTGTCCTGTGTTCTGGCAGGCTCTGGGAGTCAGCTGCCGCAGGTCATGTTTCTGGGGTCGTGCCCCATCTTTCACCTGTAGCCTTGTGTCAAGCACATGGCTTCCAATTGTTTGGTTCTTACCTGCCCTGTAATTTCCTCTTGGGGTCCCTCGGGCACGTCACAAAGATGCAGGTGCCAGACCCGGATGGAGCTTCAGAAGCTTCCCAACCCGCTCCCCTCAGGCCAGCGGCCTCCTGAGTTCCAGCCATCATGACGTAAATGTTAATGAATGAGAAACGTGCAGACGACTTTCATCTCTGCATTTGATGAGGACAGTGGCTCTGGACATGGGTCAGTTAGGCCATTTAGTTAAAACTTGGTGCTAATGAGACCAGGATGGAGACATGGGCCCCTTATGACCAATTAACTCTGAGCAAAGAGAAAACCCCGTTCTGTGGTGGGAAGCTACCCTCTTCAGCGCAGTTAGGTATTCCATCAATGTGTGCTGTTGACCCCAAAGGGGACCCGAGGGGAGGAGGAGGGAAAGTGCAGTGCGCGACACCAGTGGAGCTCAGAAAAGCGCTGACAGCACACGGCTGGCTGTCTGCAGGCTGGGGGACGGCTCCTGTTTGGAACTGACAGAAAGCGGCCTCCTGAGCTGTACACAAATGCTGTGTTTGTTAAATCCGGGTGTCTCAGTCAGAAGCAGCCTTGGAGCGGGTGTTTCTAAACCTTGGGATTTATCGAGCCGCTGGCTTCACTGTTTGCTGGTTAAACAGGCTTCTGGATAACAACACTTGCTTTTTTCCACCCATCGTGGAACAGAATCACAATCTTTCAGGTTGAGAAGGAACCATGAAAGTCGCTGCCGTCAGTGGGCCAGTTCAAGCTGATTTTTCCTGGAGACAAGCAGCTCCAATCTGCTCGGCATGGCCCCCTGGGTCAGGCAAGGCACAGCCTTGCTTCTGGGGGAAGTGCCGATGATCGGAAAACCCTGCCTACGTCAGGAACTAACGTGTCCCATATGTGTGGGGACCCTTCTCTGGGCTCATGCTTTGTGTGGAAGTCCAGACCTACAGATGGAAACAGAGTTTTCATTTCACAAATCTGCCCTCGTGTGACTAGCACGCTCTTTCCCACAGGGCCCATGCTTTCCTAGACCGCCGTTTCCCATTTCCAGAGCAACCCAACACAGGACACATACCAACCTGGACTCCACGACGCGTCAGTTTTTAATCCCACGGGGTGAGTTCTGTGCGGTCACTCAGTATGTGCACCCGGGCTGTCTCAGACATTTCGTTCCCTTGTGTCTGAGTTGGACATCAGTAGACACCGGGCCCAAACCAGGTTAGGGCTGTAGTGCTGCAAAGCTTCAGGCTCAGCATGGCAGCTCTCTAGTCTCCGCCAGCCCCCAGGAAAAGTGTCTGACCGTTTAGCTGCATACCTAGCAGACATCAGCTTTGCGTTAACAGACGTGTGACTCAAGCCCCAAGACACTCTTTACAGCTACTCACAGGAAGCACATATGCGCTAAACCGGCAGATTTGTAACCATAGGTATCTGTACACTATACCTCATGTTCACGTGATCTCTAAACTTGTAAGGATCGAAATAGCAATAACATGCAACCAATTTAAAGGAAGTCTATTAAACAAATTACCCCTAAGATTTTAGGGGGCATATGGATACTAGAAGGATTCCTTAAAAGTCACTGTTTCTGGACACCAGCCCGAGATGTTATTCATTAGGTCTGGGGCAGGGCCTACAAATCAGAATTTGTAGCCGGCTCATCCAAATCTCAGCCTAGTTGTCTTGCAAAACACCCTTTACTAACAATGTTTTATGATTTAGTTCATATTTTCTTTGCTAAAAACATTTGCTCTCTAACCAGTTTTTTCAAAAGTAACAGACTAGATCAAGAAATCCTAAAATGATCTGTTTCTCCTAAATTCCAAATGTCAAGAGAAACACTAAATCATAATTTCTGGTATAAGGAACTGAGGGAGGTCCTATTTCCATGTACCTGCTCTGGAGGGACCTAAAAGCTGTGTGCAGTCACGGACGGATGACCAACCTGAGCTGAGTCTCCATGAAATAAAGAGCTAGGCACGTCCTCTGTGATGGGCGTGCTATGCAAAGCAGAGCCAGCCTCCACCATCACTGCAGACGTCACGGCCGCCACAGACCAACAGAGACCACGCCGGGTCCCATCTGGAGAGGCACGTGGCCCAGGATCTTTCATTTTGCTTTTCTATGTCGGCAAAGTGTTTTGTGGTCGTCTATAACACTCTGACTGAAATAGAGCTGAGAAGAGCCAGAGGTCCCCACACTCCATCCCCCCAGCTTACCTGACTGCACCCCCCGTAGCTCTGCACATCACAAAGCAGATTTCCCTAAGCCAGACAGAAGTTACAATTGTGCTTTTCCACTTCTCTAGAAAAAGAGTGATTGCAGCCCTGCTTTTCCACAACCAGTGGAGGCCACTGAAGCCGTGTTTCTGGAAGGAGACTGTGCTTCGGGGTGAGTGTTTTGTGGTCCCGACACTAGGCGGAGGAGAAGCAACATGCCTCAGAGACGCTCCCCGAAGTGGGCACGACAGCACATGCCCACTCTCCAGGTAGACTGAATTTTTGGAAGGCAGAGAACATGGTTTTCATCTTTCAGCCCAATTCTTGGCAAACTATGAAGCTTCCGTAAAAATGTTGGAATGAATGAACTAATAGATGGCCCGCTCATTTTCTCCTCTTAAGCCTGGATAATTACAGGTGACAGGAAAGTAACCACCCAGGTCTCTGCCTTGTCCCCATGTGCTATCCCCTCCCCATCATCGCCTGTGACATCCTACAGCACTGAACTCCTCTTTCCAGGAGTTTCACAGGAAGCCCCCAGGGGGCCCAAGCCCTCCTCTGAGAAATCCACGACATTTCTTTTTCCTTGTAGCTCAGCGCTCCCCGCCCCCAACACACACACACACACACACCCTGAGAGAAGCCTGGTGCTTGCATCCTGCCTCTAATGCCGTGAGAGGTGACGGTGTCTGAGTCCATCCGGAACCTCAGCTCTACAATTCTGAAGTGAAACAAGAGGCAACTGATCTGGGGCCAAGTGTTTATCCTTCATGAAATGAGGTGAAATGAGGCAAACGATTATGGAATTAGCTAGGAAGGGAATTCAGTTCTATCATAAAATTACTCAAGTTGCAGATAATATTAATTGTGAGTAATTAAGCTGAGGATTTGCCGTTTCCTTCGTGTCGTGAGTCAGCACCGAGCAGAGCCACCCTTCAGCTCCTGGAGATGATGTCATCTAATCCCGGGCATTCTCTTCCCATCAGAAGTCTAGGCGAGATGGGTCTCACGTCAGAAGCTGGAAGATTTAGGCTTTATGTACAGTAAGTATTTCTTGAATGAATGAAGAAAACATTTTAAAGTTATATAAATATCAGTTCAAACCCTCTTTATTATTTCATGCCAGTGCTTTAAGATAAAGTATTTGACATTTTTCCAAAAAATTTCAAAGCATAGCTTTTTCTTTAAAGAATAAAATATGAACATGTTTATGCTGATTCTGAGCATTAATCCCTTTCTAAGCGCTCAAGTAACAGGGAACGTTAATGATTACAAGTGCGTCTCTCACAAATGTGGGTGCTTCAAATAATTTTCTTTGAGCTTAAAATAATTTTCACTAAATATTTAACAAAGAAAAGCTCACATTATCATGGTTTTCTTTCTTTCTTTTTTTTAAAATTAAGAGTCCCAGGGATTCGTACCAAATAAGAGCTTGTTGATTAAATTTGAATCCAGCTCATCACAGTCACCGACATAATCCCACTTCAATCTCTCCATCAATCCCCTTCTCTGGGGACAGTCGTGCAGAGGAGGAGAAAAGAAGTGACCTTTTCTAGCAGCGTGCGTGCTGTAAGCAAGAGGTCCCATGGCCGACGTCCCAGATAGCTCATGGCCGCGGACCTGATGGAGCACCGGGACAGCCGCGGCCACACCAGCACACTAATATGTTTGCTGAGCTGATCAATAGGAAGATTGATAAGTCTTCTGCTTGGCGAAGTTAATCTTCCTATTGACCAGCCGAGCACACAGATGGCTTTTCCTGGGCAGCCTTCTCCTGTCGCTTCTCCCCCACGCCCACGCCCCGCTTGTCTGGGGCTATCAAGAAGAGAAATAGAACAACATTCTCTACATTAAATGCTTCCATTACTTCAGGATCATCTTAGCCAGCAACAAATATCTCCTAGGGGAGAGGATTTATAGCTGGTAGGTGCCCGACTAATTTTTCTATGGGTGCTAGGATATTGATAATGATCTGGGCTTTCCTCGCTCGCACTTAGCATGTAGATTTTAAATTAATAATAGTTATAAATGGAAGGCAGTAAGTGCCTCTGCAATTACTGTGCCTGCAGCACAGATGTTCTAAAATAAGACTACAAAGCAGCGCCCAGCCTACTCCTGTTTCACTCTTTTCTTCTTGTTAAAGAGGATTGAATGCGGGGCCCAGGGGGTGGACCCTTACAGGCTGGGGAGGAGCCCGCCCCGGGTGAGGAGGGTACAGGCAAGGATAACTTGCTCGAGGAGCATCATCCAGTTCAGCGGACAGATTCCTGCTGCATCCATATCTGCACTGGGTGCCTTTGGGCAAGTCATTTCACCTCCCACCTCCTGACAAGTCCCTCTGTGACCTTGGTCAGTTACAGTGACCCTGAGAATGAATGACACTGTCCTTCCAAAGAGCTCCATGCAGAGAAAAGCTGGAAACACACCCTGAGTAGTGTCAGGTTGTCAGGTAGAGCAGAACCAAAGGCTGGGGGTGCAGTCAGAAGCCAGCTATGGCGGGTCACCTGCCAGCCCAAGCGCCATGAGAGGGGCTGCAGGCAGGTGTCTAGAGGTCTCCGCAGAAGCTCAAGGAAGCAATCGGTGTAGAACCTTCTTGAAAAGAAGTCTTAAAGGTGTTGAAGAGCATGTCGTGTGATGCAAAGCAGAACATGGTGTTCCAAGTAGAGGACCACAATGGACAACGAATGCATGGCAGAAAGCAGCAGAGGTGACATTAGAGGGTGACAGACCAGCTGCCAGCCCAGGGCAGCCCAATCGGAGGAGGGACACTAAGCTGCCAACACGTCTGATGGGCCCTGTATGAGGTGACAGGCCACCTTGAAGGGAAAAGCATGACTTCCAGTAAGTGGGCCGCATATTGGCAAAAAACCCCATCATATTCTATGTGTAAAGAAGACTGTCCTCTAAGAGGGAATCAGGGCCTACATGACGGGTAAGATTGCGGAAGGCATTTTTCCAGGGGTGCTAAGCGCGGTCAGGTGGGTGCAAGGGACATTCCAGGGGGATGAAGGAGGGAGATGCATAGGTGCTGGCTGAATACACTCCCAGACCTTCCAGCGCCACCAGGGAGGGAGGCATGGGGTGCCAGCATGGGTGCGGTGCTCATTCCTGGTTGAGAACACCTTCCTCATGCCTGGGGGTCTGCAGACACTGAGCGCCTGACTCAGAATTCACCCCTCTGAATGCCTGTGACCCCAGAGAAGCTGTCAAGTTCCCCAGCCCTTCTCGGCAAGCCCTTGGCAGAGGGCATTGTGTGCCCAGGGGGCACTGGCTCAAGTACAGAATTCAGTGAATTTAAATCTTCAGGAAAATGCTTAGTCAGCAAGTGAGAGTCCATGCTGACCTCACCACCTCCACCAACCTGCCTTGTCTCCCACCACTGGTCTCTCTACTTCTCCCTCCCCGTAGATTTCCTTCTCTTGTGTATGTCCCCCTAGCTAGCTGGCTTTGCTCTGCTGTGGCCCTCCTGGAACATATGCTACGTTATCCGCAAATCATTGGTGTGGGTCACTTAGCCATCACTGAGCATCCTGACAGCAGTGTCTTTTTAATCCTTATGTTCCCCAGACTTTTCACCATACACATCGTGAAGGTCAGTCAATACTTACTGACTAATGTTTGAATACAGGCAAGCCAGGCTCAGCCCCGAAACTTGCCACTTTCCTATAATGGCTGGGTGCCCAACCGGAGTCCAGCTTTCTAGATTTGCCTTTCTGGAATCCAGTGCTGATACAGCGAGACTGATGGCTCTTTTTGTAGCGGCTTCTGTGGCTCAGAGCGGCCTTTCATATCCATGCCAGCGCACCTTCTCCAGTGTAGTCACTGCTCTGCACAGCCGTGTGAGGAAGGCCACCACCTTCCCACACTCTGCAGGGACAAAGAATGGGGGTCGTGCTCAAGGCTTCCCGACATCGGTGGGCCATTTGGAGCGAGAGCTCGGCTGTGAGGGACTGAAGGGGACTGGAGGAGTTCCTTGAGATGGCAGGCTCCAGGCAGCGCCTCTGTGGTCAGAGTCCAGCATGTAGGGATGAAACCAGCATGTCCGGATCAGGGAAGGTTCTGGAACAGCACAGACTGTCTCAGGTGGATGAGGCTTTTCACTGTGGCTCATAGCCAAGCAAGGAGCTGTGGTTACGCCTAGGACCATGTAATTAATAAAATGGGAGAAGTGAATTCCAGGGCATTTGATTAAACTGAGATGTTCACTTTCACTGAGCTCTGGGTTGTTCTAAGTGATGAATCCAGATTTCTTTAAGCAGGAAAAAGGCTTCGCATTATCAGTTAGGCTGGAGGCTAAAGGCAGAGGTTTGGCGACAGAGCTAGTGGGAGCCTGCGGTCACAGATGGAAGGCTGGGGCTGCACGCCCCCGACTCCCACCCCCAGCCCCCCACCGCAGACGCAGCTCTGCCAGCTTTCCAGATCCAGATCACTTCACTTCACTTCACTTAGTCTGTATTTACAATCTTTCCCACATCCAGGATCGGAACAGGGGCGGCTCTAGAGTGAGTTTTCCGCCGCCTGTATCAGAGTAGAAGGAAGGCGGCACCGGTGAGTATGCAGACCGGTGGCACCATCAGTACCGCGTGGGTTTCAGCTGTCTCCCACGACACTCGCCACTTCCCGCTCTGCAGGAGAACCTGAAAACACCAGGCTCGATCCTTTCCTGTCAGCAAAGAACTGGTGAGGCTTTCGCGTTTGGGGAACGTGTCCCAGCAAAGAGGAGCAGAGCGAGTTATTTAAAACCCTCTCTGGCAGCTAGACCCCTGATTTCTTGCAACTATTTTTGAGTGACAGGCAGGCTCCTATATTCCTTTTATTTCTGCAAGTTAACTGAGGTTTTGCACTTTTTGCTGAAAAGAAAAAATTTCCTCTTGTAGGCACTCTGGGAAATCGCTCTGCACAACATTTGCAACCGAGAGCTTGAGCGTTAGTCCTTTTTACTTGTCTTTTGTGGAATACCAACACTTTATTCTGAATCTGAGATATTCCTGGTGGACCAAAACTGAAAAAAAAATTAAAAAGGAAGGGGGAAAAAAACCCCTCTACTGTCAAGAGAAAAAGAATTCTAAATCTTTCCAGGGCAAATGTTGGATATGATCCTCTCGTTTCACCTTTGGGTAAGTTCTCACTTCAAGCAAAACTATTTTCCTTTGAAACTGCTGTTATGCAGACAGATACCAAAATCACTCAAAAGGAACGTTTTGCATTGTAATAGTGCAATGTATTTAATGTATTCTAACAGTCGCTATCATGCCAGACTCCAAGTCCCTTTCATGTCTGTGTTCTTCTTTCTATGTATTAGCAGTGGACACCTGTGCTTAATTAGCACCTGGTCTTAGATCCGTGCTTCTCTACCAGAGATGACTTTGCCAACCCCCCATGGGGACATGTGGCCATGTCCAGAGACTTTTGGTTTGTCACACTTGGGAGAGGGAGGTGCTACTGGTATCTAGTGGGTAGAGTCCAGGGAGACTGTTAAACATCCTACAGTGAACACGACACTCACCCAAAACAATGAATTATCCAGGCTCAAAGGTCAAGGGTAAGAAGCCCTGCCTTAGATAATAAGGACGCATCAGCCAGCCAGACAGCTCACCAAACCACTCCATCTGGTAACATAGAGTTTCTAAGTTAACACATGTAATTTTGGAATGTACGAGTCATGCCATGTGTTTGCAAACCGCATACTGTATTTTCTAGCATATTTATCCAAATGACAGCTACCCCGCGCCCAGTGTTTATGAGAAGCATCCTGAGAGCATCCAGGGGTGGCTGAGATAAGGATACTCAACAACTATTAAACTAATAGACGTTTCTACAGACGATCCACACAGACGGGAGCACAGGGAATAGCCCGAAGAACAGCCCTAGAAAGTTTAAATTAAACACTAGTAGGACTCCACTGAGAAACAAAGGGCTGAAAACTCTGACAGACACGTAGACTGGACACAGCACCATCACCCACGCCGTTCACCGGAACAAAAACGATGGGACATGGAGTTGGGAATGCTGCTACTAAAAAGAAAAAAAGACGAGGATTTCACTGTGAATGAGACAGATGTAAAGAGACCAGTTAGAAATAATAATAACAATAATGGAACAAATATACTAACGAAATGGGAAAATGTGCCCAAGAGGAATTGGTACCATCGTTAAGGCTGATGAGCTAGAAGAAAAACAAAAGTCTAACTCCATTTTCTTTGGTTTTCCAGTCTATAGTAAGTGTTGGGGAAAAACACAGACTTTGCTTGGTTTGCTCTGAATCTGCTGGCATCACACCTTTATGTAAAGCGTGCTTGTGCTGGGACAGGTAAATCAGGCTTTGTGTTTTCCGACTCACAGAGGAATCTATAATCTATATGATATATAAATATGTCTATGTATCTATTATATAGAAATGGGTCAATTAGCACAAGAGTGGTGAGTTCATACACAACATAAGCAAACAAATTCCGATTCTTACAAGTGCATGAATTATATGGACTAAATAAACAAGCAGTGTATTCCCAGCACAGCGGTCGCCGCACGCTTGAGGGGGAAGGTTAGAGCTGGAAGGTTCCCTTTCTTCTCCAGATGGAAGGTTCCCTTTCTTCTCCAGCTGTAAGGTTCTCTTTCTTCTCCAGCTGGAAGGTTCCCTTTCTTCTCCAGCTGGAAGGTGCTCGTTCTTCTCCAGCTGGAAGGTGCTCGTTCTTCTCCAGCTGGAAGGTTCCCTTTCTTCTCCAGCTCTACAACAAAAGACAGGCCCTGAATAGATACAACATTAACACAAGTCCGTAACAGTGCGTTTGCTCATTCTGCTGCTGCAGTCAGAAAATGTCCGTATCTTTCTCTTCCTTTTGCTATTTTCCTGAGAAAGATTCTCCAGTGGAAGCCGGATAGAGCTTTGGGTGGGTTTGGCCTCTGACACATGGTTACTGAGTCTCTCTGTGCATGTTCTCAGCTCTGAACAGCATAGGTGTGACAAGTGGCGGTGTCCTCAGAGTGAAAAGGGACCCTACCCTTCTGTCTATGGTGGTTGAGTGTGTGGGTGGCTGATGTCCTGGGACCATATGTGAAGAAGATCTTAGGGGAGGGTGCTCACATATGGTGGAATTGGTGGTGAAAACTGAGATGGAAGAACAAGCATTCCAGGCTGCATGGAAAAAATGATGTGAAATCATGAAGGAAAAGAGTGCTGAACTTCTGGAAAACGTGCACGGTCTTGAACTAAACTTGGAGTTCTTGGACATAAAGAATGAGGAGGCCAGTATGTAGTCACTTGGGATCTTAAAATGAAACACTTTGTACACTAAGCTGAGAAGTCATTATTTTCTCCTGGATGCAATGGGGACTAAAAGAATGAAAGTCCACAATCAAATCCGAGCTCCAAAAAGTAGACCTTGGTGACATTCTTCTACCACACTCTTCGCGTGAAGGTGGAGCACCCATGCTGTGAGGGACCAGTCACAGAACTTTCCAGTGTGCGCGAGGACTGGAGAGGTCCTGAGGATGGAGGATGGCAATGCTGGGACAAAAGCAAAAGCCAAAGCAACAGCCAGAAAGAAAGAAAGAAATTAAGAAAGAGAAAGAAAGAAAGAAAGAAAGAAAGGAAGGAAGGAAGGAAGGAAGGAAGGAAGGAAGGAAGGAAGGAAGGAAGGAAGGAAGGAAAGAACAAAAGAAATAAAGGACCAATTGGTGGTAGAACTGGCCATGTTGGGGCACTGAAAAAAGCAGACATAAAGGAGGGGAGTAAGGGACAGAAATATCACTCAATCCACAGTAAGAACATATGAAGGAGCAGGGGTTCAGGGGAGTGGGGACAGGGCAGAGGATGGCATGCCTGGTGAGGAAAATTGGTGTTGATTGCTGTTGGGCAGTTCAGATAGAGATAACCAGCAAACAGCTGAACAATGGCACCTTGAAGTCAGGACGCACAGGACTGCCATGTCGCCCAGCTCCTTGAGTCCCCTCCTGTAGTATCCCATGTGCACAATGCTCCTCAGAGTCCAGTGATGGCCCTGGGAAAGGTCACGTGACTGGCAGTTTCAATGAGCTTGCAAAGCAGCCACTTGAGCTAAAAAAAAAAAGCCTCCTACTTTTGCTTGACTAATGAAGACCAACATTGTAACACACCTGCAAACTTCATATCTTCACCAGAATTGTCTGGACTATCATCTCAATCTTTCACTTTACATTAGCTGAACACACAGGACCACAAAATTACCTTCAAGACTGAGGTGGAAATTCCTGATTTGGACACACCCTGATCTCGCAGCCATGAAAGGTTACAGCTCCTATGCCTGCCCAGGTAGCTTTGGCCAGTGTCACCTACGGGAACTCAACCTATTCAGAAAAATTATTCTCAAGTGTGCTAGTTCCCATCAGTCCCTCCCCTTCACCTCCACCCCTTTTGTGTCCCTTCTGGGCATCTTTCCCTCAATATCTTTCAAGAAGCACTCATTGGGACTTCTGGATAAAAAAGTTATGCAGGCTACTCTAGGGTAGGGACCAATGAGAATGGAAGTCAACCATAATGATTTCTCAGAGAAGGTGAACCAGGTGGTTGACACTTGTGACTGTCCATATTTAACTTCCAACACAGTTGAGGCTGGAGCCTGCCTCAGTTGCCCTGCCTCACCCCTGGACACCAGCGCCTTGGACCTGTGGAGTCGGGAGCCCTCCTCGGTGTTCCCACACCACCTTCTGCTTCCTTCCACCCAGCTAGCGTCATAACGTTGGTTTCCTCATGTCTTTCCTCTGTAAAGTATAAGATTGTTGACACGGGGCACATTGCCTCAGTACTTTTTGTTTCCCCAGAAAGCAAGACTCAGTGAATGCGTTGTGGTTCACTTCTTCCATTTAACGAGGCCCCTTCCCTTCACTCTTACCCCTCAGGCACCTCCACACATCGGTGACCACAGGCAAAGCGCTTACAGAAATGCAGCCCTCCTGTTGTCACGTGGGCATAAGATCACAAATTCTCAGAGATCTCCCCTTGGTCGCCTCCAAGGACACTCAGGGCTCTGCAAACCACAGATCAAAAGCCCTGACCTAGGGTAATTTTCTTTTACAAATGAGAAAAATGGGCCCACTGGATGTCAACAACATTCTCTATATATCCACGTGTCTGAGCTATTTCTCTCTCCATTCCGTAGTAAATATGTACATCATGTAAATACATACAAAAACATCGTCAATTAGTTTCATTCACAGACAACTGCCTATCCCATAAAGGATGTGACTCACAGAACTTTGTATCTATTACACGACTTGGCTGCGGCACAGCAAATGCATTACAATATTGACTGGCACCAACTAATAAACAGCATTACAGAAATAATACAATCATAATAAATGAGATTGGAGTCAAACCAGGAGGCTTTGAAAATGAATACTTCAGTAATTATGACCCTATCTGTAAATATAATGGACAGGTAGAGAGGCAATTTCTAATTTGTGATATTGCTATGATTTATACACAGAACCACAAGCAATAAATCTAAGGAAATTATGTAAACTATGAAGTCTTGCTCACAATATGGTGTTAGTTTTACATTAAAATGTTATAAAAATGAATTGTGTAACTTTCCAGGGGGAAAAAAAAGAAATAATACATAAAACATGGCAAGGATCTTACTGAATTATACATACATAATGGGCTATTGGAAAGTACCGCTTGTGCAAATAAAACATGATCACATTATTCTCTTTACCATTCCAATTAAATAAAACTGGAATTATGACTTGTCTCCCAGAGGAGGCAGACTCAAACACCTTCTGCTGGAGTCACAGGTTGGTTGGTTTCCCAGTACATGGCTGATGTTTGAGGTTAATGTCTGATGAATGAATAAATACGTGTTACCTAGCTTCACCTTGGAGCTAGGCCTTGGCTCTTGCTCATATATTCATTCCAAGAACACAGCAAAGCTCCTGGGTGATGAAGACCATACCTGCCCAGGGTCAGCAGGGTCCCAACCGTCCCCAACAAGGGTGTCCATTGAGAAAAAAGAGGTCGAGTGCTAGTACAGGATGAGGAGAGACTATGGCTTGGCTCACACTTGCCATGACCTGGGTAGAATGGAGCTGGTCCACTGTGGCCAAGACAAAGCTGGCCAGGCTCCCAAGGCTCCTGTGAACCATGCACCCATTGACGAATCTCTAGGTAAATCCACATTGCCTTACTTTAGCCCATAGTTCCAAGTGCGACATGTGCAGGCAGCTCTCAGGCTGCAGCTGTCTCCCTTTCCCAGCATCCAGCCTTGAGTCTTTCCACACAGCAAGCATCTCTGACTGGGTTCCCCATGGCACCTCCAGCACAGCGTCCCTTCCTTCACTTCCCAGAAAGCAGCCGTGTTCTGAACCTCCTATTTCTGTTGATGCTTTATCTTGCCAGCCATGCAAGTCATTTGCTTTGCCTCTTCTCACCACTGACATCTCCACACTCAAGCCGATTAACGTGGTCTTTCAAAGTGTCCATATCACAAGCTGTGTCTCAGGTCTTCTCACCTGGAAGTCATGAGAGCTTGCTCATCGATCTCCCCAATTGTAGCATCTTCCTCTACAGTCCATCCTTAGCAGATCCCAATGCACTACGTCTTCAACGCAATTACCATGTGTGAATTCTACCAAGTGTCCTCGGAGCTGAGAGTGAGTCAGTCTGGTAATTACCGATATGAACGCTTTATTCAACATGGCTTCTACCCATAAGCAAACAACTCCATGTTTTACAGAAATGCAGAAGTCTGTTATAGCACTGGCAGAAGACCAGCCGTCCTGGGCTCCTAACAGAGCATTTCTGTATATTGTACTATATTGGAGAATAAAGAGAATTGTAAGTGAAACTTTTGGCTGTGTACAATTTTACCTAAAATTTGAATTTAGAACCTGATTCACCTGTATAAATGGAGATTCCACTGTGACCTGAGTAAAACACACACCTTGAAGCATTTAAATATGACAAAAATATCTCCTCCTTTTGGCCACCCAGGTCTTTTCTAGGCGAGTGACAGCCTACCTTTTACAAGTTATTAATTTCCCCCTACTTCTCTGCCTGAATTTTACTTTCTTATCACAGAACTCCATGACTTTGCTCATTCTGTCCCCTCCATCTGTCGTGCACTTGTCACTTGATCAGGACTCATACAGGTAACTCATCTATCCCAAACGTCCCCGTGCTCCCTTACCTAGGAAGCCTTTTTCCTTTCTTTGTGTTTGCACATTTGTAGGTATTAACCATCGAAGACGGGATGAGGACATTGAAAGGAAGAGCTAAGGGTAGCTGCCCAGGAGGGGACTGACGGGAAACAGGCACAAGGGAATTGGGTAGCAGGGGATGGAAAAGCTCTATGTTACAATTTCACTTAAAATTGGTGAATTTTATTCAGTTTATATTATTCCTCAATGAAGCTGATTTGGATTAAAAACGTGAAATAAAATGCTTTTAGGCAAACATTGAAAGAATTCATCCCCAGTAAACCTAATACATAAGAAATACTACAAAATAAAAATGAATTTAAAAAGAAAGCAAATATGATTCTGGAAGGAAACATGTACTACATAGAAGGAATAAAGTGACCTGGAAAGTACAAATGTGTGGGTAAATATAAAAGCGTGTTTAGAGTTTTATACAAAATTAATAATATTTTGTGGGTGGCTGATGTATATAAGAGTAAAAATATATGAAGAAAGTAGAAAAAAGGAGGGCATGGGTGTATGATGCTAAGCTGCTGAAAGTTTCCATGTTGTTTCGGACGCTAATTCAGGGATGTGTATTGAAATTTCTAAAGAAGGAATATAAGACCGTGCAACTTAACAAATAACGAGGAGAATAAATAGAACAAAAATATTTGATTAATCCCAAAGGACAAAATAAAAGGAAGAGTGAAGGGACAAAGAGACAGTAAAATTAGAGAACAAACAATGAGATGGTAGATTTAAGTACAGCGATTAATGTTAATATAAATGAACTAAATCTTATTTAAAAGAAGAAAAAAAAATATGGTCTGTTTGAATAAAAAGAAACAAGATGTAGATATATGTTCTTTACAAAAAATGCATTCTAAACATAAGAACACAGTTATGTTGACATTGAAAAATGGAGGAAGACATATGTTAAGCAAAATGAATTGATGCAGTGTCACTAAAAATAGACAAAGGAGATTTCATGAAACTGTTACTAGAGACAAATGGACACATTTCCAGACGGTAATACATCAGGCCAACAGGAAGACACACAATCTTAAATTTCTGCTTTCCTGAAAGCATACCTTCCAATTTTTTAACGCAAAATGTGATAGAATGAAAAGGAGGAAAAAAACACTTTATTTTGATTGGGGATTTTCACACACTTTTTTCATTGATTGATACAACAAGGAAACCAAAAGTCAGTACAAAGGAGATTTAAATAACACGATAAAACAACTTGCATTAACTCGTACTCGCTCTAAGCTTAACTACAGGGGGGGGAACCTCTTTTTAAATACCCAAGGAAGGTTTTCCAAAATGGATTGTGCTCTGGGCCATAAAGCAAGGGTCAACACGTTTCAAAGGACTGAAAGCATGCAGTTATGCAATTTAAAACAGTGAAAATAAATTAGACATCAACAACTAAATCTAACAAAGGTATTCACAACTATTTAGAAGTTAAGCAACAATCTCCTAAATAATGCATGGATCAAAGAAGAAATCACGATGGAAAAATCAAAATAGTTTGAATTGAAATATATTGAATGTGTAACATTATTAAAACTTTTTAGACATGCTAAACTGGCACTTAGAAATCGATAGCTTCATATGCATATATAAGAAAGGAAGAAATGTATAAAGTTAATGATATAAGCTACCAACTAAACAATCTAGAATAATATCAATAATAAAATGAAAGATACAAGCAAAAGTCAAGGAAATAGAACACAGGCATATAGTAGAAAAAAGCCAGGCCTAAACGTGGCTCTTTAAAAAGAGTAATAACATCGGTTATTTTGTTTTTAAGGGAGAAAAATCAATTCAGCCGTATAAGTAGTGGAAAAAGCCATCATTGCACATCTAGCTATTAGAAACATAATAAGAGGATACTATGAATTAATTTATGCCAACTGTGAGGAAATGAGCAAATTCCTTAAAAAAAAAATGACTCACCAAAATAAAAACAAAAAATTTAGAAGAAAAATTAGTCCTACATCTATTTTTTTTTTAAAATTGACCACGGAATTGAAAAATCACCATAGAAAATTCTATAGGCCTAGATGCCCTCACTGCTGATTTCTTCCACTTCTTTTTTTTGTTGTTTTTAATTTTTTAAATTAAACTTATTGGGGTGACATTAGGTAATAAGATTATATAGGTTTCAAGTGTACAATTCTGTAATACATCATCTATATATCACATTGTGTGTTCACCATCCAGTGTTAGTTCTCCTTCCTTCACCATGTATTTGACCCCATTCACCCTCTTCTCCCTCCTTCTGCCCCCTTGCCCTCTGGTAACCACTTTGTGGTCTGTGTCTATGAATTTTTGCTTTTTTATTTGTTGCTTTCAGTTTCATAGCCCATCATATGGTTCTCAACTTTTTCCATCTGACTTATTTGGCTTCGCATGATAATCTCAAGATCCATCCACATTGTCACAAATGGCAGTATTTCATCTTTTCTTATGGCTTTCTAATACTCCATTGTCTGTATGTACCATGTCTTCTTTATCCAATCATCTATGAAAGAACACTTCAATGCCAACAATAGTAAGTGCTGATGGGAATGGGAACCCCTGGCAGTCCTGAGCATTCTTGGTTGGAGTATAAATTGGCACGACTTCGGCTTAGCTGTCATCTACCAAAGGTAAACATACGCCTCCCACGGAACCCACCTGTAGATACAACCCAAAAATATGAGTCAATTCCTGCACTGAAGTCTGCCACAACCATATTCATGGCAACCCAACTTGGGAGCAACCCAAATGGTCCTCACCAGTAGAGAAAATGAATAAATGTTGTCATATTTATACAATAAATTTAAAAAAAACAATGGACTACTAGTACCAGACACAACAGACATTGACCAAAAGACAAAGACTAAGGCGTACAAAGTATACGGGTCCATTTATATGACATTTAAAAGGGTGATAAAGTCAGAAAAAGGATACCTGAGGATGATGGTTAATACTGTTTTTATTAGCTTGAAATTCTCCAAAGGCTTCAGAAAAGTTGTAGTTCTTAAACTCAAACCCATTCAGTTGTCCAGTTAGGACTTGTACATTTCAGTACACATACACATATTTATTTGTATGCAGACGTATATTTGTGTGTGTATTAAATTTGCTCAAAAATTTTTGTCTCATTATTTCTGGCAAAAAAAAAAAAATCTATTTCTGAATTTATATTATGTAGATGGATGGAAATTTTACCCAGGCATTCCTGGGAATATCTCCTCCTCCCAGATTCCTGGGAAAGCTTCAGGGACCTCAGTAACCATACGACTTGAGGGGACAGGGAGCCTTCCCAGTATGTGGCTCTTGGTGGTCACAGGGAGATTGGTCTTGCTCTACCCAAGTGGCCCTGTGAGGACAGATGGCTCTGCTGTCTTCACCTTGCTTCCCCAGTGATGGTCTGCCCCTGCTGCCATTAGACCCATGGGACGTGAGGATCTCTGCGGGCTCATCACCGAGCATGTCACACGCTCCTGCTGGACCTTTCGGCAATGCTGCATTCCAAGCCGATTTCTCTGTGGCACACATATGGAGAACTCGCCTACTGAACATCATTCAGTGTGAATCTCTCCATTCGAAATACTGTTTCCTCATTGCCATTCGTTATTGACAGTTCCAGCTTCTCTGAAAAGTCCACCCACATTCCCATCATTTCTCCCTGCCTGTTGCTTCATTTCAATACCACCAAAGTCAAGAGTGAGCCCTCTTTCTGTCTATCACAGCACACTAATGCATGCAAAAGTACAAACATAGGGTGTTACATTAATATTAGGTAGAAACTTAGATCTGGTCAGTTTATTAAAATTTTCGGAGTAGTTTAGAGGCAGTTATTTTGAATTAGATTCTATGATATCATTTTATTTTCCAATAATCCTCATTTTCATCAACTACTACACTCGTCAGTTCTTTACCTCATGGGGAAACTGAACAAATTCAAAGAAAACCCAGATTTCATAATGGGAGATAGAATACTAATTGTGTTCTTCCCTTAATTACCATGTGCCTGAAATGGCAGTTTATTTTGAAAACTTTGGAAAAGACTTGAACAACTTTCAAGTGTACATCCAATAAGGTTGACTTTTTTTTCTCTTAACCTTATTTCATTGTCATTTTGACTGTGCAAAATAGCCCCAGGGTTAGATGTTTTATGCATTTCTTCTAAAATGTTCATAAAATAGAGAATTAATTTAATTAGCAATTCCCAATGATCTATTACTCCTAAGAATGGTTTCATGTTTTAAAGTATTATGCTTTCTTTTAAAAATGAAAAGGAGTCAATGTCGATAGTCACAGACTCTTGTTTTATATTGTTCCATGTGGCTGCTGATATAATTTTTAAAACCCACAAAAGTTTGATTTGATTCATGTAAAATGTTACATGCAATCAAGGTCTTTCCATGGCTTCAGATCGCAGAATTTGGAAACATGAGCCAAGACATGGTGACTAACAATGATTTCCCTGATCTCTTTAGAAAGTATCTTTAATAGGTGGTGGACATAAAAATGGTAAATGGGCATTTTGTTCAGAGGACTCTGTTTCTGAGTCTAAAAAAGAAATACAAAAGATCAATGAAACCAAGAGCTGGTTCTTTGAAAAGATAAATAAAATTAATAAACCTTTAACCAGACTCATCAAGAAGAAAGAGAGAGGACCCAAATAAATAAAATCTGAAATGAAAGAGAAGTGACAGCTGATACCACAGAAATACAAAGGATTATAAGAAAACACTATAAACAATTGTATGTGTATGTCAACTAATTGAACAACCTGAAAGAAATAGATAAATCCTAGAAACATACAACCTTCCAAGACTGAGTAAAGAAGAAACAGATAATCTGAATTGACTAATTACTATTAATGAAATCAAAACAAAAATCAAAAAACTCCCAACAAAGAAAAGTCTTGGACCCAATGGCTTCACACGTAAATTTTACCAAACATTCAAAGAATTACTATGTATCCTTCTCAAACTATTCCAAAAAACTGAAGAGGTGGGAAGGCTCCCGAGCTCATCTTATGAGGCCACCATTACCCTGATTCCAAAACCAGACAAAGACACTACAAAAAAAGAAAATTATAAGCCAATATCCTAATGAACATGATGCAAAAATCTTCAACAAAATACTAGCAAACAGAATCCAGCAATACATTAAAAAGATCATATACCATGATCAAGTAGGATTGATTACTAGCATGCAAGTCTGATTCACATTCTTAAATCAATTAATGTGATACATCACAGAAACAAAATGAAGGATAAAAATCATATGATCCTATCAATAGATGCAGAAATAGCATTTGACAAAATGTAGCATCCAATTATACAAAATCTCTCAGCAAAGTGGAAATAGAGGGAACATATCTCCACATAAAAAAAGGCCATATATGGTAAACCCACAGCTAACATCATACTCAATGGGGGAAAAGCTAAAAGTGTTTACCTTAAAAGTAAGAACAAGACAAGCACGTCCACTTTTACCACTTTTACTCAACATAGTCCTGGAAGTCCTGGTCAGAGCATTCAGACAAGAAAAAGAAATAAAAGTCATCCACATTGGAAAGGAAGAAGCAAAACTGTTATTATTTGCAGATGACATGCACACCTCACCCCTTCTCACAGAGCCACTCACCCTGTGCTTTGCTGGCCTTTTGGTTCTTTGCTCCGCAGTTGCCTCAGGAGTCAGAATCCAAGAATGGTAGGTGTTGACACAAAACATCCTCAAGCCAGAGCCAGCTTTCCACCGGACATTTGGGGGTAAAAAAACCTCCATGAAACACTAAAACTGTTCTTCACCAAACCAGCAGAGAAGGAGGAGCTAAAATAGGCAGCATCTTTATCGTCTTCACTGTTTCTAGTTTCATGGACCCTCCAGATCATCATTCCACAGTAGCAGGTTACAAAATATGATGATTAAAACATGGCTGCTTTCCCGAAGGACCATGATAATTTTGCCAGTTCTTACTCAGATCAACACCACCCATTTTGGAAATCTGCCTGTGTCCATGTTTCCTTGTTTCTGGACTATCCTTTTCCAGGTGGTATCTTTTCAGTTGCTTCGTGACGAATCTCACCGTGTACACACGTGTGCATGGGGAAGTCAGCACAGGGGCGTGTGTCTGCATACACACTTCCACTAGCAATAGCCAGAGCTTGTGTGGATCTGCGTGTGCTCCTGGTATGTTGGAGATGCTGTGGGCTTTCCCCACGAAAGCTCAGTAATCCTTGGAGGAGGAATTTTAGACTGTTCTTTTAGATTCCTTAAAAATGAAAAAGAAAAAACAAAAAAACAAGCTAAGCACATATTTTAGTTGAACTTTCTTGTAAAACTGAACCCCAAATCTGAATAAAGCAATGGTTTCTTTCTTTTCCCAGCGTTGTCTGCTCATCATGGAGTCTCCTGACTTACCGAGATGGCCTGAGGCCGACCAGTTTGCACACGGAAGTGTTCTGTGATCGATGCCCGAGGTATGGCTGTGAAGCACAGACAGCTTTGAAGACATAACCTCCTGACGTTATTTACCAGCACTTGTCTGTTGTGTTTCAGATGCACTTCATTCATTCATTCACATGCATTAATTCACTCAGCAGGTATTTATTGATTGCTTGTTTTGTGCTAGGCCCCCATCATAGCGGCTCAAGATACAGCCTCTTGGGGTGCTTCCACTGACCAATGACACCCACATCACAATGATGATGCTCGAGTGACAACTTGGGGTCACGCTGCCAGCAACATAAAAACCAGTGCCATGACTTCAGACAAGGTTCTTTTATGCTACACACACACACACACACACACACACACACACCACCTTTAATCTTGCTGCACAAATTTCCCTTTCGTCCATATTAAGTTGGAACGTTTTTTTGTTCCCAGTCAAAAATATCCTCAAAGGACAAACACCCAAACAATGTGCTGCGAACATAACCCAACTCCAAGAGTAGACCTGCAACCACTTTTGAACAAGCTTGGCAGTGACACTGGAGCAGGCGGAAACTGTCCCGCAGACATCTCAGAAGGGGCTGGCATGCGTTTCAGAGTGGAAAGTCTAGCTTGTTGGTTAGAAATCATTCTCATGACAGCACTGCCTCACCCTGTATGTAGCCCATCCCTTTCTTTTCATGCATAAAAGTGTGGCGCAGCCTAAAACCTTTCTCCAGTGGCTGTAGAAGCAACGTCTCATTCAATAGGACAGCTAAGGACCATAGTTCACGCTTCAGCTTGAAAGCTTGGGTTTTCCAGACACCTGTTAAAACCTAATCACAGCATGAGAAATTACATTGGCTAGAGTTGTGATTTTTGTTATAAGTAATGGTATAAATCCACCCATCAGGAGGAAAATCAGATACATAAACCACAATACAAAATCCTCCAGACTTGGGAAATTCTTAAATGACCTAATGAGCACAGTGCAGATAGTATCTGTCAGCCTGGTAGGGCGAGTCGGCAGCCCTGCACCTGCAGGGACCTCACTGTGCCCACCTGCTAAGTCCGTGACCTTCCTTAACTTGAGGGTGCATGGCTTTGGGGGCACAACTGAACCCTGGATTCATACTGAACATCTACCCCAAAGAACCTTGAAAATTAACGTGACTTCCAGGCTGTATCAAACTTAAAACATAATGCAAAGTATTGATGACCAACCTCAGTTTTATTTCAAGGGTATAAACAACCATGCTTTACATGTACATGTTTAAAACTTAGGACTGTTCCAATTGAGGCTAATTTTAAACTATCACAGCCTTGAAAGTAAGTATCCTTGCTAGGGGTTTCCTCTGGGTTCTCTTCCTCAGGCCCTAACCCTCCAGCACACAGCCCCACCATCCCCTCGGATGCACAAGCCTTCAGTAACCCACCAGGATACAGCCTCACGACATTACCATGAGGCCACTGCACAAGCAAGTATTTTCTCAGGCCCCTAGGATGACACGTTCAAATCTACCCCTGGAGTAAACCAGAGAGTCTATGACTAAACACTGCCACTGCCTTGTAGAGAACACAGCCATTGCTCAAAGAGCACATGGGCAGTGACAGTGGTGGGCTCTGCCATCGAGCTGGATGCATCATGAGAATCACTGGGGCAACGCTGTCTCAATAGGAGCCGGCAAAATTCCATTCTCAGTATTCTATTCCAGGTTCCTCAAAAAATTAAACATAGAATTACCCTATGACCCAGGACTTCCTTGGAGAGCTATACACCTGAAAGAGGTGAGAACAGATATTCGAACTCATACGTGTGCACAAATGTTTATAGCAGCATTATTCACAATAACAAAAATAAAAATAAAAATGTGGAAACAACCAAATGTCCATCTGTTGATGCAGAGATAAACAAAATGAGGTGTATGCACAAGATGGAATATTACACAGCCATAAAAAGGACCAAAGCACTTACACGTGGTACAATGTGCAGGACACTGGAAAAGATAATACTGAGGGAAAGTAGCCAGGCACAAAAGGGCAATATTGTGTGATTCCATTTATATAAAATGTCCAGCATGGGAAGTCCACAGACACAGAAAGCGGGTTAGTGGCTGCCAGGGTGTTGGGGGAGGGGAGAATGAGTTGAACCCGCTTAATGGGTCTGGGGTTAGACGTAGGGATGCTGAAAACTGTTTTGGAACTTGATACAGTTAGAGGTTACACAACATTATGATTGCATTAAAGGCCACTAAACTGTACACTTTTAAGTGGATTTATGCTATGTGGGTGTGTCATGCAGGGTGCCATGTGGGGTCTCAGCTCCTGCTCCCCACATAAGAATGCAGGATATGGTGAGGCCAAAAAGGAACACCCACGGAGCCATAGGTAGGGGAATCATACCACTATATTCTCTCTGGCAGCTGGGTTAGAGACACAGGAAGCAGGAGCCACATGATCCGCAACCTGCCCTCCGCTTTTCTGCCAACCAACCTCACTGGCTAGCTGCAATCCCCCGTGCTAACTGCAATTCGCACCTCTCTGCAATCTGCGCTTGCTAGCTCAGCCACAGCAGTTATATTAGTGGCCAATGGCTCACTGGTTACAGCTGACGGCCAACTAGTCACAGCTGATGCTCATCTGATCACAGTCGATGGCCATTTACTACCTGAACCAGCACCTTTCTACGTGAGACCGAGAGCCTGGAAACTGCACTCCTGGCTCTGTCCCTACAGGGTGTTACTTCAATTTAAAAAGAAATATATTTCAAGTATACAGCTTCCACCATCCAAGGATGGTGAGGACAGCTCCCCACCTCTACCACAAAATACTGGCATGGCCATGGCCAGGTCATATGGCCCAATCAGGCAGTGCTTGTGGCGGCTTATTTTGTTGGTTTGGTTTATGTCTCTGTTCTGTTCTATGAAATGCAGAGCTCTGGAACCATCAGCACTGACCTGTACAGTTGGAACCTTCCCTGAAGGACCGGCAAGGACAGGCTCCAGAGCAAAGGCACTGCCCCTCAGCTTGCTCCCTGTGTGGACCCGAGACCCACCTCCCACAGGCCCCGCCCTTCTGCGGACGTAGAAGCAGAGCACAGCTGCAGGGATCTCAGGTGATGTGTTTGGAGGATCCACAGAAACCTCCAGAAGCGGAATGAGCCAAGGACAAGAGCCAAACAAACACCAGAGCAGGCTGACCCACAACGGCAAAGATGCAGCTAGCAGAGACAACTCGATGAGCGCCAGTCCCAGACGGGACCACTTCTTGCATAGCAAGGCCAAGCTGACAAGGACGCACAGCTGACCCTGGCACTTGGCTCCCACAGTGACTGCGGAAGCCTGGTCTGTCCTAATGCCCAGAGCCAGTGCCCTGGGCTGTGAGTCAGGGACAGCTGCAGCCTGTCCTGGTGTTAGGACAAGCGGCACAAGTGGTGCGGGTTCACCCAGCACGACAGGGTACACCGGACAGCGAGCGGGGCAGGACCCGGCCTGCCCGGGACAGGAGCACAGCCCACGCAGGACGAGGCGGCCCTGACTGTGCAGGTAGCGGACGGGAAGTGTGAGGCCCGTGGGGAGGGCAGCGCTCAGGGCCCTCATAGCCAGCTGCCATCGCTCCGTATCCTAAATCGTGACAGCCGGGCTGCAGCGACAGTGGTTCCTCAGACAATACACGCTGCCCTTTTCGCGTAACAAGTGCCGGGTGGGACTCTTGCCCGTCCTCTATTTCCCGCAGCATCAGACGTTGTCACATCCAGCGGGGCTTCCGTTCCTTTTGCAGTCTGTTTCCTGCCTGTCTGTCTGTCTGTCTGTCTGTCTGTTTGCTTAATTGAGTGGGCTACTGGTACTGCTGTCTAGCCCCCTCCCCGCCTCTTTTTTATTGTCACCACCCCAGCGCCCCATCAGTATAAACAGCTTTTGGCAGAGAAAGGTGCCCGGGTGTCCCCACTGCTCTGTCTGCGGTCTCCCTCCGCCTCATCGGTCCAAGGCCTCCAGCTCATCCGTCCTCCACGGTCAATATGTTTTGGAGGGGGCTGGGGGAGAGGGGGGGAGCAAGACCCGCAGAAGGCCTGCGCAGCTGAACCCCTCCGCAAACAGGCACTTAAGCTGAAGACTGTATAATTAAGTGGAGGCTTGCTCCCGGCCCCCCAGGCCCCGGGCCTTGTTAAGATGAGGTAGCCCCTCTCATTACCCCGATAGAGCGCCCTGATTGGCTGCTCGCTCAGGCCTCTGGTGGCCCCTTTTGTCACTGCTGTGGAAGGAGAGTGCACTTTCCATCGGAGCTGGCTTTGCCAAATGTTATCATTTTAAAAGCCGTGAAAGAGAGGGAGCTGGGCCTAGGGGTATACACAGCCCCATATGCCGGCGACAGTGATACAAGTGTAATTCTAGACTATTAGAGTGACACATAAGATCATTTCTGCCCCAGAACATGAGACAGCTGAGGGGATTATGCAGGACAGGCTGTCACGCAATGAAATTTTCAGAAATCTGTTAACCCCAGCTCAGACCCGGTGAATATTTTATTGCTTAACACTGAGAAAAAGTATATTTATTAACTATAGAAAGATATAGCCCAGAGGCTGGGCAGATGAAAAGTGAGGGAAGGTGAACTCGCTTGACACCCTGCAGGAAAAATCGCAGAAGGGTTGTGAACCAGGGAAGGCCAGGCCTCCAGGAGGCTCCCAGTGGGGGCGGAAGGCCGCAGGGGGGCCAGGCACAGGGAGTCCCCAGGAGGGCGCTCAGGAGGGTGCTCAGGGTCCTCCTGGCCGCCTTCTCATTAAAGGGCACTTAGGACAATTATCATCGCCAGGGGCCTGTGGGAGAAGCCACGTCCTTCCAGAGATGGAGGGAGACTAAGGGGCTGGATTTTCTCGATAAACGAGTTCTTTGAAAGCTGGAAAGCCATGCTGTATGCAGCACTTCAAACATTTCTGATCACACGAGTAGGAAAGACAGCTTTTGTTTTGGAGGGAAATGGGAAACGATGCCTGATTTAGAGTCACAGACCCTAAGAGACAGGTCCCGCTGCAGCTGTAAGTGACGCTCTCCAGAGGGACTAGGACATGTGGCCAACACCAATGTCCTGCATCTGTGGGGGATTTGGGCTAGCCAAGAAGTCACCTGTGGGAACTGGGTGCATTTTCCCAGCTTGTGGAGGAGAAAGGGTGCTGGGCGAGGGCGGGTGGGGCAGCTGGCCTCTGACAGCAGGAGGAGAAGCAGACGGTACACCCTGGGTCCCCCCATTTGAAGCTGCAGGAGGAAGAGGGGGACCAAGACTGGAAGCCCCTCTCGACAGTGTCTGGGCCCCGTGAGCTCCCTCAGGCAAATATACCCCTTCCCCACATAGGCTTCGCTCCAGTCTTGTCCAGGGAAACTGACAGAAGGGCTGGCTCAGGCTGTGGACTAAGGATTTTACAGACTGAGGCATGTCCTCTCCAGAACTCCCCACGGCTGCAGCACAGCCCCTCCACGGCTGACAGACAGGGGGCGTTGCAATAAACTGTGTTCTACCCAATAAGCCTGTTTCTACGTCAATTCAACCCATCTTGTCGTAGATAAGGTGACTGATTTAAAAAGTGAATAAATACACTGGAGACAGGACATAGAGGTTCACAAAGTACAAAGATGTGGTTAATTTGAAACAGCTCATTCGTGCCCAGCCCCAACGCACACACTCAGACACCACAGAGAAAGTGAAGCTTGGGCTGGCTTTCTAGCAAATTGCTGAGATTACTGAGATAACGTTTGCCCAACAGTGTCACAAGGTCATGGAAAAAACCAACACAATATGCTTCCCCAAACCCACCCCATCTGAACGCCAGCTCCGAGTGTAAGCAGAGCCCAGGGGGTGTGCCGGCAGAACAAAAGCAGCCCTCTGCTAATTGACTGAAAAATTAGCCAGGTCCCCCCATGGGACGCACAGGAGGCTGCAGCAGATGGAGGCGGCTTGGACTCCATGGCTCAAAAAGCCACTGAAAACCTGCTGTGGATTGTCACAATTATGGGTCACAACCGCTCTGTCAGAGACACCAGCGAGAGCCACCAACCAGAGAAAAGTCTGGAGCCACAAACACTGCCAATCTGGGCCTCCCTTGGGCTCCTTGGGGGGTCACGTTCAGGCTTGAGGTTGTTTGGTTGGTGGTGGGTTTTGTTTGTTTTGTTTTTACACTTAGCCTCCAGCCCAAACAGATGCTTTTCTCTGCATTCTTTGATCCCGCTCATCTGAATTAATTTCTATTTCTGTGTCTTGGTCCCCAGTTTTGCGTCTGTGCAAACTGGGCAACAGAAGTGGCTGTGCCATTGCTCAGGGTAAAGGTGTTGTGTGCAGGCGTGTGTGTGCATGTGCATGCAAATGAGTCCACACTCATGCACCCACACGTGCCTCTCCAACCACAACTTCCGGGACACTGGGCAGAATTGTTTATTCCTCTAACAAGAGAGAAAACACTGTGGCCTCCTTTTATTTTTGGCTTAGAAGTTTTCATCATAGGTCTGCACTTGAGGTCTCAAAATGCATTCTGACTAATACTAAATGCATCTTCTCCCAAAGCCTGAGAGTGGATATTGGACATTTTGAGACACTGTGTAAACTGAATTGATAATCACGATGGAAACCCGACTCTAAACTACCCACACTCCTTTGTATTTTACCAGAAGAAACAGACATCCGATGGAATGAAGAAATTCTATTCCACCTCCTATCCAATTAAAAAAACCCAAAAAGGTTTGCTTATATTGTGTAATCATTAGATTAGAAAAAACAACAAAACTTTAGTTTCTCCTGATATTATTAATTTCACAATGTTAAAAGTGCTCACTCTGAAATTATTAATTCAGACATAATATCTCACCTTGCACAAATTTCTTCATTTTTGTCACAAGCCAAGCACTTGGCACATCATTGATAATTCTTTAACTCCATACTGTGATATGAAAAAAGTTATCAAATCACACTGTCACCCCAATAAACTTTAATTAAAAAAAAAAAATTATATATATATATATATCACTTCCCAAGAGGGAAAATAAAGACCGGAAAATAAAACCGTTCAAGCCATTTATAGACAGCTGATGTTTTTTAAAATATAGGACATACTGTATAACTTTATACATTTCTGTATGACATTTATATGTATTCTATCAATTACAGAACATTTTAATAATTTATATTTGTCAAATTATTTTTAACATTATAAGATATGTATGTCATCATTATAATGATTCTAAAAAAAAGAACGAGAAAAAAAAATCACCCATAATTCTGCAAAGCAAGCACTTTTTATCACTTTGTCTATTTTCTTTTATTTTTTCCATGCTGAAATTTTCTATAGATAAAATATAATCCACAGTTTTGCAGTATAATCCATTTCACTTAATATTATTACATATTTGCTTTTTCGTGTTGCTGCCATCTTTATGACTATCCTTTTAATAATTTGGCAAGTAGCATTGTTGCAATTTACCTAGCCAGTCCTCTATTCATGGCCCTTTGGTTTTCCTCCTGAGTTTAATTTTTAAATCACCTTACAGTAAGATGGTGTGCAGTGGTGTCCCCACTATGTGTAGATTTGAGCAAACATTCTCAGTCACTGTGCAGAGCAGGCCCTCACCTCAGAAACTCCCTCCTGCTCGGCTACCCTTTGTAGCTGCATCTTCCTCTTCGCCTCCACCGTGGCTCCAGGATCCATTCTCCATGATTAGGGCTTTGCCGGCTTGAGAAAGTCACATGGCTGCAAATGGGACCATACAGTGTGTAACTTCTTGAAACTGGCCTCTTTCACTCAGCGAGATGTGTTGGAGACTCATTGGAGTGGTCGCAGGTGTTGGGAGCATAGTCTTGGTCATGGCTGAGTCGTTTCCATGGCGTGGCTGTCCCGGAGCCGTAACCTTTCCCCAGTGAAGGAGGCTTGAGGTGCTGCCGGTGTTCGGCTGTTACACATGCAGTTGCTATACATATGTGTGCACGGGTTTTGTGAACATAAATTCTTATTTCTCAGGGATAAATGCCCGGGAGTAGAGCTGCTGGCTCATGTGGTAAATACATGGTGAAGTTTATAAGAAACTGTCAAACTCCTTTCCAGAAAGGCTGCACCGTTTTTCAGTGCCACCAGCAATGCATGTGCCAGTTACTCCACACCTTCACCAGCTGCTGAAATTGTTACTATTTTCAGTTCTGGCTGTGTTGATAGGCGTCATGGGTTTAATTTGCATTTCCCTAATGGCTGATAATATTGAACACCTTTTTATGTGTTATTTGCACCCTCTTTGGTGAAATGTCTGTCAAAATATTTTGCCCATTTTTAACTGGATTTTTTTACTGTTTACTTTTGAAGATACATGTGTATATATATTTCCTCCCCAGTAATTGGACCCTTTTTTGTAAGTGTTGATATTCTTAGTGTAGGGTGATTTGCACTATCCCTTTAGCGTCTGTGAGATGATGTCAGTCCTCTCATTCTTATTTTTTTGTTTTTGGGTTGTCCAAGGTTTATTGAAAATATTATAACACAGCAGAAAGATTCAAACATCTCCAGGTGGGTTCTGAAATTCCGTGACGCAGGTTGGTCTCATTCTTAATAGTGACACTTTGTATATTTTTTCTCTCTGTTTTGTCAATCTAGCTAGAAGTTTATCAATGTTATTGATCATTCTAAAGAATCAGCTTTCAGTTTTTTCATTTTCTCTGTGTGTTTTCAGTTTCATGGATTTCTGTCTTATTTTCATTATTTTCTTGTCCTTTGTTGATTTGTGTTTGTTTTGCTCTTTTTTTTCCTGGCTCATTAACAAAGAAGCATGAATCTTATTTGAAATCTTTCTTATTTTTTCATGTACACTTGTAATACTATAAATTTCCCTCAAAGTGCTGTGTCAAGTACACCCCACAGATTTTATATGGCATATTTTCATTTTATTTTTATTCAGAATGTTTTCAATGTCCTTCAACACCTCTCCTTCATCCCATAGATTATTTACAAGTATGAGGGTTAATTTCCAAGTATTTGGAGATTTTCTTGATATCTTTCTCCTATTGCTTTCTCGTTTAATTCTATTATGATCTGAAAACATAGTCTGCATGATTTCAATTCTCTTGAATCGGTTAAGGATTGTTTTATGACTAGGGATGTGGACTGTCTGATTAACACAATGTGCGCATTTGAAAAGAATGCGCATTATCTGTTGGGTGGGCTGGTGTTTAAATTTTGATTAAGTCCAGTGGCGGATGGTGCTATTCAGTTCTTCTATATTCTTATTGATTTTCTGGACACAAGTTGTGTCTGTTACAGAGAGGTGTGCGTTCAAGCCTCCAACTATAATTATGCATTTGTCTCCTCCTCTTTCAGTTCTTGTAGTTTTTGCTTTATGTTGTTAGGGGCATACATATTTAATATCGTTATGTCTTAATGAATGCCCTCATTTTTCATTGCTTAGCCCGAGTAAATTTTTTGTTGTTGTTCTGAGGTCTACTTCATCTGATATTAATATATAGCCACCCCAGTTTTCTTTTGGTTAGTGTTTTCATGGTATATCTTTTTCCATCCTTTTACTGTAAATTGCCTATATCATCATATTTTAAGTGGGTTTGCTCATAAACTATATAGACAGCATATAGTTGGTTCATGTTTTAATCCATTGTGATAATCTCTATATTTTTATTGGTATATTTTCACCATTTACATTTAAAGTAATCATTGATATATTTGGGTTTAGGTTTTCTATTTTTTTCTCTTTGTTCTTTCTGTTTTTGTTCTTCAGTTTCCCCTTCCCTGCCTTGCTGTGTTGTTCGCATTTTTAGTATTCTATTTCAGTTCATTTGTTGCAATTTTGACTCTCTCTCTGAAAGAGAGATAGCAAGAGAGACATAGATGTAGATATAGCTAGAGATAAAGATAGAGCTAGATATGGAAATAGATATAGATATACAGTTGTATATAGATAGATATATGATATATGTGTATATCCATATATATTCGTGTGTGTGTGATTTTTAGAGTTTTTCAGAGGATTATAATACACATACTTAAGTTTTCACAGCCTATTTAAAATCAATATTTTATCTCACAAACATATAGGCTACCTTCTTTATGTTATAATTTTTATATATTACATCAACATATATTGAAAACTCCATCAGAAGATACAATTTTTTCTGTCAAACATCAAACATATTTTAATGATCTTAAAAGGAGAAGAGTCTATAATATTTACTCAGACAGTTACTATCTATGTTGTTCTTTCTTCATCTTCATGTTCAAATGTTCCTTCAAATATCTCTTCCCTTCTATTGAAAACTTTCTGAATAAGTAACCTTAGAGTAAGTATTTTGGCACCAAATTCTCTTATTGTTTCTTTATCTGAAAATGTCTTTATTTTGCCTTCATTGATGAAGGCTATTTTCAATGGCTATAGAATTTACGATTGACAGTTCTTTTTCTTCAGCACTTTAAAAATGGTCTACCATTTCCTTCTTCCTTGCTTCTGACTAAAAAAAAAGAAAAAAGTCTTTCTAATCATTTCCCTATAAATAGTGCATCATTTTCCACTGGTGCTTAAAATATTCTTTTTAATCTTTAGCTTTCAGGATCTTTATTATGATATTTCTTAGAACTGTCAGGAAGTCACTTAGCTTCCTCAGTCTATAGTTCATAACTTTCACCAACTTTAAGAAGTTTTCAGCTATTATTTCTCCAAAAAGTTTTTTATCAGCAAACTCTCTTCTCTGGGACTCTGACAACAAAAATGTTCGAGCTTTTGTTATGGTTTTATAGGTCTCTGAGTCACAGTTTTTGTTTTCTGTTTTCCATCAAATTGCTCTTTTTTTAAGTTTCTGCTATTGCATTTTTCAGTTATAAAATTTCCATTTGGTTCTTCTTTATAGTTTTCATTTATTTGTTCAGATTCTCTATTTTCTCATTTATTTCAAAAGTAATCATGATAATTTGTTGGAGCATGGTTATAATACCTGCCTTAAAGTCTTTGTCAGCTATTCTAACATCTGTATCATCTTTGTTTTGGCATCTGTTGAATGCCTTTTCACATTACAGTCAAATTTTTCAACATGTTTTCATGTTGAGTAACTTTTCATTGTATCCTGGATGTTTTGAATATTATGTTATGAAATTCTGAGTCATATTTCAAGCCTACGAATGATGTTGATGCTTTTAATTTAGCAATCAGCCCAGTTAGGTACAGGCTACAAGATCCAACATACCTAACTTAAATAACCAGAAAATAAGTGTATATATATAATATTATATTTATTATATATAATAAATATATATATATATATTATATGTATTATATATATATAATATATATTATATTTATTATATATATTATATATATATATATATATATATATATATATATATATATATATGAATAAAAACTATTTGGGTATTGAACAATGAAAACTCAGAACTAAGATCCTTGGAGCAAAAAGTCAAACAAATGAGATGATACCTATTATTGTATCAGTTTTATAAATGGAGAAATATTTTGAACCATAGAGTAGAAAGGGGATTCCAAGTTACACACACACACATATAATACTACAGAATTCTGCACTGGAGTTCCCTGAGCTTTGCTCAGGGACATGAATAAGACGTGAAAGATGAAACTTCACAAACGTGGCAAAGATCAATGAATAAACTGTGAGATCCAGGCCTAGGAGTCGTACACCTTCCTCCTAGCAGAGTGACAAGTCCTTGCTGATCACTCAGGACGTGCAGCAGTGTCCAAAGAAACCATCCAAGAACAATGACCCACAAGAAAGAACACCATAGTTAGACAATTCATAATAAAATATGTGAAAGCCTGAGATAAAGAGAAAATCTTATAATCAGACAGAATCAAAAGACACATTAGGTTTAGAAGAAAAACTAACTTTTAGAGTAGGCTTTTCATGGGAAACTACTGAAGCCAGGAGACAATGGGATGGCATGTTAAAGTGCTAACATTGTTCATGTGGGATTCTAAAGCCAAGAAACGTAACTTTCAAAATGAAAGAGAATGTAGCACTTTCAAAGGGACACTCATTAAAATAGATCATATGTTGAGCCATAGAATGAGTCTCCAACAAATTTTAAAAGATTGAAACCATACCAAGTATGTTCTCTGACCACACCATGGCATTTCTCCTAAAATACAGATTCAAAATATTGTACAGATTCAATAGAATCCAAAAAAACAAAACAAAAAACTCTCAGCAGGTGATTTCTATAGAACCTGAAAAGTTGATTCTAAAATGTATGCAGAAATGCAAATGAGCTGGCATAGTCAAAACAATTTTGAAAAAAAGCAGAACAAAGTTTAAGCAGTTCTCTTACTTGAGTCCAAGATTTACATAAATGCATAGAAATTGTGACAATGTGTTATTTACATAAGTGTAGATTAATTAAACAGAACAAAGAGTTCAATAATATACCAACGTACATATGGTCAAATGATTTTTTTACGAAGATGCCATGGCAATTCAATTGGGAAAGAATATTATTTTGAAGGAGCGACACTATAAAAGCTGGGTGTCCAAATCATTAACAATAAGAACCATGCCACTTTGTTCACACCACACTCAAAAGTATTTCAAAATTCTTCAGAGTTTCAAATGTAAATGCTAAAAATATAAATTTTCTATATGAAAATGTAGGAAAAAATGTTTTTGACCTCATCGTATTCAAAAGTTCTCAGGACACAAAAAACATAAAACCTAAAAGAAAAATAAATGACAAAATGGACTTCTTTGAATGGCACTTTACATCTGGGGTCTTCTTCCCCCAAACTTATAACTTCAGTCTAGTCATAAGTAAAACATCAGACAAATCCTAATTGAGGGATAGTCCATAAAATACTGAACCAGTACTCCTCAAGGTATCAAAGTCATGAAAAACAGAGGAAGTCTGAGAAACTGTCACTGCTAAGGGAGGCCTAAGGAGACGTGATGACTAAATGTAATGTGGTATCATGGGTGGGATCCTGGAACAGGAAAATGGAATAAAGCATACAATATTGCATCGATATTATTCTTTAATTGTGACAAATGTATCATTCTAATGTAAGATGTGGAAAACTGTAAGGGAAAACTGGGTGTGAGATTTATGGTAATTCTCCATACTATCTTTTCAACTTTTCTGTAAATCTAAATCTAATTTAAAATAAAGCAGTTATTTAAAAAGTAAAAAAATAAAAATAAAAAAAAAATGAAAATCATCAAAATTAAAACTTCTGTTTTCCTAAAGATATCACTGGGAAAATTAAAAGCAATTCAATAACTGGGGAGGGGAATCTCCACAACACATACATCTGACAAGTAACTTCTACCCAGAATGGATAAAAATGTTTACAACCCAATAATCAGAAGCTACTTGTATACTTCTGCTTACTTGTATAAGCAATTTGTGATATGCAGATGAAGAAATGCTCAACATCATCTGTCATTAGGAAAATACCATTCTAAGCCATGGTGAGATCCTACAACATGCCCATTAGAATAACTAAAATTAGAAAAATCGACAATATTAAGTTTCAGTGAGGCTTGAGCAACCACATAGCTGGTAGTGGCAGGAAATGGAACAACCACTGCATAAAACAATTTGTTTCTTATAAACCTAAACACTGACTTTCCATGTGATCCAGCAATTCCGCTCCTGGGAATCTACCCAAAGTCTTGTACACAAGTGTTTATGACAACTGTGACTGCAATTGCCAAAAGCTGGAAACAAGTCAAATATCCATCCACAGGTGAGTTGATGTCATGGTACAGCCCTACAATAGACTATTACTCAGCAGTTACAAGGATACACATTACTGATACACACAACAACATTGATGAGTAGTGAGCTTAAAATGTCAGGCACAAAAGTATAACACCATGGACACGTGCACAACCAAAGGAAAATTTGGCTGATAGTGACAGACAGTGGATGCTTTGGGCTAGAGACAAAGGGTGGGGATGGAATGGGAAGGGGCCCTGGGGAACCTTTGGGGTAATGGAAATTTTCCACATCACAAATAGGGTGGTGGATTCACTGATGTACACATTTTTCATCCCTCATTAAAATGTTCACATCATATGTGTGCATTTTTGTAAATTATACCTCAGAGTCGATTTTTAAAAAAATATCCGTGACTGATGAGGATCAATTCTAGAAGGTAAGTGGAGAGCACATTCCATCAGAACCTGGGGTAAACGTCCAGCAGGGTGGGGACTGAGGCCAGCCACGTGGTAGTCAGTGGGAGGGGATTACAGGTTTTTCAATGCTGGGCCAGCACCCAATGAATGACTGACTGACACAGTAGTTTCTTTGGGCTGATGCTCATAGAGACCGTTTTTAAACTTGAAAAGGATGGGGCAATGCACGAGGGAGCTGTAGGCATAGGCAGGGAAGACAGCATGAGCAGACCGGTGCTACAAGGACAGGCCGTCTAAGCATTGCCCATCAGTGGTGATGATTTTACATGACAGCGTCCATTGTTCGTGGGACAGGGGAACTTCAGATACTCAGAGATCACCGAAAACTTTAAAACACTGATATGTTGGGTATTTTTAGAGGCTTTGACTTCATATTAAGGGTAATAAGATCTGAGTTGCTTCAGAAAAATCAAGATGAAATCTCAGAACCAACTGTCAAATAACATAACTCATGCTTGAGGGGCAGCCCTCATGAAAACACACAAGTACCGTGTCAGTAAATACAGAAACATCTGCTTTGTATGTCCCCATCTCTAAACAAAAGTTTGAAAAGTTTCCAAAGTTAACATTGGTTACACACACATACACACACACCATGTGTACACACAGAGAGAAGTAAGTGTGGGGTTTGCTCATGTCTCTGTTTCCTATCCCGTTCTAGGGAAATAAAAATAAACTCCGTCCTTGGGATGCTGGTAGGCCTAACTGAAAACAGGAACATGGTGCTGTCTTTCTTTAGCTTCATCTAAAGGTTTTGTGCTGCTTAAGTGAAGTGATTGAAGCAAAATACAAAAGATGAGCTGTGTGGTGTAACACTGCAGAGGGACGTGCCGGGGTGAGGAGCGAAGACCGGGCACCGTGCTGGATGTCACGAGTCCTGGGCCATGCTTCCCCTGGCAGGGCTGCAGAGCCCTGCTGGCCCAGCCCTGGAGCTGGGGACGGCCATGAGTACTGGGAGGGGACTGTCCTCCCCTGGGTTTCCTGTTTGGATCGTCATTGAACCACTGCAATGTGCTCAACTTGAAAAATATTATGTATGTTCCAGTAATGCATAGGTACTGGAAAGTGATTTTCAAGAGTAAAATGCAAGGTCGGGCAACTAGGGAACCTCGATTACCATTTATTCCACCCTGTTCGTATGACTCATTGGTGATCCGTGGACCAGCGCAGTTCTGCAGTCTCCCAGGGAGTCCAGCCGGTTCTGACAGAAGCAGGACAGGGCGCTGTCTCCAGACACCATGCCCTTCACAGATCTGTCTGCCTTGGCCTTTCACATGTGTGGTGGCCGTCCTATCTGAGAGCTCACTGGCACCGTGAAAGCAAATCACATTGCGGACCCGGCCTTCCAACTTCTTCACCAACTAAACATTAAACGAGTGTGCATATCTGTGTGAGTGTGTACACACAACACACACATCCCATTTGGAACCCCGCACTGTATTTCTTCTTTCCTTCAGAGCCAAACATCTGGGAAAAATAGACCTCTTCTTATCTGGGTTCATTTCCACTCCTAAAGATCCAACTGCCGTTTTCCCAGTTCCCCAGAAGCGCCTCTCTTGTCATCAGTCACATCTCGGGTCTGACACTAAGCGGACCTGCCCCTGCCTTTGGGTGGCCGCCTTCTTCCTCGTTGCTGCTGCCTGACCCTGCCCTGTGGGTTGCTCGTGGCCGTGGCCAACGAGTTCTCCTGGTGCTTCCTTAAATGCAGCTCCACTCTGAGCCCCGTCTGCTCTCTCGCTACCTCAGCACATGCCCCACCCACTGAGGCACAGCCGTCTGCCTCTGGCCCATACCTGTCTGGTGCTGACCATGCGGTTGCAAACAGCTTTCTGGTCGATAACTTTGATTTGGATGCCCACACCATAGGTCAACTGGACGTGGTACAGCAACACTCACTCAGCCTCTTTCCCCCTGTGTTTCTGCCTTGCCCCACGGTCCTTATTTTCGTGAATGGCACTGCACCCACTCAAGCATGCGTGTCAGAAACTACAGCATCATTTAGACCGTCCCTCTCACACCCCTTTGGTAACTAATACTGATGGGTCATGTTTACTGAACACTCACTGTGGTCCAGTCCGCACAGTGAGACAGAGCCAAGGGGCTGGGCTCAGCCACGGGAGGTCCCCAGCAGTGAGCTGCACTTTCTTCTCTGATATATTCCTGTAGTATGATAATTTTACTGGATAAATCAGCAGAACAGGCCTGACACCTTGCAGGCATATCATAATTACCTGTGGGATCGTGGAATAGGTGGAAATCTGTCTCTGAACATCTGGATAAAAGCAGAGGGGCTTGCATTATCTATCTATCTATCTATCTATCTATCTATCTATCTATCTATCTATCTATCCATCTGACATATAAATATGTATGACATGTATATGACAGATAAATATGTGAAATATATGGGAAGATGTATATGGAGATGTAACTAAAGATCTATTTATATTTGTTCAACACTCATTTATGCATCAACTTTTTATCGAGTGCTAATTAACTGTATATGTAAATATAGCAGGTCCTCAAAGAACAGCATTTTGCTCAACATCGTTTCCTTATAATGTTGGTGAACAACAACAAAAAAGAACTGATTCCTGGCCGGAGCCACCATCTGTGTGGACTTGGCGCGTTCTCCCATGTCTGGTGGGTTTCGTCCAGGTACTCCGGTTTCCTCTCACTTCCAGGAGATGTACACCTCAAGTTAATTGATGTATCTAAATTCACCCACAGATCCATTTTGTTTCCCTTACAGTGTCTAATTTTTTTAATCACACAAAAATTACGTTTGCTGTCTTGTTCTGAAAACATGGCAATGCAGCCATGCTGAGGCAACCTTTCCACATGGTGACAACTGGCTGAGAAGCCTGAGCTGGGTCATTGGCTGTACAGATCACTGCAGCCCCTGCCATGACCTGTTGGATGACACTGACCTTTCACCTGACTTTGATCCCAGATCTATTAACTGGGGGCTGGCAAACTGGCTCTGGAAAGGACCAGCCAGAAAATATTTCAGGCTTTTCGGGCCATCTGATGTCTGTCCCAACTATTTACCCCTGCATTTTTAGTACAAGCAATCATACACAAAGTGGAAATGAAAGGGTGTGGCTATGTTCCATAAAACTTTACGCATGGACACGGAACATTTAATTTCATACAATTTTTGTATATCATAAAATCTTCTTTTCTTGATCTTTTTGTTCAACCAATAATAAAAAAATAAACTTAAAAGTATTCTTACCTCCAGGGCCTTAAGGAAACAAATGTTGGGCCAAATTTGACCTGTGGGCTGCACTTTTCTGACCGTTGGACTAGGGCACAGACTTTGAGAATTAAACAAAACTATGTTCAAGTGTTCCATTTGCGTAAAATAATCCTTGGGCATAAGACATAGTGATTTCTAACTGTAATGAACTTTATTCCAAAGCTCGAATTGGCACAGACAAGCCCAAGGAGACAATTATAGCAGCAAACATGTCATCATTGGTGATCCTGACTGATCAGTTCTCCACACTCATTTTCCATAGAATGGGTACAAGTAGATAGAAAGAGAGTGGTGATGCTAAGGTGAGAAGAGGGTCGGCCAAGGAGGCTTCACACTCGTGCTGGACGACAAGAGAAAACAAGGCTCATCCTGTGACGGGACAAGGAAGCAGTTTCTTGAATTCCGCCTACAATGTTTTCACAGCAATTACGAAAATGGAACATTGTAAGATTAACTAGCAAATTGTGACAACTTCATTCATTCTGCTCTCTTCTAGCAAGATAGCAATTAAAAGACAATCTTTAATGAACATTCTCAAGGAGTGTCCCTTAGTTACATTTCTGGGCCTTGGCAAGTTTAATTGGATGCATTTCTCACTTCTGTTAACCTTAAACATAAAGTGAGACCAGGCCACAGAGCTGATGGTCTACTCTGTGAGACCTTTTGGTTTCAGGCATCTGTGGCCCTAACATTTCCAGTGGCAGCACTGGGCCTCGCAAACTAGAGGCTGTTGACATTACTTGGAAAGGTAAGCAACTGGCAGGCAGATTCTGCAATAAAGAACCAGCGTTTGGGAGCAGATCTGCTGGTGTCTGGTCCCACAGCACAAAGACTGTTGCTGCCACTATGGCACCCATGTCTGATGCCAGAAATGGTTGAGGTATCTAAACCTCGGTGTAAATCAGATTGTGTTTGCCAATTTTCTAACCAAGACATAAGGAAGACAATATTGGTTTGGAAGAAAAATAATTTTACCCTATTTCAGGAGAAAAACAACAAAATGCTAGACAGGTACTGTAAGCTACATATTTTTACCTATAAGACATATATAGAGAGAGAAAGAGAGAAAGCAGGTATTAGTAACAACACTAACATGGGAGAAAAGCTACCAATGCATTCTGCAAAAAAAAACCCTTAACGTTTACTTCAAAAACTCATGACTTTTTATCAATTAAAACTATAAAAATATTAGTTGAGAATTAAAGATGAAAATAAGGGTTAATTGGAAAGTACATTTTTACAGAAAACTATAGGCAAGTTTTATACCAATATTCATCTCTCTTAAACACCAGAGGAAACACCCACACATAGACATTTTATGTATGTATGTGTTTGTACTACCTTGGGAGAGAGAAGGTGCTGAGTAAAATATGTTTTCGCATCTAAATGAATTTATATCAATCCTGATTTTTTTGTTCTACTGATCACTAGGTATCAGTGATCTAAAGGATCATAACACAATGGGCGTAGATGATTGAGACATGGCAGACAGTGGAACTACTCTATTAAGCATTGCTTTCTCCATATGACTTGGGATGTGAATAAGTCGTATCCTATGCCAGCTTTCCGGGAACAAGTCTACCTCGGGTAGCCATTTTGTAGCCACTGTGATTCAAAGACTTGAGGGCCCCAATTTCCTGGAACAAGCATGGCGAAAACTCAAGTAAGGCTGCAGCAAACCCAGCTCTTGGAACTTGTTACAGGCGGTGTTATTTTTCTAATCCCACAAATTCAAATAGATGTTTGCAAGGCCCATTCCAAAAACGCATCCAATTTTCTTTGGCAATTTTCTTTGCCTATTCTGGTATCCTTTCACTCAACAAGTTCCTCCTGAATTGGTTAGAAACATTCTTTTAAGTCTTGATATGAATTCTAAAGTAGAAGATGCTTATATTATTAACACAAAAAGAGACCAAGATGTTTTATTTCACAGTGACATTATTCAGAGTGTTCCTCTTCTGGCTACTCAGTGTTTATTAAACTGCTGAAAGTGAACAGACAAAAATCTCTTTTCTCTCACATGATTTACATTCTACAACATAATAAGATTTCTTATTGGCTATTTGAGCATGCAACGTTTTAATTTTTTAAAAAATTCAACAACCTTTATTTTAGGTGTTAAAGTTCAATTAATATTTGATTTTTATTTTTATTGTTAGTTTCAGGTGAATGTACAACATTTTTAGTAAATAGTTAACTACAGAAACCCAGCCATCACTTTTCAGTGGGGAATACTCAATTTTATTGAAAGTGTACATTACAACATGAAATTTGACGGATAAGTACTTATGTATGAACCTGTTCAAATATGGTACAATTAGGTGATTATATTGCACATTAATTTAAAACACACCATTGTCATTGACAGTGAAAGTCTAATTGTCAGAATGGAACAAGTTCAGTGGTTTTTAAACCTTTTTGGACATCAAAGTCAGGGTGTGCACGCTGAGTGACTTGCTACAGCAGGATATGCTGAAGGACCACAGAGGAGGGTATGTCATAAACACTGTTATTTTCATTTTCTCGTCACAGTACCCACATTTTCCAAATTCTGTCCTCTGCTGTCAGATAGTTTGGAAACCCAGCTTAGCAACAGAAAAGCATCCATGTTTACTCAGAACGAGTCAGCTCCACCTTCAAGCCCTGTCAGAATAAAGCCAGCTTCCGGAGAGACTTCTGGATGGTGCGAGGATAACCAGCCCGACTACGGTAGTCCAGGGCATTGTGATGCCTACTGTCAGCTCAGGGAGGAAACCGTCATTCCCAACCCTGGACATTCTTCCCAAGTTTCACTTACACAAAATGAACTGAGCACCTCTTGGGTCTCGGCTTAGCGTTCTGTCTGGAGCAGACATCTTGCAGCTGCCAGACTTCACCCACATGGAGGCACGATATCTGAGTCTGCCAGCGGCTGGTCTCTTTAGTCTGAGCAGAAACCTCAGAGCTGACTGGTTGATGGAACGTGAATACAGGTGTAAGTGAGCATTTCATCTCCCCACCGTGTGTTTCCTTCTTCATGTGTATTAACATAGACCTGTTTGGACAACCCTTAAAAGATTGAATTATTACCAGCTATAATATTCATACTGCTTAGAAGAAAATTAATATTCCTCTAGCACTTATAAGATGCTAGTACAACGTTACTATGTATTCGAGTTCACAACTGCCTGCGTGATAAGTGTTATTATCTCATTTTGAAGATAAAGAAACGGAGGGACAGACAGATTAAGTAGCTTGCCCCAACTGAGTAACTTGCCTTCTGGTCCCTGGTGGGGATCACACCGTCCATCTCATGCAGAACTGAACTGCGGGACAAGTAGCGTGTCGGGGAGCTCAGGTTCTCCTCCGTGCGTAGGTCTGGAGCCTTGGTCCCCTGACTCCTCCGAGTCATCAAGACCGGACAGCAGTACTGTAGCCAAGCCAAGCTTAGCCAAGGACAGCGTTCTTAACACGGCGAGCACAGCACCCAGAACTCAACAGCCGCTGTCAGCGTGAGTCTGAGAAGTGGCCATCATGTCCTGTGGACCTGAATGAACTAACTAAACATCCACTAGGAGCAAAGGTGGTAAGGACTGGAATGAACGACTACCCTCCACCTTTTAAGCAGTCCACCAGGGGATCTGTAGGACTCCCTCGTCCGTGCACTGAGCCGTGGTCTGGAGCAGAACGGCCTCGTCGTCATTGCTACTGCTCACTCGGCCCTGACTACACCCCACGTGTTGTTACGAAGGTCAGGTCTACAGCCTGCACCCTGGAGCTTTGGTGTCAGCACCTCTATGTGGCAGATGACAGAGCTGAACCCACCGTAGCTAAGGCCCTGCCCTAAGGGTCTCCCACTGGCCACTGGTCTACCCGACATGGACGTAGGGGGCTTCCTTGCACGTGGTATTACTGTACCTTCTTAACACATAAGTAGTCTTCCCATGAGGGCACATTAGGGTGTATGTCATGGGAACAGTCAGTGAAACTGGAAAGAAAGAATCTCAAATGCAAGACATAACAGTGTAAGGCATTGTGTAGTAATAGTATTCAAAATTGGCCATTTACTATTTGCATCCATATGCCTTGTAATGGTGTCTACGCTTCTATATATATATTGTATGTTTATTTGTTTAAAGCGTCCAGATTGTAAGTAGCAAAGCAAGCCAGAATAGTCCAC